>NC_142502.1:2122500-2430000 GCF_057876585.1 Rhinolophus sinicus | reverse complement strand
CTTAGTACGTATGAGTGTCTGTTCCAAAGAAAGATAAATTTACAAACAACACACACTGTAACTTGGGGACAGTAAAGTAAAAGTGTAAAAAATATCCTTGATTTTCTATTTGGTATGCTGCCTTTATTTCAGTGATGGTTAAGAAAAAAACCCCAAACTCCCAAACGTATAGGTAAAGGTTTTCTTGGGTTCACTTATGACCTGAATTCTCACGGAGACACCTATCTTCCTGGTTGAGAATGATGATGGAGGTGAGGACGAAGGATCTACCCTGTTTCCCTGAAAATAAGACCTAGCCGGACAATCAGCTCTCATGCGTCTTTTGGAGCAAAAATTAATGTAACACCTGGTATTGTATATATTATATTATATTATACTATATTATATTATATATTATGTTATATTATAATATATTAAAGACCCGGTCTTATTTTATACTAAAATAAGACCGAGTCTTATATTAATTTTTGCTCCAAAAGATGATTAGAGCTGACTGTCGGCTAGGTCTTATTTTCGGGGAAACAGGGTACCATGGAATAAACTTGATCTTGTTTTTCTCCTTAATTTGGAACCATGACTGGTTGGGTCAAGGTTTCTTCTAAGCTCATTTTTATTTTCATGATGTCTCCTGGGCATTGCCAATCTTGGCTGTTTCTGATTTTCCTAGAATTGCTGCCAGTAATTGCTAGCTTTCTCTGAAGTACTGTAATTTGGGTAATTCTTAACTTGTTTGCATAATACGAACAGGCTCCGACTGGCAAGCTAGCACAGTCTACTTACAACACCACTTAAAGTGGGGTAGGGTTTTGAGATATTCTAGAGGCAGGTCTCCTATAGGCTGAAGATGCTCACCTGCCTTTCATCTATTCTCAGAAGTTTTATCTAATTTTCTAGTTCCAGTTAAAATGAGGGAGCATTTTAACAATCAGGATGGGTGTTCAACTGCATTTAGTTGGTCAAAACTAAACTGGATGACAGGAAAGAGACTCTTGAGGCCAAGCTCTGCTTTAACACTTGCAGCTTCGTGGTGTATGAAGGCCAACTACGCGGCAGGGAAGTAACAACAAGGGCAGGCGTGGGAGAGCACGGCAGAGAAGAGACAGGAGCAGGAAAGAAGGTGCGCAAAAGTACCTAAAACCTTACTTCTTTTCAAAACCATTCTCGTGCTCCACTATTTTCCTTTAAATTCTAAGTAAACATTCCTGTTTGGGTTTCACAAGTGTGGTGTCAGAAGCTCTCGCGTTTTCTGCATGGTCTAGCTACCACTTTTCTCACAAGGCAGGTGAAGTGTTGAACCAGCTGCTGCCTAAGGTACATTCCACCTTCCCGTTACTCCACTGCAACGTCTCACCTGGTTAACAGGTGGAAGTGCTTAAAGGTCTCCTACAAACGTAGAGGTTACAATCCACTGAGAGCAGGGTATTCTTAACTCAGGATTTTCAGATTTATAAGCAAGCTAAGTAATGATCTGACTTGAATATACTCGCCGATCCGGGTCTACTTAAGAAAACATTCATTGCACATATGTCTAAATACATATGTGCAAATTTACATCTGTTCATATCTCTAAGAAGGGCAGTAAATCTCTAGACTCAAACCCTGATGGACTCAATCATTAAAACATGTCCTACCCCAAAACTGACTTGCTCATTCTCACTTCTTAACCAAAATTCAGGAGGGAGAAGGAGAGGAGAGGCAGAGCATCAATAAGATATCTGAGGAAATAGTTTCTTTAAAATATATATACACACACGTGTGTGTGTGTAAAATATTAGCGATCAGGAAGTTCTTGATTTAAGAGCCTCTCAATAAGGTGAGTAAAAGCAAAACAACAAACTGGTGGGAGGTGGAAAGCGTCAATACGAGTACCGGGAACCCAGGGGTTGCACACAGAACAACAACAAAACACAAATGGGCCACGTCCTGCTGTCGAGCACAGTGCTGTGCATTAAACAGCTACAAAAGCTCAACACGTAGCCCAGGACGCCACAGCCGGACAGCACCAGGGCCGAGGACTCAACCATCACTCAAACTTATCACCTAGGTTCAATAACACCATCATCACATCTAACAAAACTGTCAATAATTCCTTAGTGTGACTTAACACTGACACCCATTTAAATGTCCCCAGCTGTCCCGATACCACCTTTCACAGCTGATTTTCCCAGACCAGACCCAAAGTTCACACACTGCCTTTGGTTAGGGCCTATTCTATTAGATTGGTGCAAAAGTAATTACAAATAATTGCAAAAACCACAATTACTTTTGCAGCTACCTAATATTAAATCCAGTTTCTCCAGGATGTGGGCTGCAGGGGGGTGTCAGCATTTTAAAATATACTTGGGGGGTGTGGGGACAGAGTCCCAGAGAGCAGTTTCCAGGCTCTTGACCTCGCGTGGGGAGGTGCTGGCTCAGGTAGTAGATGGCCATCAGCTGTTACCAGTTAGCTATTAGCCACTAATATAACTGCTGTGCCTACACTGACAAGGGGGTTGGTTGGTGGGCAGAGAAGCGGACGGCAGATCATGACTAACAAGTGCACTTAGCAAGCAGATGGCGGATTGTGGACCATGTGGATCCTACTTCCTGTGCCTCGCCCAGCTGCCAGCGAGACTGGGGTGCAGGAAGACCCCTCGTTGAGGTGCAGGCAGATGTTTGCTTCCTGTGTCTCGACCGGCTGCCATCGAGAATATAGCGGTATGACTCCCCTATCTATGGCTCTGTGGGTGTTCCTTTTTGGCCTCACCATGTCCTGCGTTCTTGTGCGGGGAGTGGGAGCTGAGACCCTGCATTACAGGGGACAACCGGATGGCTCAGTCGGTTAGAGCACGAGCTCTTAACAACAAGGTTGTTGGTTCCATTCCTGCATGGGAAGGTGGGCTGCGCCCCCTGCAACTAAAGATTGAAAACGGCCACTGGACTTAGAGCTGAGCTGCGCCTTCCACAACTAGATTGAAGGATAACGACTTGGAGCTGATGGGCCCTGGAGAAACACACTGTTCCCCAATATTCCTCAATAAATCTTTAAAAAATAATAATAAAATAAAATACACTTGGAAATCCACTTTAGTAAGAAAGACATTTCAATCTTATGCATAAATGTGACTAACAGGAGTTTCACAATCTATGTAAAATATGACATTAAATTTTTGCTGAAAAACTCAACCATGTGACTATTAAAATAACTGTTTAAATTCTAGAAGAACTTTAGGTTAGCAAATGCCTCCAGCCCTCAGTGGGCTGTGAAGGAACGCAGATCTTACTTGGCAGGGGGCGTGCGCCCCCAGAACAAGGCCCGGATCAGAAGGTACAGAACCTCACTTCTGATGAGAAGGGAGCCATAATGGCATTGTCTTCTTTATTCTCCTTTACAAAAGCAAGCAGGGGCTGTGAGCAAGCTTGGAAGAGCAGGGAAAACTTCCCTCTGATAAGTTCTAGAAAGTTTTCTCTTGCTAGGGGAAAAAAAGCTAAAATAAAAGCTTCTGGTGAGTTTTGATACCAGACCTCCAACAGCCTTCAATCAATGATTGGCAGGAATAGTGTGAAATCCCACTGTTGCCAAGAATGGCCAGGAAAATAACGTCCCTTAAAAAAATTAAGTTAGTCAAAGCTTAATTCAATTAAAGTAATACTGGAGGGAGAAAGTACATAAGCATTAAAGATACATGAAGTTAATCTTGGAAAAAAGATTAGATCATATATCAAAGTATTCTACTGAAAAGCCTGGCTTTCGGAAACCTATCTAGCAGAAAAAATATATAAATTTAGGAAAGCAGGGTCAACTCTCTTCCTTGAATGTATGTTTAACAAATTCTTTTTATGTAACAGAACATTAGGTAATCATCAGCGTAATTCTTACATGGATAAGCTGTAAAAACTTTACTTTTAATTATACCAAACAATTTTATCCTTAGTTGTACCTAGCTACCAGAAAGACTCATCGCACAAGGAGGCCACATTAATAAAAAACGAAAGTAACAGTCAAAGCCGTAGGGAACCTTACCTGCGGGGACTAAGAACATATCCTCACGTTACTACTTTGCTCAGCTTTTCCAACACATTAACCTGATCCAGTGCTCGGCTCCACAATACTGACCACGGCTTAATCACAGTCTTGTTTGAGTACAGAAACATCTTTTTTTGCAGTCAGGAGTGAAGCTTTTCTTTCCAAATTTACTCTGCCACAAGGCAGACTAAACTCTTTTCTTAGCCTGCTGCTCTGTAAAATTAGAAGTAAATAGAATTTCTAATAAAATTCATGAGTAGAAGAATTAAGCGTTTTCCGCTGGTAGCAGTGAGTCGCCTTCGCGCTGCACCCTCTGAATAACCACTCGGGACTTCTCGCTCCTCGGCTGCCATCGCTTTACTTCTTTACCACGCTATTCACTAGTGGAAAAAACACGCAGCCCTACGCTTGCCCAGATTTAACATCACACGGAAAAACTAAGAATTAGACTCCCAAGTAAACTGTTTAAAACTGTTCCAAAGTGATAGTACGTATTTTGAAATGAAAGCAAGCATCTCAAGATTAGAGATGAAAATACAATACAGAAAGCGTGTCTTCGGGCCTTTCTGCCCTGAACGCCCTTCGTTTCTGTCGGGAAAGGAAGAGTTAACGGCCAACAGAAGAAGGAAAAGTGCGCCCTTGGAGACACCGTGTTACTTAGGCTGGCGGAGCGGTCGCGTAGGGAAACATCAGGTTTCACCCCCTCCGCTTACAGTTCTCATCGGAAGGCGAGCCGAGCCCGGCACCTTTACCTTCCGTGGCTGCAGAGCGGAGACCGGGCTCACCTGGCGCCCACCGTCAAGGGCGCGGGGCTCGGCTCCCGGGGACGCGCTGCTCGGCTCCGGGGACGCGCGGCTCGGCTCCCGGGGACGCGCTGCTCGGCTCCGGGGACGCGCGGCTCGGCTCCCGGGGACGCGCCCCCGCGGCGCTGCCACCCTCACACCCGCGCAGCTCCGCCCGCTCCCGGCCCCGTCCGCGCCGGGGCGGCGTCCTCCCTCCCGGGCTCCGGCGCGCGCCGCTACCCCGAACCCTCCCCGCGCGGCCCGGGCCCCAGTCCCGCTGCCCCGGAGCCCCCTGCTCCTCATCCCCGACAGCGTCGGACCCCGACTCCAGGTGCCCCCGGTGGTTCCCGCCCCGGGGAGTCGTCACCTCATGAGGTAGTCCCGAAAGTCCTTGCTCCGGACATAGTCCGCCGCCTTCCGCACCAGCGCGCCCGCCATGGCCGTGCCGGACCCCGGGGGACGAACAGGGCTCCCGCTGCAGCTCCTCGGAGCCCAATGACACCCGGCCGAGCGGACAGAGCGGACACCGTCCCCGCCCGCCGGCCCGCCTTACGACAGCTCGGCTTGCCTTACGGCCGCGCCGCGCCGCCCTGCTCTTGGCCTATGGGAGAGCAGACGGTGGGACGCAACGAGCGGATTGGCTCGCACGCCCCGCACACCTTCTCCCCGCCCCTCCGTGGGGCTGGGGGCGGGGCCGGCTGCCGTAAAAGTGGCCTGGCCCGGAGGCGATTGGTGGGCGGTTGCTAGGCACTCGCGGCTCGAGCCCTCCGGATGCGGAGGTGACATTCCGGGGCGCGGTCCTCAAAAGGGCCCTGCAGCATGAGTGTTGGGTCGGTCTTTGCGGCGCCGGAGAACCCCTGCGCGACTGCCCGGGTTCAGCGGGTTCTGGACAGAGAAGTGGATGCAGGGACAAGCGAAGCGGGGTGGCACGCAGCCTCTGTCCCCAGGCAAAGGTTACGGAGTCCGCGGGCGAGCACATCGAGGGGAGCTGGGCGGATGCCCGGGATGTGCGCCGATGCCCGCGCGCCGCGCTCGGCGGCCGCACTGAGTCGGAGAAGACAAACAAGGGGGGTTTCTGTGTTTCAGGGCTTTTTGTTACTGATTTTGTTTTAGATTGGCCCAAAATGTACATGAGTTGAGTCACTTAATATACCTTTGTAAAAGTGTGGGGCACAGGGACCCTCGGACATCGCTGGCAGGGAGATAAACTGGGATACAGACATCTCTTTAGAGGGTGGACTCAGCAGGATGTGTTGTCGTTGATGGACGCCCTTTGTCCCAGCAAGTCCGTTTCTAGGGACATGTTCTAGGATAGTCCAGCAAGTTCGTGCAGTTTCCATGTGCAGCATTGTTGTTTGTTTGTTTGTTCTTTAATTGGGGAATATTGGGGAACAGTGTGTTTTTCCAGGACCCATCAGCTCCAAGTCAAGCCGTTGTTTTTCTTTTTCAATCCAGTTGTGGAGGGCGCAGCTCACTGCTCTGTGTGGGACTCAGGACAGGCGACACCTTGGTGTTATGAGCACCGCGCTCTAACCAACGAGCAACCGGTCGCTCTACAACACTTTTTAATACAGACGGATTGGAAACGATTTACATATCCATCCATAGGGAGAGAGTTAAGTAGATCATGGTGCATTCCTTCCGTGAGATACTATACAGCAGTTAAAAAGAATAGAGCTGACTCTGTGTGTGCTGATACGGAAAAATCTTTAAGATCTAGAAGGAAAAGGCAAGGCGCAGAATCCTGTGTAAAGTATGCTACTCATTTGTGCATAGGGACAGAAAAGTAAAGGAGTCTTGATTGTCAATAATAGTAATAGTTACCTTTTTTGACCACTAGGCATTATTTGTACATTATGTCTCCTGCTCGTATCAACCCAGAAGGTGGGTGCAAGTAAACTGAATGGATTCTTGAATAAAAACCAAACTGCTTCTGGAAGATTGGTGAAGAGAGCTGCGTCCCCCGCCCCCACTCCCCACCCCCACCCCCGCCTCCCCAGTGTGAGAATGGGCTCCTGAATCTCACTGTGTTCCGTCTTATCCCCTAATATTTTTCTCTCATGAGCAGTGGTTCTGAAACTTGAGCTGTAAGAAGATAGACCCGCAGATTCTTAGACCCCCACCCTCAGCCTCAGGAGGGCTGGAGTGTGGCCCTGGAAGCTACTGTAGCGCCTGGTTCTGGGGCAGCTGGGCAGTGACAGCACTTGGAGAAACACGACTGAGGGCAGCTGCCCCAATGACTGTTGTCACCACCAGGACGGTGCAGAAGACTCTGCTTTCCACATGTGGGCCTCAGTTGGACCTGTCAGCCTTGCAATTTAGTTTCCCATTGCATGGAGGAGTGTAAGCTGACGTATTCAAGTAAAGGAACATATAAAGGGAATAATGTCCTGCTAGGCAGCTAACCTGGGATCTGAATCCAGTTCTCTTTTACTCTGAGGTCCATACTTTCCCACTATTCCACGCTGCCACAAAGGGAAGGACTTCTTTCATGTGAATATGCATCTTTGCTACTTTATATATGGAGCAGGCAACACAGTCTAATTTACAGAGAACATGAGAGTAGATACGGCGCCCAGCTACATTATTTCACAAAACCTCAGGAAGGCCCAACCCTATATGGTCCTTACTTGGACAGTGTATGGAAGGAAAAATGCAAACGTCACTGGCTACTTTGAATCCCAGAATTGTGGACGTGATTACAAAGGCTTAGCAGGGAGCCCTTGGTCAAATGTATTAAGGAAACTTATTTAACTCAGACAAGGTTACTTTTTTTCCTGCAGCTCTTCTGAGAACCTTTACTAAACTCGTGTGAATTGTAATATTATAAAAGAAGGTTATTCTGTGTAGCATTTCCCAAACTTCCTTAACCATGGAACCCTATAGGAAGGAGCATCTTGTGGGACTGACGGCCCAGGGGTTACGGTGGCCATGTGTCCTGCTGGGGCATCCACGTGGCCTGCTGGGGCGTCCACACCCTGTGAGTCAGGGCACGGCAGAGGGACTAAGACCTTCCAGTCAGGTGAATGAACCCCTCGTTATTTGATGACATTTGGCACGTGACTCAAATTCCCTAGACCTCGGTTTTAAATCTACAAAATAGAAACTGTAAAATAATATATAAAAGGGACGTCATGTCCCACGTGAGAGGAAAAGCGGTTTTCTTGGAGCGTTAGGCCACGTTTGAGCAACGAGAGCCCCAGAGCAGAGGAAGCTTTACCGTCATCTCCCTGTGAGAGCGAACAGCTTCTGCAGTTTCTGGAGGTTTCTCGTATGAAGTCTCAGAGGCCTGAGTGATCACCATGTAGACTGAGAAGTGGGGAGCTATATAAACTCAGCGAAATTTTGTAACAGCAAAAATTTTATTAAAAAAAGACCTGTGAAGTACATTTAAATGTGACGTCCATGTTGAGTTATATTTCCAGGCAGAAATGAAGTGAAAGAGGCCAGACACAAAGGATCACACATCGTGTGATTCCACGTCCATGAAATGTCCTGAGTAGGCAAGTCCACAGCGATGTAAATAGCTGGGTGGCTGCCCTGGGAGACGTGGAGAAGCAGAGTAACTGGTAATGGGCACAGGCGTCCTTTCTGGGTGGTGAAAATGGTCTAGCACTGATTGTAGTGATGGTTGCACAACTCTGACTATGCTAAAAACCATTAAATTATACACCTTAAACGGGTGAATTGTGTAATATGTGCATTTTATCCCAATAAAGTTATTTTAAAAAATTTAACAGTAAAAAACAAACAAACACCTCAAAAAAGATGCATTCAAAAGCAAACAAAACAAAACCCCTGAAACTCTTTTATCACAATCAGTGCACTGACCATTGGTAATTAAAGGGAAAGAACGCTTACCTGCATAAACCATTTCAGTCAGTTGTAGTGATAAAGGAAAGCCTTCTTTTTAGAGAGGGAATATGAAGGAACGGTAGCCAAAGAACACCAGTTTGCAATCCCTTGTGAAGTGACCGATGCAGACAGAAATCACCAAGGGATGCTGACCTCACTTGGCACGTGAGTGGGGGCTGGGCGCTCATAGGCAGCAGAGGCTGCCCAGGGATTCTGTGCACATTTACAAGGAGGGATCATCTGGTCACCTAACATCACTTGGTACCCCCTGGGGCCGTGCAACATCAGGTACACAGCCCCATGGCGGGGCTGGGGGGACCCACCACCCCATAGCTTGAACCTGAATGTAATTGAGCCTGTAGCTCCATCCACCTCCAGGTCACAGGAAATGAAACGGTTGTGGGAACTAATCCAAGGAAACTCTGAGGAAGTAATCAAACATGTCCAGTGAGTGGGACGTTTACTAGGACAGCAGGACAACCGAACCGCTCTCTTCTACACACCCCCGCATGAAGAAAGGGGACTGTCCAGTTGGGCCCTGCCCAGCAGAAATGTGACAAGAGCCACACGCAGGACACACGTTTTCAGCAGCCACACTGAAATGTAAAAAGAAACCAGTAAAATTAATTATAATAGTCGATTTAGTCCAATATAGCCATTATTTCAGTATGTAATCAACATAAAAATTTTTATTGAAATATTTTATGTTCTTTTTGTACTAAGTCTTCAAAATCTTATAATTCATCACAGTTCAGATGCCAAATTTTCATTGGCAATGCTTGATCTGTATTTAAATTTCACAGAATTTACAGTTTAAAAAGTATATTCACATACCCAAGGTATTCCAAACATACGGAAAAGTTTCCTGGACTGAATTGAGGGGCCCCCAAGCTCATTTTCAGTTCACGTTTGCATTCATACTGACAAAACTGGCTCAGCTTTTTTAGAAGAATTTACTTTGAAGCAGAAGCAATGTCAGTTTCAAAATGACATCAGCTCAAGTTAAGTAAACTCACCCACTCTTGTTGCAACCGGTTGTTTTAACATTGAATCCAAAGCTCAGTTTATTGCACAATTTGAACAGCATCGCTTCAAATGGGGGGGGGGGGCAGTTTTTGCAGCTAATTTACACACTGCTGTTTATTATTACTAAATGTTCTGCCTGCTCATGTTAGAGAATTTTGTCAAATCATGATTTGTATTCCAGAAATTCCAATTGCAAATAAATTCTCCTACCCATCTAGCCAGGTCACAAGGAAGCGCTGAAAGAAAGCCTTCCAGCTTCAGGTTTAGCTCATCCATATACAGTGTGATATTGGTGAGAAGACACACGTCACACTGCCCCTCTTCCTTGCTTAGCCAACGTGGCAAACATCCCCTTTGTTTTAAGAAAGTCTTGAATTGGAGGTAAAGGAGGAGTAAAGTCCCGTAAAACTCTTCCAGGACTCAACCGCCAGGCTTGTGGATTTTTCAGTAGTTCCGTGAACGGGTGATGATTCAGACCCTTTGCACATATTTGCCGAACAATTGAAAGAACTCTATCCATTACCCTCTCCAAAGTGTCTGCCTCCGGAAGCAGAATGTAAATATTTTCGACATGTATCACATAACGGAACAAAGCAGTAACACAAACTTCCGTGTCTTGTTTCAAAATTCCAACAAACCCCAATTTTCAGCCAACAGAGCTGGAGCACCGTCCATTGGGATAGAAATTCCTCTTTTTCACCTCTAGCTGACACTAAAAGACTCAAATACCCACTCCGTGGTTTTATTTTTCAGGCCTCGGGCTGGCAACGTTTCTTTGTACATTTGAAAGTTTGATGCTGGCCCAGGACGTGAGTCGTTCCAAGCAGCCGGCTGCTCTTCAGTCGTTCCTATGCTCTTCCATGTTGGGGTTGATGAGGTGTGTTTCAGACCAGTTTATTATTATAACTTCTTTTAACCTAAACGATGTTTCAAGCTGTCAAAAAGTCTGTAAATTCTGAATACATAATGTTGGCTTAACGTGTTTTTCATGAAGGTGATTTTCTTTAACCATCACAAATTGCAGGCCCGTCCTGCTATTTGTGCCTGGTCACACACTTTACACATCGTTTCCTCTGAGAAGGTGTCTTGCCAGTCATGACAGTGGTGCCACTTTCCTCTTGTCTCACTTGCGTTACGCCAGCCTTCCACGGTGGCACCTCTTCTTAATGGGTTGGAAACTTGAATTCTAAGGACGCTGTCTAAGCCTCATTTTCTACAATGTGATGTAAACCACAGTGATTAAAACAGCCAGCTGAATTGTGGCGAATTTTGTGACTACACTGTGAGTGTAATACTCTCACATCGGTTAACACACAGTAACATTAAAACACAGAAAGGGATCAGTCCTTTTCTGCAGAAATCTTTCACCCTCAAAGTGGGTTAAAGTTTGACTGAGGTAATTTTGCTTAGTTGGCCTCAGAGGAACTTCCACGCAGGCCAGGCTGCTGGGATCTGCAGGGCGGTTCTGAGCAGTGTATCAGAAAGCCAACAGTGCTTTGTCCTCATCCACTATCTCTAGCCTACTTCCTGGCTTCAAAAGAGAGACGCAGCTTGGCAGAATTCTGTGCTGATTAAGCAAACTGGTGTCCTTGGGTCCATTTGCCTGAATGGGACGTTGGCTCCATGGGCGATAAAAGTGCCACGAGTGGGAAAGGAGGTGGTGTGGCTGAGCACCTGCCGTGTCCCGTGCACATTCACACTGTCCCCTGCAGGAGGGGGAGTGACACTCCCACTGGTGCTTCCTCCCACATTCATGTCACAGGAGCCCGAGGTGGTGGGCTTCACGCAGCTCTGCATGCCATGGCTGGCATTCCAGCTGCCAAAGTGAAGGCATTTCCTATTTCACTCAGCACTTGTACTGTGTGTTGAAAATGTTTTCCAGTGACTTTTGGGGTGGGACGGGGAGCAGGAGGAGGGAAAGTGTTTTCTCATAAGTGAAACCAGTTCGGGTCTTATGTGTGGGCTCCCACGCCTGTCTGCGCTATGGTCACTCTCGTTCCATGGTTCAGTCTCTCATCTGTCCCCCAGTTGGTATTGGCTGCTTCCCAAAGGTCAGTATTGTGTCTGGGGTTCAGGTAAACACAACAGATAAGGATTCTGCTGTGATCACAGTCCACCTGGAGAAACATGCAGAGGGTGAGGGGGTTAGAGAGGGAGAGAGAAGAGGGAGAGGGAGGAAGGGAGGGAGGGAGGGAGGGAGGGAGGGAGGGAGGGAGAGAGAGAGAGAGAGAGAGAGAGCAAGAGAAGAGGGAGAGAGGAGGGAACTAGAGAGGGAGGAGGGAGGGAGGGAGAGAGAAAATGAATGCCAGGTTATGCTAAGTGCCGGGCGGGAGATGAGCAGGTGATGGGTAAGGCAGAACTTTGACAGGGCAGGTGGGTGGGGTGCTGGTTTGGGCGGGACGGTCAGAGAAAGCCTCTGAGGTGGCGAGGCCTAAATCACCAGCAGAAGCAGCCCTCAAGGCCTGGGGAAGAGAGTTCCAGGCAGGGGGAATGGAGCAGACCCGGGCTCGGTCTGTCCCAGTGACAGTCCCAGGCCGTGTGAGGGTCCGCAGGTCCCACAGCACAGGTGTGAGTGTAAGCAGGTGGCTCAGCCCCTTGGTACCATCCCTGTGGCCTCAGGGCTGCTCTCCCGACCTGCTGAGTGAGCAAGTTCTGCACACAGCTCCGCTAGTATGCTGACCTCACCGGCAGTTCTCCCGCCAGCAGCAGCAACGGGGCCGACCCAAAGCCTCAGCCACATGCTACCCACACAGCAAGAAGCTCACCGTTAAGGAGGTGCAATGGGCTGATGTTCGTGTCCCCTCAAACTCATTTGCTGAAGTCCTACCCCTCAGCGAGATGGTAATTGGAGGGGGACCTTTGGGTGGTGGTTAGGGTTAGATGAGGCCATGGGGTGGGGGGCCCTTATAAGAAGAGACCAGGGCCATCTCTGAACCAGGAAGCAGGTCCCCACCAGACACCGAATCTGCTGACACTCAGATCTTAGACTGACCAGCCTCAGAACTGTGAGAAACAAGGGAGAGGGGGGCACCTCTTTTAACTTCCTCTGGTTCCAAGGGCATATTTAGGGGAAGTCGATTCCCCCCTCTAGTGGCGAATTGTGACAAGTGCAAACACGGAAAGCACTTTCCAGAGGAAGCAGTGACCTTCCGGGAAGAAGAAATGAATTCTGTGGTCAACCTGCCTTGGTCAGCAAAGTCATCTCATCCCTCCCACCTCCCCACCCCTGAGGACACCAAAGCCCTATTTAGAATTGCACATGGTCACATTTACAGGGTTGGCACAAGGTGGGTGTCACGCAGGGTCTCTAGTCCCGCTCCCCGCACAAGAACGCAGGACAGGGTGAGGCCAAAAAGGAACACCCACGGAGCCATAGATGGGGGAGTCATACCACTATATTCTCGTGGGCGGCTGGGTTGGAGACACAGGAAGCAGGAGCCACACGATCCACAATCCGCCGTCCCCTTCTCTGCCAACCAACGTACTTGCTAACTGCAATCCACGCCTGCTAGCGTAGTCACAGCAGTTATATCAGTGGCTGGTGGCTAACTGGTAACAGCTGACGGCCAACCAGTTACAGCTGACGGCCATCTACTACCCAAGCCAGCACCTTTCCATGTGAGGCCGAGAGCCTGGAAACTGCTCTCTGGGACTCTGTCCCACAGTGGGTCCTGTGGGTCCCAGCTCAGTACGTCACTCATTCATTCCCAGATGTTGTTTGCCAGGCATTGCACTGGAGCTAGGAATAGAAGAGGACGCCTGCCGTCAGGGCTGTGCCAGGCTGGGGGAGCCAGGCACACCAGGAGCAATTCCATTTCCATGTCTGTCTCGCTCGGGTACCAGGGTCTGTGGGGAGCAGTCAGGGCTGGAGAAGATTTTATGGAGGTAACGCCTGAGCTGAATGTAAAGGACCGGTGGGCTTAGTCTCCTGGACAGTAACCCTGCAATTTTAGGCAGCCGTTGTGACCCAAACTGCATTCAAACCTGCCTGCAGTACTTGGCCCCAAGTAGCTGAGCAGGAGGTACTGGGTATACAGGGAGTTATAGTTACAGCGGGTCTGAGGTCCTTTGCAAATAAAAGTTGTCTGGGGCCCTACTGAGAGCTTGATGTGTATGTGATGGCACACAGGGCTGACGTGGGGTGACTGTATCAGGCCCAGGTGACGACCAGATCTCCTCTTCATTTTCTGCAAGGTAGACAGTCTTAATGTATTAGAGTTCTCCAGAGAAACAGCACCAACAGGAGGTCCGTCTATTAATCAGTCATCTACCTATCATCTGTCCTATCATTTATCTATCTGTATCTATGTGTTCTAATCGCTCTCTCCTATCTATCTACCATCTTTCATCTATCGATCTATGGATCTATCATCTATCTATCTATCATCTGTCTATCTATATCTATCATCTGTCCTATCATCTCTCTACCTACCTACCTACCCACCCATTTCACTGGCAGGCTGGAGACTCAGGTAAGAGTTGATGTGCAGTCTTGAATCTGCTGGTTGGAAACTCAGGCAAGTTTCTATGCTGCAGCCTTGAGACTTCCTTCTTCAGAAACCTCAGTCTTTGCTCTCAAGGCCTTCAACTGACAGGATGAGGCCCACCGCATCATGGAGAGTCATCTGCTTTACTTAAAGTAAATGATGCTACTCAAGTTGAATTTTAAATACTGTTCTCACAACTGTGAGAGTTTGGGCTCTGCTGTTTTCCAACTGCCAGTTCCTACTGTTGGAGAAATTAGACAAAGAGGTGAATGGAAATCCCAAAGAGGTTAAACACATGTTAGAGGAAGTAGATACAGCCTACAGTTTCTTATCTGAGATACTTGGGGCCCTGTGTATTTCAGAATGCAGACTATTCTGGATTTTAGGAAGGTACTGTGGTGCAATGCTGTATATTACATTAGCGCCTCAGTGAGGTCTGGGGCTGAGCCTTAGCGCCCTGCAATCAAATATCTCTGCAGGAAAACATGAATATTCTGCACTAAACATGCATGTCTGTGCAAAGTACGGTAGTGAGGATAGCTGAGACCACCAGTTGCTCCACAACAGTTCAGGTTAGGCTTTGCTGCTGTAGAAGAGGACAAATAATCTTACCCTACCCTTCTGGTTCTTGGCCGAGACGCCCTGTAATGAAAGAAAGATTAGCAAGGAGTTTTATAACATGTATACTTCTGTTTTATAACATGTATACTTCTGTTCACAAGGTAGAGACCCAGGAAAAGAGAGTCCGAGGTGACCCCCATCACCCCCTAAATACCATCTTCAGCTAAAGACAAAAGAATGATGCTGGGGAGGGGACCTCAGCTCTGGGAGGCCACCAGGAAGAGCGCAGCAAAGTGGGAAGGTTGTCATGCAGATTTCTCCACGGAGGATACTCTGGGGTTAGTTACCCTTCTCTTCCAGGTAGAGCAGACTTAACCGACAAATGAGGGAGACACCCTGACAAACGCCGATTTCCTTTACAAACCTAAATGTCCCCTACAAAAGGGTAGCTTCTACTCTGTTTTCAGAGCTTCTGTATCTGCTGTTTCTTGAAAATAACCAGCTGAAATAAGCCTTAGGCCGAAGAGGCGTAATTTGAGGTGGCATATTCTGTTCCCCTTCATTCCTGTCTTTGAAACTTCCCCAAGAAGTTTCACAGCCACTTATTTGTAAAATACATCTTATCTCATTAAACTTGGCCTGGTTGTTGGCATAAGCACAGCAAAAATAGTAATTGACCATATGGGCTCCTTGTAAGTCTGCTTTTCTGGAACTTTCCATAACAAATCTTAGATAGGACTTTTAAAAAAGGCTCTCCCTGCCCTGCCCCTGCAGACCTCTCCCTGCCCTGCCCCTGCAGACCTCTCCCTGCCCTGCCCCTGCAGACCTCTCCCTGCCCTGCCCCTGCAGACCTCTCCCTATCCTGTCCCTGCAGACCTCTCCCTGCCCTGCCCCTGCAGACCTCTCCCTGCCCCTGCAGACCTCTCCCTGCCCTGCCCCTGCAGACCTCTCCCTATCCTGTCCCTGCAGACCTCTCCCGGTCCTGCCCCTGCAGACCTCTCCCTGCCCTGCCCCTGCAGACCTCTCCCTGCCCTGCCCCTGCAGACCTCTCCCTATCCTGTCCCTGCAGACCTCTCCCGGTCCTGCAGACCTCTCCCTATCCTGCCCCTGCAGACCTCTCCCTGCCCCTGCAGACCTCTCCCTGCCCTGCCCCTGCAGACCTCTCCCTATCCTGTCCCTGCAGACCTCTCCCGGTCCTGCAGACCTCTCCCTATCCTGCCCCTGCAGACCTCTCCCTATCCTGCCCCTGCAGACCTCTCCCTATCCTGCCCCTGCAGACCTCTCCCTGCCCCTGCAGACCTCTCCCTGCCCCTGCAGACCTCTCCCTGCCCCTGCAGACCTCTCCCTGCCCTGCAGACCTCTCCCTGCCCTGCCCCTGCAGACCTCTCCCTGCCCTGCCCCTGCAGACCTCTCCCTGCCCTGCAGACCTCTCCCTATCCTGCCCCTGCAGACCTCTCCCTATCCTGCCCCTGCAGACCTCTCCCTATCCTGCCCCTGCAGACCTCTCCCTGCCCCTGCAGACCTCTCCCTGCCCCTGCAGACCTCTCCCTGCCCTGCAGACCTCTCCCTGCCCTGCCCCTGCAGACCTCTCCCTATCCTGTCCCTGCAGACCTCTCCCTGTCCTGCAGACCTGTCTCGGGCCCACCAGCTCCTTCAACGCCCCTCCACATGGAACCTCCTCTGACCCCATTTCCCATAACTCTTTGCCATCTGACAGGCTACATCATTTGTGTCATTTGTCATTTATTTTGTGAATAAAAGGGGCTACGCAATAAACCTGACAAGCCCTGGTGTGGGGAGGGGGTGTCACATAGCAGGCCTGAGAAGCTCAGTGAATGACAGTCACTACACAGGATGGCCTGATCACAAATTCCCAACAGAGCAGCTCATGGCAGGTGGTCACAGGTAACAAAGGTCAGCCCTTACCTTAACTGAGCCCTGTCCACGTTCCCATGCATCTAGGATAACATACCAGAGTACTGTTCTTTTCCTCTCTACCGAAGGCACAGCCACTGCACCAGAGCACGAGACCACAGACCCCCTCACTGTTACCTGGTACCCGAATACCATCTCTCTGTGCTGTGCGTGCTAATGATTAACTATCCTGCCCTCACCAAGGTGAAAGACGCATGTGTCCCTCCGTTTACTTCTTATCCAATCCCAGGGATTTCCCACTTTGCTTTCTCCCGCCCTCTTAACCTACCATCAAGGGATTTCATGTCTCTTCCTTACGTTTTCTACTTTGATTCTAAGTGCATGAAAGCAACTGCAAAACTGTTCTCTGGAGCATTATTTCAGTCCCTCAAGGTTTTGCTTCCAGGAAGGTCCTCAAATTTTGGCTCAAATAAAATCTTATCGGACTTTTCTATAGGGCGGACGTTGTTTGGCCGACAGTGTGTTTGCTTAGCTCTCCTCTCATTAGGACGGAAGCCAGTTGAGGGCGGAGTAGCAGGGAGACTCGCCTGCTCGCTCACTGTGGCTTCCGCCTTCCGTGGTGCCTGGTGAAGAGGGGGTGTCAATACCTGTTTGTCTGAGTGAATGAATGAGTGGCTGGGCCAGCTGTCCCTGCAGTAGAATCTTCCAGACTGTGGTTCAGGGCACTGTCTTTGTGGTTTGTCCTTGCAATGTTTCCAGCAGCCATCCTGGATCCCCAAACCCCACACCACACTGAGGGGTGCCAACTGTGCCGCTCTGGGGACATGGAGACACACAAGTGGCCCAGAGCTGCCCTGCCGTCTGCGATTGACATAGGGGCCCAGGAAGGTGTTGCAGGAAAGGAAGTGTGGAGACCTCTGGGCCTTTGGAGGCGCTGGATGCGAGTCCCAGCCCCGTGCCGCGCGGGCTTGACCTACCTCCTGGCTTCCGTTTATCTCACACATTGGGTGGCTATGGAGCCAGACTTCATGCTTTCATCACTAATCTTCTCAACGGTTTAGAAATCCAATTTTCACTTCTGTTCATGTCAGAGTCTTTAGTTTGGGTTTTATGTGATTTGGAATTTCTTTGGCTGTTTGGAGATATTTTGTCAATAGGCTTGACTTTATATTGTTAGCAAAACTTAAGGCTCTAAAAATATTTTTCAAATTTGTGTGAAGAGCCTAAATCTGATCTTAATTTCTCTCTCTTTTTAAAGACAAACCTTTCCTTCAGTCTGAACACCTACCTTTCCAACTGCTCTTTAGGCCTAGAAGCAATAAAACCTGACTGATCCACTCTAAGCCCATAGTTTTAAATGACAAACAAGCCGAGTTTGAAAGCCTGAGGTTTTGACATATCTCCCTGTGAGCCAAGCTTCTGGGGTCACAGCGTCCTGCAGTCCAGCGTGGAACCCAGGAGAGCTGAGAGGCCAGTGAATCGTGTCCACTTCCCTCAGGAGGGAAACACGTGTGGATAAAATTCCGGGGCCAACACTGAAACAAGTGGGGCTCCTTGCGCACCATGACATCTGGCTGGCATCACAGTGGCCATTCAGGAATGTGGCTTTCTTGCCTGAGCTCAGGTGTGACAGAAACAGCATACTGAGGCTTGTTTCTCTGTCAAATGTTTATTTGATGTTTTTCCTCAACGGAGTAAAGTGAAAAACATGAATCTGAATGCACATATGTCATAAATGAGTGCTTTTGATCTTAGATCCTGAAGCCGTTACTGGGAATTAATTAACTAAAACCATGAAGGTCACAGGCTCGGCACTGAGAGGTTGGTGTGTATTGCTGAGAAGGGCGGGCAGATCTGAAGGACTGGGGAGCGGTCCCGCCCTGTGTTCCTGCAGGCGCTCAGGACCTGGGGACCTGCCGTGACACTGGCCCTGACCTGGTGCACTCTTCTCCCCACTGGAGAACCAGCCCCGCTGCGGAGGGCCTGGCCCTGAGGACAGCGGTGGCCCGTGGTCCGTGCTCAGGAAGCGTGTTCTGATTGAGTGACTCTGCCACGCAGGCTCGTCTGTTTAGCCTGTTTCCACATGGTGAGGTTATTGTCACTATGTAAAAATACCGACAAACGGAAGAAGCTGAAGGGGTGCCTGCCTGAGGGTGGCACCTTGTCCTGTGTGTGGCAGAGTGAGCCAGGCTCTGGGGATAGGGACGGAGACAGGCCTGATGCTGCGGGTGGCACAGCCAGGCCAACGCTCGCTGACAACTCTGGGTCCTGAGTCATGAGCGGCATTAGGAATCCCTCCCCCCAGAACTCGAAGGTCACAGGCCAGATAAGTTGCTAGCAGTTTGTGGGGCCTGAGAATTGGTGACGGGCTGGCCTTGAGCCCAGCAGCTCAGGCTGTGGCCCCTTTACCCGCCTCCTTCCTCAGCATCTTGGGAAGCAGATGCGGCTGAGGCCTGGGGTGGTGTTGCTTACAAGTGACAGCTGGATGTGAGATTATGTATTCAATATTCTGAATGAAAGGTGTCTGGGGGACTATCCTAAGTCCCAAAACAGATGGATGTGTCTGTCCTCAGGTGCATTTGTGACTTGCTGACACTTGAGAGCTAGCTGAGGGCCCCATGAGATAAGGGCAGCAGCGAACGTGCGGGCCAGCCTCCTCTCCCCGGCCTGCCGGCGGTCTCTCAGATGACACTCACTTCAGCATTTGGGGACAGTAGATACAAAATGGAGTGGCTTATTATTGGGAGACAAATCCCAATGGGTCTTGCATTTCTGCATACCTTCTCAACGTTTGCACAATGCACAGCCCAGGAAGATAGAGACCACGTCCCGCCTGGGGTTTTGGACTTTCCTAAATTGGGGTGTTCAGCTGTGACATAAGTCCACTGCTCATTCCTCCTCCTCCTGGGTCTCTCCACCACCCTGAGACTTGGGGGGTCAGGGAACGGACGTGTGCATGGGCACATGCCGTCTGCTCTGTGCACTCTGACCCCAGCTCTTGTGTTTCCGTCCGACATCCAGGGGCTTGGTGGCAGGACAACTCATCAGCCTGAGTCGGGCAAAGCCTCAGAAATGGCACAGTTCTTGACCTCATGTTTCCTGAACCAAACACACGCACACAGGCTGAAAACCATAAGCAGGTCTATACTCAGCTCGATGTAGTGTGGTTGACAGGATAATGGGCCCTCAAAAGTTGTCATGTCCTCGTCCCCAGAACCTGCGACTATGTCAGGTTACATGGAGAAGGGGGACCGAGACAGCTAATGAGTTGACCTTCAATAGCGGAGTGTCCCAGTGTCCCCGTGTCATCACAAGCGTCCTCAGTAATGCAGGAGGAGGCAGAGGGGTGAGTGCGCGACAAAAGGGGAAGTGGACCTGCTGTGCCTGGCTCTGAGGAGGGAGGCAGGCAGGGACCTCCAGGAACTGGGGGAGTGGGTTCTGCCTCTCCCTGCAGCCTCCAGAAGGAGCGCAGTCTGGCCGACACCTTGATTTTAGCCCCAGAATACGTGTTTTGGACTTCTGACTTCCAGAACTGTAACCTAATGAATTGTGTCATGCCACTAGGTTTGTGGGACTTGGTCATGGCAGCAACAGAAAACAACACACATTGAATGGAAGGGATGTTTTTCCAAGTTTGCAGCATTTTCAGTCGGCACTCTCCGAGCGCTCTGGTGAAGCAGGAGCCAGAACTTCTCGGGCAGCAGTTCTTGGCCCTGAAAGTCCCCGGCGGTTTCAATGTGCCTGCAGGCGCAGGCAGTCTTGGGTTTCAGGGAGAGTCCCTTACTCTGCTGGGGCAGCAGCCACAAAATGAGGGCAGAATGTGTGTGTGTGTCACCTGGTGACACAGCAGGTTAGGAACTGGCCAAGTGGGAAGAAGATGGTACATTGGAGAGCTGACGACCAAGCTCAGCTTCTTGGTTTGTTTCTGTACAAAGAAAGGATGGGTGGGCATGTGGGGGCAGGTGACACAGCAGGGATGGCCCCCAGCAGCCACCGCTGGGCCACCTGCTTCACCACCAACACCACCATCCACTGTCTCCTGCCAGCGCCCCCGCCCTGTCCCATCACACAGCCAGGCTCTGCGTGCACACACATGTGTACACACATGTTCTCACTCATGCAAATGCATACCACACATGTACACTACATACATGTTCACCACACAGGCATGTGCACGCACACCATGTGTGCACCATAGATGCACACACATACACACCACACACAAACAGGCTGATACCACACACGTGCACAGTATACACACAAACATGTACACACATGCACACACCAAACATGCTCCCACGTCACATGGAAGTACATGCTCACCTGACACATTCACATGCACACATGTACACACATACGAGCATGTACACACACACACACACACGGTGCTCCCTGTGGAGTGCATGGCAATACTGCCCGCATCCCCCAGGGAGATGCCATCTCGTAGCAGCAGAGGCTGGCAGCCGCCCCAAGACGGGGGAGTAAGGAGCTATCTGCAGACTATTATTGGTGACTGTGTAGAAAGTCTAAAGGTTACTGTAATGCTAGAAAAATATTACACTTCATAAAACCCATGTTTATTTAAAAAATCTATTCAGAAAGTCTGGAAAGCGTAATAAATATCTGTACAGTGGCCGCCCATCTCCACATAAAACAGAAAGCATGAACAAAAGAATGGCCTGTAAACATCAACGCGGCTTGTAAACAAAGTGCTGAGTCAGGGGTCTGGGTAGAAAGCGTGCTCCATGCCAGCGACCACAGCGTCTGGACAGGTCTCGTCCTTTCCCCAGTGGTTTCCTGAGCTCTGCAAGGCCACCCTGGAGTCACCACTGCCTTTTCCTCACCACTCAGGGGCATTTTCTATTCTAGAGAATTCACGCCTCTCGGAGAGGTGAAGGGCAACCAGACCCCGTGGGAAATGAACAGAGTGCAAATCAAGTTATCACGTGCTTGAGGGACCCAGTAAGCACGAGGCAGTCCGAGAGGCCGCGTCAGGAATAACACCGTGTAACGAGCAATACTGGCTGACACTGAGCACTACTGTCACCGAGAAAGCCAATGCAGTTCCAAACATCAACACACACAACGCTAGTTTAAAACCAGACAACAATCTGACCTGAGGACAGAAGTGATGGACGGCTCACTCTTGCCCAGTCTGGGGGGTGGCATCTATGAAAGCTCCCACACTGGTGGGGCCACTCAGGTGTTTCTCCTAAACAGGGGGGCTGTCAGGGTGGGGTGACACCACACCTGTGGGTGCCGTGAAGGGGCCCTTGGGGGTGGGCTAGGAGGCCTGAGATGTGGGCCTTGGTTTTCTGGCGACAAATGCTGTGGTTTCCTGATCCAAGGGATGTGGTGAGAGGTGTGAGCAGGGCAGCTATTTAACTGTCACGTGTGCGATCCTACCCAGCCTTTCACTAAGAGAGGTGCCTGTACAGGCGCCATGAGAATGGCCATGACACCTTCGTTCACATGCCGACGGCACAGCCATTGGCGTTTGAACGTTCACTTTGCGAAACGGTATCATCACTGCTCTAGGCTGACTTTCTGCTGAAGGGGCTGTTGTGGGTATAGGAGAGAAAGCGGTGGTACTGGACAGACATTCAAGTAGCGCTGGTTCAGCAGAGCAGCTGGCACAGTAGCTCTGGGGACGCACACCCACTCCCCGCTGAGGGCAGAGTGTGGGCCACAGGAGCCTGGGGATCCCGCTGGGGCCGGCAACTACAGCACACGCAGGAGTGTAGCCTCCACACCTGCTGCTCCCCGGCACGCCCCTCAGTCCTCAGCCTCCCTTCCCTCCATCAGAACTGCGGACCTTAAGCAAACAAACCGCCCAGCAGACAGGCCAGGCCCAGGGGCTGAGCAGTTGCCCCTGCAGCCAACACAAGATGGAATGACTTGGGTCGACTTCTGAAGGCTCTCCAGTTTCTCCTAAGTTTCTAACAATAAGTGACATAACTCAGGTCTAAGATGAAGCTATTGTGGGTGGAGGTCACGTGAGCCTGGAGAAAGCATTTTCTGTTGAGAAAACATGAGACATGCTTAACGGGGCTTGGTGGGAAAACATGTGCATGAACTTGCCCCCCACCTTTTATTTCTTGTGGTTCTCTGAGAGAGAAAAAACACCTCATGGAATAATTAAAGCTTCTGAAATCGTTTATATTTTAAGGTCTGAAAATAGTAGACCAAGCTAAGGAGTAATTTTTCAGAACGCAGAGTGTGTGTGTGTGTGTGTGTGTGTGTGTGTGTGTGTGTGTGCGCGCGTGTGTGTGTTGGGTACCAGAGAGAGTTGAGATGCAGGGACAAAAGAAACAATGAAATAGCGTCTCCTTAGTGAAAACCTGACTGTGAGCAACAGATGCTCCCGCAGTCCAGCCTCAGCGCAGAGGGACAATTGGACAGACAGAGGGCGGGCTTGAGTCTCCTGTCAGCCTGGCAGGTGGCTCCCTGGCTTGGGACCGGCTGGGAGGAGACAGGACACACGCACCGCTCCTCCAGGCCTGGGCAGTGGCACTGAGCCTGTGCCGGTTTTCTTTACCAAAGCAACGCACGCCCGCTTGCTCTGCACCACACCACACCTGTGTGAACACAGCCCAGGGGGACACTGCCCATCACTGACTGGCCAGGTGAGGACAGACTGTGCAACAGACACACAAGGAGACAGCTTCCACAAAGTGCATCGCTGCTCTGCTCACGCAGCTTCCAGCTCCCCGGCCCCCAGGCTGGGGCAGCGGCCTCATGTGCCCATCCTGTCACCAGTGGGGCTGACAGAAGATTGATGGGAGGCAGCAGAGCTCACGGTTCTATGGTCATAGCTTTTCTGGGACCAGGAAAGCAGAGCAAACCCACAGCAGTGGGGAAACAGGTGGACCGGGCCCTCAGCCAGCGGAGCCAGGATCCTGGAAGCTCCAGTGGCCTCTGCGATCTAGAGCGGGGGGCAGGGGCATGGGCCCTGGGATGAGGGGGATGGGCGACTCTTGTGAAATGTGGTACCAAGGCAGACACCGCTGGCCGGTTCTGGGGGGCTCCTCCCGCTCAGATCCGCGACAGGACACAACACCTCAGTCAGAAACGCAGGCGCAACAAGACAGGGCTCTTTGGGTCAACTTGAGGGGGCCAGGCATCTGCTCCTAGTGCCATGTGTCCCCTGTCCTTCAGCCCGCCAGGAACTCCAGGACCACCAGCCAGCTCCTCCCAGGGAGGCACGGCCGTACACTGCTCGAGACATTCCCTTACATAACGACTAGGGTGCACGTGTCGGAAATCTCACCAGGAGACTGGCTTTACGATTGGAAAAAATGTCTCCGCAAAGCAGGAGCCATGGGTCAGAGGCCCACAGTCAGAAGGGACCCCACAGGCGTTCAGCGTGGGTGCCGGTGGTGACGGGAGTCCGTCTGGTTTTGCTGGGGAAGGAGGTGGCAGGTCAGCAGAGCGAGGAGCTGGGAGGTCACCGTTGATCCTCTCTGGGCTGAACAAGGAAACGCAGAGCAAGCGAAGGCGCTGTGCTCACTCCAGCAGCGCCCGTGACCGGATCCCAGGCCAGCGCCCGCGAGCCGACGATGCTGCAGGCCCTGCTGCTGCTACAACCTCGTGGACGTGAGTCTTTTCATGCCTCTGCGCTGGGCCAGGCTGGACGACAGCACTGGCTCCAGCCGTGGGGCCTGAGGGGTTCTGTTTAGAGCAAAGTAGGTGGCAGCCATTGCGCCCTGCAAAACAAAGGAAAGGGCCAGGTGACTGCAGTGTCACCAGCTCCTGAGTGGGAGCCTGCAGCCATAGGCCTCTCTGGGCCACTGCCGGACACTGGGGTGCTGAGCAGTGAGCCCAGGGCGCAGCCTGGCACACACTGGGCCCCTCGTAAATAACAGCGATTTGTTCTTCTCACCGCATCCATCCACCATCCCACACCAGCCTTGAGCTTTGCTTGTGATGTGCGGTAAATATTTCTGACTCATACGGCGCCCCAGGCTGAGGTCAATGACCCTCACTTCTGGCAAGGGGACCGGGTCTGCTCTGGCCTGCTAGGTCCGTAGGTGCATATTCACGCCCCATAGGGGCCTGGCCACCTCCACTTTGCCCATTCGGAGGAGTTTGGACTAACGCGGGTAACTGGGTTTCTCCTGGAGCAGCTTGGAATCCTCAGCATGGTCTACATGGGACCGCTCTCAACTGAGTAACTCCATCCATCATCGGATGGCACGTCCTGCAGGTTGGGCCAGTCCCCAAAGGCAGCGCCACCTGCGAGAGGAATGCTGCTCTGGGGTAGGTCACTTGTAAAATGACAGCCTTGGTGGGCTTTATGTCATTTCTGGGTGTTGTACTGGGAGTTCTGGGTCTCACACATCCTACTGAGATGAAGAGGCCACGGGAAAGTGTTAGAATCATGAGCCGAGAGGCGAGTGTCACATCTCTGGCAAGGCTGTCCAAGATGGACAAAATACATAGATAAGTAGCTTAGTGAGCCGGTGGTATGCTGTAGACCTCCACAGCTGACCTCACAGGATTGGCATCAGCCCCCACGGGCTGACCCTGAGACCTGGCAGTATGTGGCCTCAGCCCTTTCCCACGCAGAGCAGCAAGAGGCCGCCCCCGGCATGTGAGGCAGAACTGGCTTGTGGCAGTGTAGACCCCCCGTCCTCGGGGTGGCCATCCGTCCGTCTGGACTGTACAAGAGGGTGCTGGTATGTCCCGACGGAGGTGACCAGAAGCCACTCACCGCCTTGCTAGGTAGGTTCGGGGACACCTGAGTGCAGTGACTCAGAAATAACAGCTGTACTAGTAGGTTGTCGGGTGGCAAGCGTCTGCTGTAACACATGAATGAAATGAGTGGCTCCACTGTCGGTGGGAACCTCTTGGTCCCTGGGAGTGACACATGTCTGCTGAGGTCTGGCATGAGCTCAGAGAGGACGGCCACACCCTGAGCTCTGCTCGGCCTATAGCCTTGTGCTTCTTTCATGGCCCCGAGGTCTCAGGACGCGCTCATTTAAGAGGCGAAGCCGATTCCTTGATGCACGTGCCAGGGGAAATCTATTAGGAAATTAAGGGAGAGAGCAGTGGCCCAGGCCAACTGCTTTGCAAATAAAGTTTTACTGAAACGCAGTCACACTGCCTGCAGATGCGCTGTGTAGGGGTGTTTCTGTGCTATATTGGTAGAGCTGAGTCATTGAGAGAGAGAGACATCGGGCTCAAAAAGCCTAAAATATTTACTGTCTGGGCTGTTATAGAGAAGTCTGCAGACCTTTGGTCTAGAATTGAGGATTTGGGGACCTGGAATTGTCACAGCCCCGAGACTCAGTCTCTCTCTCTCTCTCTCTCTCTCTCTCACACACACACACACACACACACACACTCACACACACACACTGAAGCTGTCAGCAATGTTCACAGAAGCTGTAACTCATGTATGTGCGGAAAGCTGTAAAATACAGGGTTGGGATCCCTGTTTGGGTCTGCGGCTCCCTTTCTGCACACTGCGATTCCTCAGGTTTGATCGTAAGGTATCAGAGCAGCTTTCCTGGGTCCCCCACCCCCACACTTTGCTGTCATGCCGCCTGTGGGTACCTTCACGAGGTGGACGTCCTGTCGGCTGAGCTGCTGCTGGGACAGGTACTCTCTGTTCACAATCCACGGGTGTTTGAGGACCTGCACCGCCGTCAGGCGCTGATGGGGGTCCACGTGCAGCATCTTGGACACCACGTCCTGTCGGGGGAGGTGGGGGGAGACGAGGGGCACCATGAGCACGGTCCTCAGAGCCTTCCCGGCAAAAGTCCTTTCTCCCTTTCTTGGCAAAACCCGACCACTGTTCTCAGTGACTCTTTGCATTTTAGGGTCAAATCTTTATTTTTAGGTTCATAAGTATGTGGATGATTTCTAAGCTTTAACCAGCACCAACTTTAGTGGTTCAGCCCCGGTTTATACTGTGTCAAAGATATTTTGTCTACAGAGAAATCCAACATGGAGACGTCACATGCTGCAGGTAAGGCACTGAAATACCATTTTAGTACAGATGACATCTTCCAAAGGAAGAAGCTGAAATAATTAATATCCCACAGATATAAACTAATTCATAACAATGTATATAGTTCCATTTTTATCATATTATCCACAAATATTTGCTACAAATAACCATCAACCATGGAATAGACAATCTGCAGCCATCACATATGTCCAGCGGGCTCCCATCCAGGTGGCATGATTTTCTTATTTGATTTTAGAGTGACAATAAAAACTCCTAAATCTGGTTAAACACAGAGCTCCACGTTACATTTACACGATGCAATACAAGCACACATGTGTACATACGTGTACACACATGTACAGCCACAACTGTGGTTTGCATTTGCACAGCGTTTCTGTGAATGTCTTCACAGGCTGCTGCAGCTGTTGTCGTGAGCCATCAGATTGTCCTGGGGGGAGGGCAGTGATCTTCCCTGCTGTGCAGGTGAAGGTGTGGACGTCTGTGGGGATTAACTTAGTGCCCAAGAAAGACCTATGACGAGAATCCACACTTTCCCACTAGTTGCTCTCCTTCCCTTAGAGTTCCCACCAGACTTCAAAACGAAATGAATACATCCTGCGAAGCTGAATTACACAGCAGAATCATTGATCAAATGATTCTGAATCAAATGATCTTTCTGGTCATAAACGACCACAAAGAAATACCATGTACGATAACAATACCCTTTCTCCATAGAGAAACCCGCTGCTTTTAGTATGTGCTACCGTGAATCTTGGTAACTTCTTGAAACAAATATCTCCTGGAAGCATTGTTGTGCCTGTGGCCACGTGTAAAAGTGGAAGCAGAAAGACCGCTACTGACTTGCTCAAGGTGTCACGGGAAAGCAATATGTTTCTATACACGCAGGATGCAGGCCAAGTAAAAAGAGACGCCCCTGTGGGCTTTGCCTGTTTCTGCAGGACTGGAGGTTTTGTTGGGTGGTGAGCACACAGATGGGGAAAGGTGCCAGGAACTGAGGAAGGAGAGGACCGGGCAGGAAGAACTGTGCAAGGCCCTGGAGGCAGCAAAGCCCTCGGCCCACGGCTGTGATCTTGGTAATGCATCCCCTACATGACTTCACGCTTTTCCTGACACCTTCTCCCTGCCCCCACTCCTGCTTTGGAGATCCCGTCCCAGAGAAACCACCAGCACCCAGGTCCTGGTCTGTGGCTCTGCTGTGGGAAGTTCCTAGTTCTGAGACAGAGTAGATGGGAGGAAGCACTGGAAACGTCAGAGTCCGACACATAGAAAGTGCTCACTAAAGGCCAGCTACCATCACCCCCTCTGCCATCACCTCCTCCATGACCTCACCGTCACCGTCACAATCACCTCCACATCTCCTCCACCACCTTCTTCACCATCCTGTCTCCTTCACTACCACCTCCATCATCTCCTCTGCCATCACCTCCTCCATGACCTCACCGTCAGCTCCACCATCACCTCCATCATTCCCTCTGCCATCTCCTCCACCATCACTGTATGAAGTCACACTGTGCTGGTGATGGTAGAGTTGGAATCGTCTACTCTTCTTCCAGTCACTTTATAGTAACACAGGAAATACACTTGATGCTGCTTCTTACTAGTGGTTGGATTCTAATTTACTATTTGATTAGAGAGAAGTTTGATGACGTCAACTAAAAAAGACCAAGTCTGATGGACAGAAGAAACAGTTCTGGTCACAAAACAGTGCAGCTGTGGGGAAGCCCAGATGCAAAGTATTTTAAAATAAGGATACAGGGGTGGCCAGTTGGCTCAGTTGGTTAGAGCACAGTGCTCTTAACAACAAGGTTGCTGGTTCGATCCCCACATGGGCCACTGTGAGCTGTGCCCTCCACAACTAGATTGAGACAACTACTCAATTTGGAGCTGATGGGTCCTGGAAACACACACTTAAAATAAAATAAAAAAGTTAAAAAAGAAAAAACAAGGGAAATACAGCTCTGCTGCAAGCCCTCTGCTGGATCAGTCTGTGATCACCTTGGGCAGCCATTCTGCAACATCGCTACGAGTCTGATGGTTAATTTTAGGTCAACTTGGTTAGGCTGCAGTACCCAGCATTTGGTCAAACACCAGTCTAGCTGTTTCTGTGAGGTATTTCTTAGATGAGATGAACACTTATGTCTTTTGGCTCTGAATAAAGCAGACTACCCTGCATAACGTCGGGTGGCCTCGTCCAATCCGCTGAAGGTCTTAAGAGAAAAAAGACTGAGTTCCCAGAGGAAAATGGAGTTCTGTCAGCAGATGGCCTTTGGACTAGAGCTGCAACACACGTGCTCCCCTGAGTCTCCAGCCTGCTGCTCTGCCTTGCGGATGTTGGGCTCACCAGCCTCCATAGTCATGTAAGCAACTTCTCTAAAAGAAATGCGTCTCTGTCTCTCTCTCTATACATCCTGCTGGTTCTGACTCTCTGCAGAACCCTAATACAGCAAGACTGTATAAAATGTAAAAAATGCCATAAAATATTTTTGCCTGCAATTTTTAGTTTTTAGCTGAGCAGCTTTTAAAAAATCTATGAGGATAAAATAGCTCTATTGTTTACATGAAAGGTGTCCTCTAGCTTCGTCACAGACAGACGTGCAGTACAGAATCTCCACACCTCAGAGAGACTACTGGGCTATGAGCTCACCTTTGCCGCATCAGAGATGGAATCCCAGTTTCCCCCCGAAAGGGCGTACTTCCCGCTGCCAATCCGCGCCAGAATCTCCTCGGGAGTGTCATCCGGTCCATTTGCAAAAGGGGTGAATCTGTGTAACGAGAGGGTTACGGGAATGAGAGCTTCCATTTTACCATCCAAACCACGGCTCACACTGAATACTGCCTCTTTGTTGTTAAAAAGAAGAGCTTTTTCTTCCTCCTTGTGTTCCAAATCCAGGATTCATGAAAATCACAGTTTATTTCTTAATGCTTCATCCACTTGTCTTGCCGGGTCATGCTAAGGGTCGATAGCACAGAAAGCTCTGTGGGGCCCGGATGACCCTTCTGGACTGTTTCTGGCTTCCGTGGTGACTGTCACAGTGGTCTGCCTGTGACTCAGTTTACATGGTGGTCGCATGATATAATGGATGAGGACCTGACATCTGAAGTCTGAGAAACCCCCGGTCGATCTATGACCAACTCTGGGTTCTTTGACAAATTATTCTTTTGAGCTTCAGTGGCAAGAGGGCCCTTGAATGGGTACGTGAATGATGTACTGACAGGATCTCAGCAGTGACGTGCACACACGCATATCAAGTGCATACGTACTTGCCCCACTGGAAACGCGGGCACTGTCACCCCTTAGCATAAACCAGGGCATGTCAGTATATGCTTTCCTAGAAAGGGAATTATATGTGACTCTAGTGACACTCCCTTTAGTGGCAAAGTTGGTGGCCCTAGTTTAATGTACAGGCAAAGCGAGTATCAGAAGAATCACAAAGTAACAGCAGTGTGGCCTCAGGAAGCGTCGCAGGTTGTTCTCCTTCCATAGTGGACACTAATGACATTTACTATGAAATCGCGCATCAGGCCACAGACAGAGCAGGCCATTCTTACCCATTCTGTGACGGCACTGTGCCAACCAGCACGGGATGGTCTAGGGACCCCATCCCTTTTATCCCCTCCACTCAAGTATTTAATAGACCTAACAATGTAGGGAGCCAGAGGAGTTCTTGGAATTCTAGACCTTTGAGGCTGGAAGGAGCCTTGACTCTCATGCAGTGTCCTCTCCTCACTGAAAGTGTGGGAAGTGCAGTCAGCGGAGGTCAGGAGTTCAGCCCGGGAGCAGAGCTGGCGAGGGCAGGGCTCAGGTGGCAGGCACGACCCTTCTGTAACACCGGTGTCCTGTCCGGGTACAGTCCAGTACACCGGTCCAGTACACCTGTCCAGTAAACCGGTTCATGCCCGTCTGACAGGCACAGAAGTTGGTGGTCAGCGCCACTGCTGGCTGCCTTTCTCAGGGTGCTGTGTCACCATGAACCTACGGCTGCTTCTTGGCTCAGGAGGATGGTTTAAGGGGCAGATGTTTGGACCCTTTAAGGGAGGGCATGGAGCAGTGGCAAGAACGTGGGCACGCAGCCGAGGCCTGGGTTTTTGTGGAGGACCTGAGTTCTGTAGCCCCCCGCACAAGGGGGAAGAAAAAACTCTTCTTTTGAACAATTCTGGAGATAGCTTTTAACGAAAATGCAGGCAAAAACCCCTGTCTTTGGTCTTCAGTTCTGAAAGGGGCTGGGGAAGGCTTGCCCACACCCATGCCTGGGGCGGGCCCAGCGCTGGCCCCAGCAGGGACAACCGTGGACACCTACAGCCTAGCCTCATGGGGGACAATGCCCTTGGGTGCCGGCACCAGTCTGAGGTTCACATTACCCGGCCAGCATGGTGTACAACAGGATCCCCAGACTCCAGATGTCACACGCTGCATCATAGCCTTGCCGTTTCAGGACCTGGAAGGGGACACGCAGACAACAGATAAGCAAGCAGCACAGACAATGCGAGCTCACAGTATGCTGTTCCGATGGCACCACGATCCTGGCAGGTGGACAGGGGATGACATTTATGAAGGTTGAGCCGACTCTAATGCACTGAATAGGGCCCCCAAAGACCAGCAAACACAGGCAACCATCGCTCTTGCCGGATACCCGACAGATAGACTGAGAAGGAAGCTTTTAATTTTAAGGCAGAAGAAATAGTCTTATTATGGTAAAATATACACATCATAAAATTTACCACCTTAACCATTTTTAAGTGTACATTCAGTGTCAAGGACACTCACACTGTTGTGCAGTCGTCTCCACCATGATCTCCAGAACTTGGCATCTTCCCAAACTGAACCTCTTTCCCCATGAAATGCTAACTCCCCCCCCCACCCCCAGCCCCTGGCACCACTATCTACTTTCTGTCTCTGTGAATGTGACAACCCCAGGAACCTCATATTAGAGGAATCACACAGCATCCATCCTTTTGTGTCTTGCTTATCTCACTTCACATGATGTCCCAAGGTTCATCCATGCCATAGCGTGAAGCAGGACTCCCTTCCTTTTGAAGGGCTGGCTAATGCTCCACGGGGTGGAGGGACCACGTTTGGTCCACCATTCAGCCACTTCCACCTCTGGCTGCTGTGACTAATGCTGCTGTGAGCCTGGTGGATGGTTATCGGTTTGTGTCTCTGCTGTCAGCTCTTTGGCTGGGTCCCACGATCATTCCATGCTTAACTTTCTGAGGACTCGTGAAGGCGGGGTTTTCGCGTGTCCCTGGGTTACATGCTCCCACCGAGGGCAATCCCCTGATACGCTATAGCTGGGTCACAATAAGGAAGCAGCTAGCTCAGGGATTACCGTCGGGGTGCAGCGTTAAGTGTGGGTTCAGCGGAGCTTGTTCAAGGTCACTGTCCCGTCTGTGTGTCTTTGTGCCTGCAGCTGAGCAGGGGTCAGCCAGTACGCGGTGAACAAAGTGAGCACTCACCGCTCCCCTTGCCTCAGCGCTCACTGGCTGCGAGGTCTTCAAAAGTCACGTCAACATTTGCAGGCTGTTTGGGTTTGTTTGTGTCTGTGAAACGTGGCTGACAGTATCTATCCTGTCCACTTCATACGATGTAAGAGGATACATGTTAGAAAAAAGTGGTCAAAGTGTTTTGCACACGGCAAAGCAATATACCAATTTAAGGTAGTCCATAATCGCTAAAATCAATACTATCAATATTAATACTGATCAAATAAAGCACTAATAGGGGCTTATTACCAGATTATGTTTGAAGGGGCCACAGGTAAGAGGCTGGAATAACAATGGATGACCTAACAATGGCCCCCAGCCAACCCACCGCTGCAGCGCGCATCCATCTGTTTCTCCACCAGGCCACTGACTGACCCCTTCCTCGCAGGCCGGTGGCCGGGCGAACCTCTGACGGCTCACAGACCAACCACTAGGTGTCAGCATGCCTTCCTCTTGGGACTTGCTGTACAACTCACTGCACTCAGGCTAGGGCCTCTGATACAGTTCCATCAACAACCAGGAGGGTCCACACAGAATTTAATGTCTGTTTCCACCCCCGACCTCCTCTCCATCCGTCAGCAGGACCAGCCTCTACCTTCCACACCTGCTTTCACAGCATCTCAGGCTTGGGTGCTTTTCTAAAAAGCAAGAAACTGGATTCATCTTCATAAACATATCCATGACTTCAGAACTAATGGGCATGATCCCCGGGGATGGACATGATGCCTCTGCTGGGCTCCCGGGTCCTCTGAGATGAGGGCACGAGCCTGTGGGACTGATGTGAGCACTCATCTGCAAATCTCCATGGGGCCCTGACACGAAATTTGGTAGAAGCTGACTTGCTTCTGTCGTGGAAGATCACCTGGAGTGAGAATTACGGCGCACAGTAGGTCCATGAACCTGCTGTCTCTCCCAGTGAGGTTGCAGGTAGGGTTCTGACCACAGGTGACCCACAGCTCCCTTTCTGGATGCACAAGAGCCTGATGGCATCAGTTCTCACTGTAACTCCTACCAGATATGCAGCTGTTATCCAAAAGGGCTGCAGCATAACGACATTTTACATGAAAGCATTATGTGTAATATATACATATACATACATATATACATATATATATGCATGTGTATATGGAGCCACTTTAAAATGGAGCAGGAGCTGCCCTCCCAGAGGAACCGCCCTGCACGTCTGATGCCTCAGACCTCTGGGTGTTCAAACAGGGCCAAGTGACCTGTGGCCTGGGCCTACGCAACACTGTGCCCCAAAGAACTGTTTGCGAGGGTGACAAGAAAGCAGATAGTATAACAACCGGACTGATGATGACAGCACTGAAAACTAAAACACTGTTTACAATCAGCGTCACTATGTCATGTTATCCACACGGAGAGCAGCGCCTTCCATCTGTGGATGTCACTGTCCCCTTCCCCTTCTCATATACACCATCGCCTTTCTCTCCTCATTGGAACATTATTTGGGTTTCTGGAAAGGCAGGAGGAAGATACTGACCTGGGAGGCCTAGGACGCAGAATTGCGAAGCACTGAGTCAGGCAGAAGCCCAAATCAGTTATTCCGATTAATCTCAAATCAGTGCTTATTGTCTCTTACTTTGAAAGCCTTTTATTTTTAGGTTAATGGTCACCATCAAACATTTTATAAAGAGGAAAATAAAACATTAAAACTGTGTTTGAGCAGGACTGGGGGCCGATTCTCCTCGGATTCATTTCTATTCTGACATTGATGCTGTGCTAAATCAGACGCCCCCACACACCAGGCGACACAGGCCTGTCTCCCACGGGCTCCGAGCCCTTCTTACCTCTGGGGCAACAAAGTTGGCCGTGTAGCAGGGCGTCATCAGCAGCCCATTCTCGGCTCGCAGCTGCTTGGCAAACCCAAAGTCACAGATCCGGATGGATTCAGGGTTCCCAGACTCATCCACATACAGGATATTACTCGGCTTCAGGTCCCGGTGAACGACCTGGACGGAAAGGCAGGAGAAAGACGCCTGCCTTGAAGGCCTCGGACGCGGCAGGACAGAGAAGGGGGGATGCATGCAGAAGGTAGGGCTTATTTTGGGGTTCCTTATTCTGAGCAGGTCCTGCAGCAGGAAGCAATTCAGCCTGGATGCTATATTTGGAGGGGCCCTCCCTCCTCTCTCTCTCTCTCTGACCCCTGTGATGGTGGATGACTATTTGAATGAATAAATAAATAAGCAGTTATCTAAGGTGAGGGACTCACTTACTGGGGTCATTACATAAAAGGGGATGTTGTGGTGAGTTCAGGTAATGTGAATGCAAAGATTTCCAAAGATAATCATTTGCCTCATGTCTGCCAAGGTCCAGCACGTTTAGGTGTGTGATGCAGGGACTGACGCAGGCAGGGACCTCTTCTGTGGGGCATCTGACACAAAAGCCCTGAAGCTGCACCTGAGCTGAGGGAGGGTCTGCAAAAGCCATAGTGACGGCTGGGCCAGTGACACCTCAAAGCAAAGTGGTTACGTGGGGGCACTCAGCGATTCCTCCTGAAGGGGACAGAAGCTGACACGAGGGCCAGAGGTGCCACTGCACACAGCTTGGATCCTGAGTGTGTCCACTGTCCTGGTAAAGCCCAGTGAGAGGACACAGGAGGGACATAAAAGGGACACACGCAGGCAGCTGGCTTAGTGTACAGAGGCCCGGGTGGCAGGAAGGCGAGTGTGCTTCCGGTTCCATGACCTCCTCTCATTAAAACAGAAGCTACTCTGCAAAAGCCAGCACGCAGGGGCTGCCTCTAGAAGGGGAGTGCTAGGAAAACCAGGGAATGCTGACTATTCCCAAATCACAAAAAGGGCCCATTGTGTGGTCCTGCAAGGATATCCTCCAGGATAAATGCAGCGATAACTGCATTTTCAAAGCTTCTGACCACACGCATGCTGGCCGAGGAAGTTCGCCTCCTTCATGGAAGCACTGAAATGGGGCAGGAGCGATGATGTGGCACCAGCCTCCCCATGAGGCCACGTCTGGGGGCTGAGACGTGGGGTGGGGAAGCAGTGTTGGGTGGAATGGCTCTATCACTCACTTGTGTGTGACCTGGGGCAAGATGTTTGACCTATGTGTGCTCTAGTGTCCTCATCTGTGACCTGGGTGTCATCCAGAGTCTAGCCGTGAATAAACGAGGAGCTGAGAACAGTGGCTGGGCCACGGGGAAGGCATGGGAAGCTCAGCTATATTGTCACTTTGTCCTACAGTACCCCCCGTTGGTTAAGGAATTCAACTTTAAATAGGGCAAGCGATGAAAATTCCAACATTTCTCTCTATCAAGCTAAGAGCCTCTTTCTGCTGTAATGGATCCGGGTAAACTTAACTTCCTCCCTCAGCTCCTGGATACACTACGGGCACGAATGACTTTAGACGCAAGAGGGACGCCCGTGATGCAGAAGGAAGCGGGACAGCCGAGCAGCAGCTCCCGCAGCTCCCGCGGCTCGCCGCCCCCCCCCCCCCGCCCCCTCCCTCCGGCCCCCCCTGCCCCCTCCCTCCGGCCCCCGCCGCCCCCTCCCTCCGGCCCCCCGCCCCCTCCCTCCGGGCCCCCCCCCCCCCCCCGCCCTCTCCCTCCGGCCCCCTCCCTCCGGCCCCCTCCCCCCTTCCCCCTCCCCCCCGCCGCCCGGGGCCGCTCACCCCCTGCGAGTGCAGGTAGTCCATGGTCTTGGCGATGGTGCACAGCACGTCGCTGGCCTCGCGCTCCGAGAAGCACCTCTGCCGCAGGATCCGGTCCAGCAGCTCCCCGCCGCGCATTAGCTCCATCACCAGGTACACGGACTTGCCGTCGTCGTAGACCTGCGAGGCGACCGGAGCGCACGAGCCTCATGAGCGGCCGTGCGTCACCGGGCGCTGCTCCCGGCAGCGGGGACAGCGCCACAGGGGCAGCAGCCCGTGCGTGCGCACATTGGCTGGGGTCCCCTGCTCCCCGAGTGGAAGCGGACTTCTGTAGGAAGGGCGGGAAGGCCCGTCCCGTCACCCCAGACGTGGCTCTTAGGACAAAACCGGCTACAGTAACTCGCACTGAGGGGGCGAGGCCAGGAGCTCACAGCTGCCCGAGGACATTTAGCTGAAAGGAAGGAACCTCGGCGGTGTCCCCCCTCCCCGCCCCCGGGAAGATGCGGACGCCGGCACAGCAGCCGCAGTCCCAGCGCAGTGCCTTTAGCCCCTTGGGGGACCTTGACCGGCAGGTCTGACCCCGCAGGTCCGGGTGCAGGGTGACCCTGCGTGTCTGACGAGCCCAGCGCCGCTGTGCGTGGAGCAGCCGGACGCCGGGAGAGTCCCAGCCGTTAGGCGTCAAGCGAACTGGAGCAGTGAGTTCAGGAGAGCAATAGAAAGGGGGAGCTTCCGTCCTGCTACCTGTCATCTCTGGAACTTAAAACAAAACCCAACCAGCGCTCAGGCCCTTGTGAGGCCACGTGCTGTGTGCACCAGTCGGCTCACAAGCCCGGCGCTGAGAGAACTGGACGGAAGCGCAGGAAAACACCTAAACACGGTTTCTTTCTAGCTTATAAATCAATGGATTTTCATAACAAATGACTAAAATAATTTACCTGACGCTGGAGTCCATAAAAGATGTTAATTTGCTGCATTTGTTTGAGTTTATGAGCTCAAATACTGTCCTCACAATGTACACACAATGCCGTTTGTGACAGACATGGTTGGAAATGCTTAGACAGTTTTCAAACTAGTTGATTTGTTTGTGGGTCTTAACAGAAAAAAACGACAGGGCCAGGGGATTGGAGGTGGGTGTGACGACTAGGAATACACCCAAACTTTGTTGACATAAGGTACTTGTTTTGTGTTTTCTTCAGATGTGAAGTGGCATTTGGAAGTCCTCTCACTCCAGGAATTTACGGGGCCCAACGGGAAATCGAGGTGGCCCCAATAATGTGTGGTTTCGGGTCCCTGAGGGGACGGTGGAGAGGAAGGAAACTCTCCCCTCTGGCCTCAAACACCACAGCCCCTAGGCCTTCCTGGATTGTGGGGGGCACCTCCTCATGGGGGCGGGGGCTCAATGGGGCCACTAACAGCCCACCAGGGAAGCTGTGAGGAGCCCCCACCGGAGCGGGAGCCTCCAGCCTGCCCTCTCCGTCTCATCCACCCATACTCCCCGTTGCTGCATCTTCAGGAATCTGTAGGAATGGCGATGGAAAGGAACGCTTCTGGATTGGAATTCACACCACTTATCTTTTTCTCTTTTACGTTATGTTGTTTGGGAGAACAGGGGGACGTGAGCAAACGGTCGGGTGGTGCGTGCGGCAGAAGCTGGCTCCGGCATGCGCCCGGGGGCCCTGAACATCAGCCGTGCAGAAAGCTGGCTTTTTGGTGCCAGGTGAACACAGAGTGGAAGCAGCACCGCTGCCTGGAGACCACTTACGTCTTTGAGGGTGATGATGTTCGGGTGCTGGCCGTACCTCAGGAGAATCTCAATCTCTTCCGAGGGGTCTCGTTTACTCTTATCGATAACCTGGGATAAACAGAGGACACGGGCTATGAGGTTTTCCGACTGGCGTCTGCCGGCTTGGACCCTTCCTGCCTCCTCCCCCTCCCCCCCAGCTCACACTCGACCCAGACAATTGATGCCTGGAAAACCGTGACGGTCATCTTTCCCAGTGTAAGATGGGCATTTACCAAAGAAGGGCGTGACCCTTTGGACGTCAGTTTTAAGATATTACAGGGTTGGATGGAGAAGGTTGGGTTTGGGGAGCTCATGCAGGCCCCATCATGTAATGGAAGGTGCTTGTCAACCCTGATAGGCTCTGGGTAGGTGGCCTTTGCCCTCTGCTCTGCCCAAAATGAGACTCCCGCTGCTGTGCGTCTCTGGCTCCACACCAGCAGCAAAATGTGATCAGGTCACTGAGACGCGGGGCTGGTGTACATGCTGCCACTGGCGCTTAGACACAGACTCTCTCTCTTCTTTCTTTGTCCCCACTGCGCATGTCAGGTAACACATACAAGCCTTGTACCCGTGAAAGTGGATGGCTTCCAAGGACAGCGAGCGTGTCATGAAGGAAAGCCCACGTGAAACAGGGAGCCATCAGTTGGCAGATGGCTCACAGCTCTGTAGGTAGCTGACCTCCGCCCTCACTCCCACTTTTATGGGGATAGAATGGTGGGGGCAGGGGACCCCACTCATGTGAAACCTACCACTGTGTGTTAGAAACAACACTCAGAATAGAAGAGTAGTTTGTACTGTTCTTAGCATTAGTCCCACCTAATTTAAAAAGATTTGCAATTTGAAGAATGTGCAATCGTTTTACTACTAGAGTGTGAGGGAGCTTTGCTCTCACCTGTCTTGTCAAAGACTCTAAGCAGAGCTTCGCATAAAACCCTTTCGTGTAGATGAACAGCGTGCTTGGGCATCACTGGCCCCGCTGTCTGAGCTCTGCCCCAGCACCCATCCTCCCCTCCCTTCCCCTCGCTGCTGGGAGACATCGCCTTGGTGCCAGGTTTCTCTCCCATCTCGGTTTGAAGCCCACTGCCAAGCTCTGATGCCGTCGGTGCCCCAGAACTGTGAGTCCAAGGACATGGTAAGCATCAGAACCTCAGGCTCCCTCTCCTGACACAGCGTTTTTCTCCTCTTGCTACATTTAACTCTACGGCCATTCTAGCTGGGACACCGGGACTACTCAGTCATTGAAATGAGGCAACAGATGGAGCCTTGCTCTCAAGGACACACATGTGGAAGCCTCCTTCAGTGTGCGAGGCTGCCTAATATCTGACACTTGCCGGCCGCTGGCAGGCCGGCCGGTCTTCACACAGCTGGGACTGCAAGTTGGCCAGCAGGGCTGTAGGAATGTCTCTGCCCCAACTACCTGCCGGGCACTCTGATCTTCCTGGGCTGGGACCTTCTCTTTGCAGTTCAAAAAGGTTAAAATATATTAGTGGGTTAAAAAAAAATTAGTAGTAGCTTCATTTTTCCCAAATAAATTTCACAATAAAAGAAATGTATTCGTTGCATAAATCTGTTTTGCCACCCTCCCAATGGAACATGGTGTAGGATAAACAAGAGAAATCTTTTACAGCTAGTGGCCGGGGGGAGGGGGTGCAGCCACATGGAGAGGGCTTCCCACAGGACCTGGGGGCTCACCGTCCTCCCACCCTCCTCCCTCCCTGTGGTGGCACTGATGGGAAGCAAAGCACCATGACGCAATCCCTAAAGGTCAGGGAGGTGAGGTGGTTCTGCAGAGAGATGAGACACCCAGCCTGGGAGGGAAGCCCCCCCACCTTATGTTCTCACTGCCCTCCTGGCCCACCTCCTACCTTCCCCCGACCTGCTCAGGGCCACTTCACACCTAACCTGAGCTGGCATGGGCCCAGCTGCACGTTTTTGTTCAGACCCCGTGTTTTGATCCTGTTGTCAGCAAGTGCTAGCTGCTTTTATCCACAAGCCCTTTTCTGGTTTTTGTTTTGTTTTGTTCTGCAGGGATGAAGAGCTCTTTCCGGAAGGTAAGGAAGAAGAGTCCTAAGTGGCCCTGCGTGGTGAGGTGCTGTCACTGCGTGGTGAGGTGCTGTCACTGGCCCCTGAGCGCAAAGCCTCAGCCTGCGCTGCGGACAGCAGAGCCCGCACGGGCGTTGAGCATATTGTCCAGACACGTCAAGGAAGGAATTTCTTCCCTGTGGGGTCAGTTTCGTGGACTTGATAGTGTTAGATCTGCTTCTAGTTCAAGAAGCCTTGGCAAGGCAAGTCCCTTATTTTGAGAATCATAGTGTTTTATAATCTTCCCTACGTAACAAAGCTGAGGGAAGACTTCTCAGTCAGCACATTCACGGGTGAGGTGTCCACTCAGCATTTCCATGCTCAGGTGACAAGGATGGGCCACCAAGAAGTCGGGGGAACAGTCTCTCTCATTGTTATCTGGTAATGGCCAGAGAACGGGTGCGGCCCAGAGGCCAGGCAGCCACCACGGCTGGTGAGGGAGCCTTTCCGGGGTTGCTCCGATAAGCAGCGTGTTTCCTGAGCCTTGTCAGGTCGGAATGCCCGTGCTGTGCAGGGTCTGGCCTTGGCGGCAATGGCCCATGGCGATGGCTGTCCTCAGCAGGGACACAGGGGCCACGTCACATCCATTCCTGTTCAGGGCGCTGAGATGGAGACAGGCCTGGGTGGGGCTTGACCATCAGCAGCGGCCTTTCCTTGTCCTTCTGTCCTTGTGTTTCCACATCTGCCTCGTCTTCCTCATCTCTCTCCAGCGGGGCCCCCTCTGCAGCATTGAGCACTGCGGAAATGGGTGCTGGGGTGGGGACTGAACACGACATGGGGTGGACGCCCTGGCCTGCAAAGCTCCCGCACGACGCAGGTTACTTCCGCTCACCGGTCAAAAAGCTCAATGTCACATTTGAAACGAGAGTAGCAGAGCATGTAATGGGTCCCTTGTTGGATTTAACAGACACCGTCTCCCATATGATTAATTTAAACAAATGAAACAGAGGAAGAACTCCATATTTTCCTGCTGGAAAAAAATTAAATTTCCATGCCAATCAGTTTTCCTTCTAAAAATGAGTTCTATTCATGTCAAACATCTGTTTTAATTCCACTGCTTTTTCAGTTGACAAATGACATACACAGTATGAAAGTGAGCACAGAAACGCTGCCATTATTGTACACGAGCTGTTGTGAATATAAATTGGGGCCCTTCTCAGGAGAGGCTGACCCAGCCTCAGGCGTACGTGTGTCAGCCACACTCCATCATTGCATCAAGAACTGGGTGACACAGACGCTGGCCCAACTGTAAAGCTCTCACGTTTTTTCTTTTAAGCCTGATTCTATTGCTAAAACAAACTAAGGCAATTTTAATAACATGACAACATGTTACTGAAAAGAAGCGTGGCCGTCTCTTAAGGCACGTGCTTCCCGCCAGGAACGCTTGGCCTGTGCTGGCGCTGGGCTCCAGCCCCGCACGGACCTTTCAGAAGGACAAAGGCGAAGCTTGGAAGTGGAACTTTGATGAAGAGATGCCTGTGTCCGTAGGTGTGGAGGTAAATGGCCGATGGGAAAAGCTGCCAGGGCAGTAAAGCTCACTGAGTTGTGGACCCTTCAGTAACATCGCGCTTTCTGCTTCGGCCTATGGTTCTGTGGTCAGTGAATTCCTGAAGGGCTGGATGGTGGTGAGTTTCGCGAGGGCAGGTGCGCGTTCCTGCCTAGACGCTAGCACCGTGTCTGCCATAGAAAAGGCGTCTGTAAGAAACTGCGGAAATGACTGAGAACCGGCTTGCTGAACACAGGCACGTTTGCTGAACAAAATGGAATCTTAGACAAGAAACGCTCTATGGAATAACTGTCGTGTCAACCTGACAATACGAAAGCCAGAGAAAGGGGCAAAGTGACGTGGGATGTGAAGAAAGGCTCCTGACTCATCTTCCTCTTATCCTGGATGCCACCGAGCACTGCAATGTGCTGTGGGGACAGGAGCCAAGCTACGGGGACTGTCGGGGTAACAGCGGCCACACAGGAAGGTACGACAGGCTGAGGAGCACGGCGTGGCAGGACAGCAGGCACAGGCTGCCCAGGAGCAGAGACCCGCAGAGACGAGGTGGCACCCACGCTCAGAGAAAGTTCCAGCCCAGGGAGGACAAGCCGGGTGGTCCAGGTGGGAGTTTCCTGAGTTGTGGGACCAGCTGGTGAGAGCTTCTGACCCCACACATGCCGTGAGGCTGTCGGAGGCCTGATCTTCGTGGAGGTGACAGCGGGCCTGCCGTCCTCTCAGAAAGACCTGCACTTGCACCTCCCCTGTGTCAGTGTCACAGTGTCACAGTGTCACAGCCAGGGCTGCCACGCCCCTGCACACAGCTGGGGAGTGCTGAGCTCTTGGTCAGTGTCATCCTGCTACCAGAATATTAAGCGGAAGCTTAACAGGGGAGAGCCCCTCCCCCCTCCCCAACACCAGCCTGCTGGAACTACCCCCACCCTCAGCGTTTGTGACATTCGGGTCTGGTAATTCGTTGTGGGGCAGTGGGACGGGCTGTCCTGGGAGGGAGGGGGAGGAGCTTCCTGGCCTCTGTACACCAGCCGCCTAGAGCGACTCGACTCGCTCTGTCATGACCAGATGTCTGCAGACACTGCCAGTTTCCCCAGGGGGCAAAATACCTCCCCCCACCCCCGTCATGACTGCCCTAGGGTTCAACCCTGTATTCTGGCCACAGCCCAGCTGTTCAGCCAACATTGCAGGTTCTCTTTCCTGCTCCTTACTCAGTGGGGACGGTTCTGAATCACCCACATATCTGGGTGAGGGGCCCTAACTGACTGGGACTGGATTGCTTCTCAAAATGAAACAGACACCCTTTCCATCCAAGGATTTGGACGCTGAGCTTGCACACTGCTCCGGCGGCAGCTGAGAGAGGTGGTGCTAAATTCTAGTGATGGAATCAAGACCAGCCCCCAGGCCATACTCCGGCTTCTGCGTTACGTAGAAAACACACTTAATTCTTCTGTGTCTTAGTCTCTCCGTCAATAAGGGGGGGTATTGCTGCTTGTCAACAACTCAGCTGACATAGAAAGAGACACAGGAAATCTGAATTCCATTCTCCCTGGAAAATGCTGAAGACAAAAGTGGCATGGGGACGTGAAGGCAGTTTCGGTAGCGAACGCTGACCTCTGCCACGAAACTCCTGCCGGCTCTCTCACCTCGGAGGGAAAGCCAGACAAGGTGTTGCCTAAGCTCAGAGAGCTGGCTGCGGCCAGCCCCCCAGCAGTGCACACGTGCCCTCAGATAGCTCTGGCTCATGGAGAAAGTCACCCTCTGTGCTTGGCTTTTAAGCATCTTCCAGACAAAAAATGGTGGCCCATGTGGTCTCCGAGGGGATCAGGGACCTCCCTGTAAGGTCCAGCAGCTCAGCTGCCCAGGGAACTTCGACGCTCGTCATGGAGAAGCAGGAGGCCAGTTCTTCCTCTTACCGTCACCCGCGGCTGCGGCGCCAATGTTTCTCAGAAATCCTTATTGCAGAGTTTGGCCTCATCAAGGTCTTTGGGACAGAGTTATGAGCCGCTTAACAAAGCTGCATTCAGATGGTGTCCTTTCATGAGCGCTGGACGTGGGAACACGAGGGGGAAACATCCCATGGCCTTTGTCAGTGGGGTTTGTTTTCAGAGGCACAAACGATGGCTGGTCAGCCTCACAGTAGCCGTGTGTCCTCTAGAAGGGCGTCGTGGCTGCCCAGCTGGCTGAACAATACACCCGTTTCTTTGTGCTCACTGGCGGAGGCCATTGTTTTCAGGATTGCTGCAGGTCACCCGATAAACTAAAGAAATGCTGTGAGAAATGACCCACGCCAAAAACAACCCTAAGAAGCCCATGTATGAAGCGTATGTGAAGTACATTTCAACGTGGAAATGAAATTCTCTCGAATGAGGCAGAAGTCAGGTCTGCTCCCCACCATCCTCATCTTTGCATCTGTACACAGATGGGCGAATGCTGGGCGTCCACCCAAGCTCTCCTTTAAAGTCTCCCAAGGATGAGGGAAAATAAAAGGCTTCACCAAGTCAGACCCTAGAAACACAGCACATCACGTGCCCAGGCTGTGGAGGTAGCCGCGTCATGACACAGCTGGTTCTCTCTCGCTCAGAAGTCCGCTGTTGGGCAGTGGGACACGACAGCAATCCTCAGTGCAGTGTCAACCCTGTTCTCCCAGGAAGTTTAAGTAAAATTTAGGCCGAATTTTCTTCCTGCAAACTCTCCTTAATGTGTCAAGGCACGCGACAGGCTGGACATGGAGAACCTATCAGCGGAACTTACAAGTTAATTGTTCCTTCACATTCTTAGTTGTTTGAGGAAGTCAAGACAAATTTGTCAAAAAGCCATAAATTCCCAGCCCGGGGGCCTGAATTTTTTGCCCGGTGTCTTTGGACAGGGCTAAGCATTTTCCTAGCACAAGACACGCTGGGTACACATTCTGGTGAGCATGCACGCCGTTCTTGGGAATCTACCTTTGGAAAGACCTGTGTACACAAAACGGCAGTGGAGCCTGTGTGAGCTGCGATGGGTCAGGACGGGGTCATCTCACCTAGTCATTGTTTTGAACAATGCTTTTGGAGCCTAGGAGAATCACAGTGGATGGAATCCCTCCTCTTTACACTGCTGCCTGCTGAACAGGTTCCATCTTTATCCTAATGTCCTTTGAAGAACATGTACAGTGCCATGTGCTACAGACATGTTTGGGATGAGCCAGAATAGGGCCGGTCACAATGACACCCAGGCTGGACCTGGCTTCTACAGCCTCCAGTTCAGCTTCATGGGAAAGTGATGGACTTAGAGCATCTCGTAGAGAGAATGTGCAGCTTATCCTTTTTCCATAAATTAGAGTATGATTTTAGCAGGAAACCTTAGTTGCAAGCCACACTTTACCAACCAGAAAACTCAAGAAACTGATATTTTGTATTTCCAGATCAAATATTTAATCTAGCAACAATTATAGAAGCTGAAGTTACTGTGTAGAGAATAACAAACTGGATTACAGAGAATTGATACTATTTACTGTTGTTGATGATTGAGAGTAACACCAGCTGTCTGCTTAAGGTTTTGTAAATACTACCAGGTGGTGCTTCTACAGTTACTCCTTGACTTGATTTTGGTGACTCTGTCTTCCTCCCTCCCTTGCCCTCCCTCCCTCCCTTTGCCAATGGCTATGCCCGTCCCCGGCTCTTATTCAAAACACAGTGTCCAGAGCTACTGCTCCAGTGTACACTACATACTGAGCTACTACAGGTAAGCAGCACCCAAATGCTGGGTAGGACTGAAAATATTCATGATTTGAAAAATAATTTTTTAATGGGTGACCTACTGTCAAAGCAAAGTAAATTCTACTATGTTCGCGCCTGGACAGTGGTGAAGGGAGAGAAGACTGCTGGTCAGAGGTGCCTGCTGGGGCCGGGGGCCAGCACCCCGCAGCCCAGGTGGGGCTCACCTTGACGGCGTACTCTGCGTCAGTGGCCTTGTGCACACATCGCTTGCACACGGAGTATGAGCCCACGCCGATGTCCTCCTTGACCTCATAGCCGTCCGTGAAGTGGATGTTGTTCCCGTGCAGCTGCTGGGAGACGGAGGCAGCGCATGGGGTCTGAGCACGTGTGCACGGGCACATGACATAGGAGCAAAGGGGTGCCCAGACTGTGCACTTGGGGACACTGGGGCCACAGGCAATGGAGTCCCCTGGCCAAGGTCACAGAGATAGTAGCGATGGCCCCCTGATCTCTCAGGTTCTGAGTTTTCAGACACCACCGTGCACTGTGTCAGCTGACAGGCCATGTTTCCCCCAAAGCTCTGAAAGCAGGAGAATGTGGAAGTGAAGGGATGGAGCCCTATAGCTCCAGGGCTGTGACTCTGATGCTTGTGTCCCAAGCAGGCATTTGGATGTCACCATCTAACTGGAAATCTGACCCCATCATGTGCCAGTCACAGCCGGCTTCGCCTGTGCACCCATCCAATCCTCCACCCCCTGCTCAGAGCGTACACAGGAAGCCACCAAGAGTGACATACACTGTCACAGCAAGTGCCCACTTTAGAAGGCTGCGTTTTTCCAAAAGGCTTTGGGGAGAGAAACATGGAAATCCAACGCCTTCCAATTTACCCCGTCTCAGTTCTTAGATAAAATTGAATCATAATTTCTTCTTAGAATTCTATCTGGTTATATTTTAAGGTAGGAAACTCCTTACAAAAATGTCACCACATTTGTTGACTTCCTCAAGAGTACGTTTCACAACCGGAAAATGGTACCCACAAACTCTCGGGGTACTGGCTCAACTGTGCACCGTGGAGATGCCCACATGTGACGTCTGTGGGCTCCAGCTGCAGCCCACCTTGGCGAACTTCACCTCACGACTCTGTCCCTTCTTTAGGGTGCGTGTGAAGCAGGGCAAAGGGCCACAGTGCAGACACCAGGGCCGACACTCAGCAACCCCGGAGGCCAGTGGAGAGGCAGGATGACAGGGCTGTCTGCATGTGACCCTGGTGCCAGCGACTCCTGGTCCTGACCCGCTGGGGACGCACAGATCCGGGCACTCCCGTTACCTGCACGATGGGGTGAACTGTGGCCTTGTGCACATCTTGCTGGGGGGGCTCCTGGACCAGGCTGGAGGCCACAAAACTGAATCCTCTGAACAGGTGGTGAGCGTTGGCGCTGGGGGGGACGCCAGGCGAGTCTGCAGGGCACAAGGACAGAAGTCAGCCTTCCGCGAGGAGCCGAATCACAGTGACCGTGGCGGGTGATAGCTCCGTGGTGTGTGTGTGGTGTGTGTGTGTGTGGTGTGTGTGTATGTGGTGTGTGTGGTGTGTGTATGTGGTGTGTGTGCATGTGGTGTGTGTGCATGTGGTGTGTGTGGTGCGTGTATGTGGTGTGTGTGCATGTGGTGTGTGTGGTGTGTGTGTGTGGTGCGTGTGTGTATGTGTGTGGTGTGTGTACGTGGTGTGTGTACGTGGTGTGTGTTGGAAAAGGAGACAAAACGGAGGCTGAGAAACGAGGAACCATATGAAACTGCACTTTATTTTGGGCAGTGCCAGGGGTGTGATTTTTAAACAGCAAAAATACCTAGAACAAGGACTTTAGGAAAATCACAGCTTACTAAATATTCTCAACCACAACCCTCTGCCCCTGTCCGCTGCAGACTGAGGCCCAAAGCTGAGGGTGCAGCTGTCAGGTCAGGACCCATGCCCTGGGGCCGCGTCAAGTACTGAGGTTCAGCAGGAACCTCGCTCAGGGAGGGAACGGGGAGTGAAGGGCTTTGCTGCCCCTCCTGCTCTGCTGCGCTGCCAGCCCTGCCTGCCCCAGTCCGCTGAGCTGTGTGCAGCCGGAGCCTCTGCTCTTCAAGAAACAGTGGGGGAGGGTGCGCTCTGATCATGGAGGGACAGGGTGACAGGGGTTATGGAGTAACTGCCCCCAACTATGGCTCCTCGCACTGCACCATTTGTTCAAAAGTTTGGCTGCTGTGTGAGACCGTCCCGTTTCAGGTTTACCATTAAGTAAAACAAAAGGATACATCGCTGGTAGGGTGAAAATATTTGCACCATAAATAATAGACAAGGGGCTGAACTCTGTCACCCAAAGAGCACGCAGAAATTGATGAGAAAAAAGCAAAATGCCCAGAAGAAAAACGGGTAAAAGATGGACTGGCAATTGCTGTCCTGCGTAAGCAAGGTGCTCGTCTGTCTGACGAGCAGGCATAGGCGCATCTGAGATAACAAATTAGCAACAATGAAAGTGATCCATCATGACTGCTTGGGGGGTGGACGTGACGATGGTGGGCGGGAGCATGGCAGGCAGAGCCTTTGGAAGGTCATTTGGAAGTGCCTACCCAAATTTAAAGTTTGCATGTCCTCTGAAGGCCACTCCCCCTCTAGGAATGGATCCTACAGAATCACTTTCAAAAGTGCTTAGAAGTGTACAAAATGTTTGTTTCAGCTGTATTTGTAACAGCAAAAACAACCTAAATGTTCAGCATTAAGGAAATCACAGGTGTGAGCAACCACACATGCACAGAGGGGGCCTTGCCCGGGGTGCACGTGACGCTATGAGACACCACAACCAGCATGGGACAGCCGCGGGGACTGACCCCAGGGATGGACCCAAGAGCTCGTCAAGTCAGAAAGAGAGAACAAGCTGCAGGATAAGATGGAGAACACATGCATTCAAGAAAAATGTAAAAACATGTAATGCATTGTCATATACATTATATTACAATGAAATGATAAGCAGTACATAACACTGTAATAAGAAATCCTATGTGTACATTATAAATATGTAAATCTATAAGAAAATGTGTTTAAGTTTTTTCTCACAATGTACATATACACAAAATTTAAAACACATCTTTTATATAAATCCCTGGAGCGCGGACTGGAAAACCCACAGGAGTGGCTTTGCCTTTCTGCTTTTTACCCTTTGTGTTCATACTTTATTTTGACATGGAAACCACACACGATAGTTTTAGTTTTATCCCTTCATGGTGGAGCAGGTGGGTGGGTGGTCCAAGAACAGGGTTCTTTCATCCTCAGCATTTTATCTGGGGACAGTGGCGAGGTAGGCGGCTCCTTCCAGCCCAGGCGCTGAACCTGAGCTCCTGGTCAGCACTGTGGACAGCGAGGGGCCAGACTCTGGGCTCAGCCCTGACCCGTTACCTTGCAAGCGCCTCCTCAGTCACCCACCCAGCAAAATGGTCAGAGCAGAAGGTGCTTGGAGATAAACGGCCAACATGCTAGAGATGCTTAATTAAAACCAAGGTGCTCGTCTGAGTAGATTTTAGGATGTAGAAATTACAGGCTGCGAGGCGCGAAGCAGAGGCAGCACGCACCTTCGGAAGACCCAGGGGCAGCACGTGGCCGGCCGCTCCAGATGGGGGCTCGCTCCTGGGCTAGCTCTGCACCCTGGTTCTCCTTTTCCTGTACAGAATTCTTGCTCTGAGGTTGCCCTGCTCATAAAAATCCCCCAAGCTACCACGTGCTGCACCGTCTCCAGCCAGCACATAGGTCCACCCTGTTTTAAGCAATCGCCCACCCAGGGGCGCTCCAGGTCCGCCCACAGGGCTCTGCATTGCAGAACTCAGCGCCCTGGTGACTGAGGGTGACCCTGCTAAGGGCGAGTAGACCAGCACAGAGTAGACCAGCACAGGGGAGTATGCGCGGGCAGACGGCACAGCGCTGTTAATACCGTCCCTGTTATTTAACTTGAATTGATACAGTTTCATTAGGGATGGAAACTTGGTAGTCTTTTAACTCACAAAGGGGCGGGAAGGACACGGCCACGCCTCCCGTGGCCACGCCTCCCATGGCCAGGGGCTGCCTCTTCCTATACAGTCAGATGCTACCTGAGGCTCTGAAGGATCTTTAGGCTAGACGCTAACAGTGGACTGATGGGAACAATGTGGTTAGATGGGAACAATGACAGATGGCACAAATAGCATTTAAAATGCTTTATAATCATCTTGGGGATGCTGATTTGCTTTAGCTCAGTACTTAAGAAAGATAATATATGATTTGGAAAGAATAATTAAAACTGAGTACAATCAACCTTTGTTAATCCCATGGGTATTTTCTGACTTGTGCAAAATGTTTGATGGGTTTTTAAATCTTAGACTGGTGTCGCTCTGCAGTCAGCACGCTACAATGGGCAGCTGATGTGTGACCAGGAACTATAAACTAGCTTTAGCACTGACTGAAATATTAAAAAAAAAGAAAAGAAAAGACTCGGCTACTACTGGAAATCCCGACACTGCCTCCAGGAGCCTAACCGATGGCTGTGGACGATCTTCAGCTTCAGTCCCGTCGCTGCCGTCTCCCTGTAGTCTACCTATGTGCTCAGCTCACATGCCTAGAAAACTCTACCCTGTTGTCAGTATACAGAGAAGGATTTTTCTGTGTCCTTAGCACTTCCATTGCTACCTACCTCAAAGGTGTAATAAACTAACTTTAAGTAAAATTGATTGGAGAACTCACAATAGTAAGGCATGAAAAACCCATTTCTAGACAGCATTAGAATGCACTGTGTCTAATTTTGTTTTCCTTAGGCCAATACGAAAATGAAATTGAATTCTCTATGTGCACAAAAGCCTTATAAGGTGCTTAAAACAGCTAGCTGGCCGACTAGCTTGGAGTTCCTGTCCTTTATGGATCATTTAAAATGCATGTGTGTATGAATAGTTGAGAGTTGGCTGTATTACCATTTTCTTATTAGGTAGCACCAGTATGGTCCTTATTGCAGCATTTTAAACACACCGCTCCAAGTCATGTACACTCATGATGAAACACCACCATGCCCTTAAGGACTCAGAGGTTTGCGTCCATGCTCACAGGCAGTGCTCTTTGTGGGGGCGGAATGCGTTGGTGCTCCTTTCCCACTCAGGAAAACCACAACAGGAGAAATAAAGCCACCTGCTCAGGTAAGCTGTGGGCAGAGGCAGGATGCAATCCCTGGCTTTCCAACCTCTGATTCTGTGAAATGGGTCAATTTTGTCAACAATAAGGACCCACCCTGACATACAAATACTTCCTAAGGCAGTTGGGAGCCCGGTGAAAGTGCCCCGCCTCTATTAGAGAGGACAGACCCATGGCTCCCCTCCTTGGTAGCCGCATTAAACCTGGCACCAGTGGCCACTCAGCACTCTGACGGCTGTCATCACTCAGGCGACAGTCTTGGTTTCATCTGGGGACAACAGGAGGACCGGAAAGAACTCAGTGACAGTTTATGTCAGGACTCCCTAGGGCGCCCCGAATCAGCTTTCTCCCAAGTTTAGGAGCCAATGCCACCGGTCAGGAGCTGCCGGCCCCTTAGGGTCCCCAGAGAGCCCCGAGGCTCCACCCCTCTCAGCTCCCACCTGGCGAGCTCACCCTGGTGGGCAGCGGCTTCTCCAACAGCCTAAACCAAAGGAGCGAGTGGATTGTTGGTCCCAATGTGACCCACTTGATGTTTGTATTTCAACATCTATGTATTTCTTCCAAACATCACAGAAAATTTCAGATTCCAAAATATTAATAGTAAGGACCCCAGTAACCACCAACAGGCTGACGCCGTCCCACTTAGATCTCCGAAGGGGGCTTGTTGATTTGTCTGTTTGTGAGTTTTTAAGTAACTACTAATGTTATGGACTGAATTGTGCCCCCAAAATTCCTGTTGGAGACTTAACCCCCAATGTGACTGACTACATTTGGAAAAAGGGCCTTTGGGAAGGTAATTAAGATTAAATGAGGTCATGAGGGTGGGCGCTGCTCCAATAGGATGGTGTCCCTTATAAGAGGACGAAGAGACACCAGGGACCCCTCTCTCCTCGAGCACAGACTCAGCCTGTGTGAGGACACAGAGCGGGCAGCCGTCTGCCAGCTAGGAGGAGAGCCCGTACCAGACACCAAAATGAACGTCTGCTGTTTAAGCTGCCAGTCTGTGCTATTTTGTTATGGCAGGCTGAGCAGACTAAGACAATCACTGTATCTAAACATGTTACTATTAATTCATAATATCACAAAAGGATAACTTTTAAAGGGAGCTGACCAGGTCTACTTGAATCCGATAAGCCTTAAGAGTAATTTTAGACATACCATGAAAGCTAAGTTTATACATCCGTCTGCTAAATCCAGTGATATGCTGAGATCCAGTGATAACATGTTTCAAACAGGTGTTTGTTTTTGCACAAAGATCTGTAGTTCACAGAGCTATGCACTTAACTGACTGCCTCCTTCTTCCAGTAAAAACTCTCTAAATGAGGGATTTTCATTGTCCTGAGGTGCTTGCCTCTGTGTGTCCCTCTGGAAGAGGTGGTCACAGGACTAGCAACTCAGACCAAGAAGTGGAGGGTGGGGGGTCTGCAGGACACTGGGATGATTTCTAAACTGGATGTCACAGGGCAGGGTGGGGTGTGGGGTGGGGGGTAGCTGAGAATTGGTTCTCACCTAAACCTTTACAATTGAGCAGAGAAAATTAAAACATCAAACAGCACTGACTGTTATCTTCCATGAAAGCATTCTTGATCCTCGGACTCTCTGGTTCCTGGGTATCCGTCCCTACCTGGCCAGGTAGGAGGGAGGACCCACCATTGGCAAGAACCACAGATCTGATCCCACTCGTGCGGGCACACACCTGTGGGTGTCCGGGCTGTGAACTCAGGGTCAAAGTGGAAGGTGTCCTCGGGTCGGCCCACTGCTGGCTTGAAGGGCGGCTTGATCTCCTTCCTGTACAGCTTCTGCAGGAAAATCAAGTCAGGGACTGAGTGGGTGGTGCAGGGGCCACAGATGGCACGAGAGCACGCTGAGAGGCAGCAGAGGCGTATGACAACTCTGTGAGGACACTGGAAACTGCCTCCTGTAAACACTCCAGGGTCCCCTGCTGTTCTCACACCCCAGGACCCGTGCTCTGGGGGCCTGGGCACCCTCCCTGCACACCTACTCTGCCTGTCCCCCTATGTGGGCGGCCAGGCCTCTCTGCTCACGTGGGTTGGGGCTGGCTTTTGTGTTCTTTCACACGGTGTTGTGCTCTCTAATGGCCGTCGGAACACCTGTGTCTGATGAGAACCAGCCTTCCCGGGGCCACATCTGGGGCCCTGAGCTTATTTCACTGCTATGACCGGGATGCAACGCACAGAAAACCCACACCGCCTCACTCCAGTCTCCAGCACATTCGTGGAAATGCCTTCCAACCCGATAGACGTTGTTTCCAGGCCTCTCAGGCATGGCCATAACTCACTTCGGGGGGGTTGGCGATTCAACTTAGGGAACAACACAAAGGCGTTTGGGACCAGGCTCAGTGGTGCGTGGACCACTGCAGGTGTGGGTGGAAGGGAGCCGGGAGGCTTGGGGTGCCAGCCGGAGGAAGGGTTCTGGGCGCAGGGTGGCAGGGCATTGTGGAGGGGCTGAGCCTGCAGCAACCCTGCTCCCAAGGAGCCCTGACAGGGGTTTCCTCCCAGGTGTGGAGGGGTTCTAGCTGGGGAGGATTTAGAGGTCACAGTGATGGCCAATGTGCTGAACGGCTGTGCACCTGGCAGGCTGGCACGCCAGCAGCTGGGCTTGGAAACCAGGTCTTGCTGTAACCACTTAGCAGGTATTTCTTGAATCCTGCCAATCAGAGTCCCCCAGGTGCTGGCTGAAAACACCAGTTCCCAGACCTTCCATGGCTCTCTGCACCTCAGCTGAGTCAGGGACCCTGATGGCTGGGCAAGTTTGGGAAACAGACACAGTGACTCTTGTGGAAACTGCCCTAAATCTCTCAATAACGCTGAAAAGCAGATTTTTATCACTCCCATCTTACAGATGTGCAAACTGAGGCTCAGACAGGTTAGGTAACTTGTCTAAGGTCAAGAACAACTAAGGGGCAGACAGGAGGGCGAGGGGACCTGGGTGTTCTGGGTCTCCTGAGTCTTCCCATTACAGAAGAGCTCGGACGAAGGTGCAGCTGGAGGCAGGAGGTGCAGATGTCCAGATCCCTGCCCAGAGCACAGCCTTCCGGAAGCCCCTGCGGCCTGAGGAAACTGCCGACTCAGCTCTCAGAGCCACAGCCATGTCCAGGGATAAGGTACCAGGAGGCCATTCAGACTGGTGACCGCTGGGCTCCCATTCGCCTGTGCACTTGGGAGCCATCAGAGGAGGAACCATGAGTGAATGCAGCCCCGAATTATCTGGTCGTTTCCTGCCCCACATGAATAGATTTCATTTGAAATTGAGCTACTCCTTAAGCCCTTTTCAGAATGAAAGATGCTGCTTGCCGTGGTGAGGTACTTGTCGGGCTGGACAGACTCCTGGCTGCTGCACTTGTCAGAGGAAACCTAACAAGCGGGGCAGGCCCTGCACCCTGGTTAAAATGCAGTCGTGACCAGGACCCACAGCCACCCAGTGGGGCCCATGGGCTTGGCCCTGCCCTTTGTACTAGTGAGTCTGCTTTTGCCACATCTGAGCCAGGTTATTAAATAAATGTCTGTCCTTCTCACATCAAAGTCACATCCCCTCCCTCTGCATGCTTCCCAGAGAGGAGGGAGGGTGGGAGGGAGGGAGGGAGGGGGAAGGGAAGCCTCTACCACAGGGCCAGGACCCTACTTTCATTCTCAAGGGGCATTTATTTACACAAGAGATTGCCACACACACACACACACACACACACACACACACACACACGCCTGGTCTTCACTTAATCCAAATGAAAGATGTTTTGCATCTGAAAGCTGAAACTTGTACATTTCAGTTCTTCTTTTCACCCCAACTCCACGCCACTGGGACCCACAGGAGCCCACAGGAGCCCACAGGAGCAGGAGGGAGGGCAGGGTAGTCTCCCATGTCTGCCCCCAGCTTTACAGTGGCAGATAGAACCATCCCCTTGACCCAGTGCTTCTTGACCAGGCGGTTCTGCCCCCACGGGACAGCTGGGTTGCCACGCTGAGTACGACTGGCACCCGCTGGGCAGAGGCCAGTGGTGCTGCTCTCTGTCCACTGTGCTCAGATGGCCCAGCAGCCTCGCTTCCTGTCGCCCCTCAGCAGTGTGGCCGTCAATCAGCCTTGTTCTGGGATGTGGAGGTGACTCTGCTTTCCTGGGACCCCTCCCCAGCTCTCACGGCTTGTCTGCCATGGCCCCTACCCCACCCTCCCACGGAGGACCTCAGTGCCTCCAGGACCCAAGCTGACCGCAAGCACAGATTTCATCTGTAACCAGGCTGCCTCCCACGGCCTCACGCGGAGCAGCCGCCGCCGTCCTCCTCCCACGAACTCGCAGGAGAGTTCGGCCGTCGGGCCGGGAGGCTGTCCTTGGAGGGGACGCCGCTTCCCACCTCCAAGTCTTCACCCACAAGGAAAAAGTTCACCAGCATCAGATCTGTAAGCCAGCAGCGGGGCTGCTGTGAACGTCCTTTGGCTGGAGAGCCCCGTGTCCCCCTCATTGAAGTATTTAGTGGTAACTCAGGGAGGGAGGGAAGCCATGGTGCCCCGGCACCCCCATCCCAGTATGCCGTGTCACGGGGCTCAGATCCCACTTAAACCCGGCTCTGCCCTGTGCTGAGTCCCAATTCCAGCATGTCCCTATGTCATGGGACCCAGCAACCACGCAGCGTGTCAAGTCCACTGGCTTTACACCGTAGCTTGTCTGCTGTCCCTCGCCCTTTCCAAACCGTAGGTGTCAGCCTGTGCTTCAGGGAAGGAGATCCTAAGTGACCAGAAGGGAAAGCATGTGCGAGTCCCCAGGGCTGGGCCGGTGGGCGGGGCTTCGCCGGTTGGTGGGCGGGGCTTCATCATGCCGGTGGGCGGGGCTTCATCAAGCCGCAGGAAGGTCCCGGCAGACCCTTCAGGCCCCCACTCTGGTCCCTGTGCCGGCGTCGTCTATGAGCGTAATCGGCCCCCAGGACAGCACCTGCTCCGAGCCCTGATGTCGCTGTGGCTTCGTTCTGGTTTCCCGCAGGCAAAACGGGCGGCATAGGCCCCCGGGTCTTCTGGAGCCGTCACGGGTTCGTTGGCGTCCCCTCGGGCTGGATGCAATCCCGAAGGCCGGCCACTCCTCCCGGTTACTGGATAACATTGTGGAAAGCGCTAGTATGTGTTACTTTTATACATGCTTTCCTTTCCGTGCCCAAACCTAGGAGTGGGTTTGAGGGTGCATTTTAGGGGAAAAGTAACCTGCTTTCCCTTTCCTAATGTTCACACAGGGTTAAACCCAGAATGGACCAGCAGCAGCGTTTTGCGTAGGAGTTTGAGCTGACGAGATGCATTACATTATAGTTCTGACCTAGATTTCCTCTCCGAGTCTCTGGAACAGTGCGTCCCACACGGATGACGTCTCCTGATCAAAGTCACCGGCCTCACTCCAACGTGTCGTCTGTCCCCGCCCGGATCGCAGGGGACACAAGTCGTAGGAGGTCAGAATGATTTCCCATACCTAGGAACCTCTGAGCAAGTGCATTAGGTTCCATTTATGCCTGAAAGACCATCAAAGGGAGTCAAATAAAAATGGCAACTGGATAATGCAATCGGAAAGTGTAGTGTTTGGGGTCACAGACCCCACATCTGCTTTCTGCAGGCACTTTTGGCCCAGGCATTTTAAAGTTAAATGTTCCAGTTAGGCAAAAGGCACAGCTACCGATGATTCCTGAAACTACACTGTCCAAGTCGGGCTGTGCGCAGAGCACTGCCAGGGGGCAGGGTCACCGGAAGAGCTTGGATGACACCAGTACACAGTGGTGGCTCTCTGAGCCGGGGGTCGGAGGACCAGCACTCTGCCTACACAGCTGTCCCCCGTCATAAGCGATTCCAGCAAAAGTACCTCGAGTCACAAATCTGCTGAAGCCCAGGGTGATCAGTCACTGAACAGAGTCCTGTTGGATCCCTGGAAAGGATGACTTTTCCTGGTGTATTTGACACGGGAATCAATGGATGGAAATCTTTTTCCTGAGCAGCGGAAGGAACAGCTGCACACTGCGGCCTCCAGTTCTGCGAGGTACTGAGCTGTAGGGACAGGTCCCAGGAAGCAGCCCCCTGCCATCCACCTTCCGTGCAGTCCTGTGTGAACCCCACTGGTGGGAAAGGAGCCCTGGGGGCCTGCAGCCTTCTCTGCTTCTGCTGGTACGTGCTGTCAGACCACCCAGTGACCCTGGGCACTCTTCTCACTGCCCTGTGCCTCAGTTTCCCCCAGGACTTCCTCCCATCTCACAGAATAACAACTGATGATGCGCTTGGAAGGGTTTCGGAACGTCAGCAGAACAATGCAAGCACAGCTCCCAGCATTAATAAGAGCAACTGGAATAACAAATACCCACCAGTTACAGTGAGGGTCTCGCCTTGGGCAGGAGAGGAGGAAGCTGACCTGCAAACGGCCGTCCCGTGACGGGTGCTGTGGCAGCCCCTCACTCCCACTGAGGCTGACGGAGTCCTCCACCTGCTCACTGGCCTGCACTGAGTCACATTTATGGAGCTCACCTGGGGTTTGTGCTGTGTTCTGGGCACCGCTCCAGCCCCAGGGCAAGGAAACACAGCTCACTGTCTGGCCGCTCCCCTAACCATCCACTGAGGCATTCCATCTGTAATTAACTCTAATTTCTCATTCAGCTAATCAAATGGAGCACGCTTTCGGGAAGAAGCCTCCTGCACAAAGCTGGGCTCTGAAGGCAAGTGAAGGGCAGAACCGGGCAAACAGGCTGCGCCCCCCACTTCTATTGTCAGTTTACTTATTCTGCTGCCGCAGATCACCTGGAGACCCTGGAAGACGTGTTAGATGGCAGGTGTTTACTTGAAAAACAGACAGACTTCTGCTGGCAGTTTTGGGACACAGAAGGAAACAGGAAGCGAAATAAGTATCCTTGTCATCCAGACTGCATCGGAGGCAGGCACAGGGCTGAGATGAGAGCGGGCGGCCAGGGAACCGGCTTCTCACCACCCTGAGCGTCTTCTTGACAGAGGGGAGGCCTCTGGGTCACAGCACGTTTTACAAATGCGACTCCACTGTGGTTTTCAATGATCACAGCTGCTGAAAACGGGGCTAGGGAGTCAGGGTGCTGGGTGAGGAGCTGTTTTGTCAGGGGCAGGTTTCCGTTTAAGAGAAGACTTGAGGAGATGAAGTGAGCTGTTCATCTTGGGGAGGATTCCAGAGGACAGACCAGCTCCAGAGCAGGGAGGCCAGCAAGGAGAGCTGCGGGGGCAGCGAGGTCCCGACTCTCCCTCCCTTTTCTCCATGTCTCCAGCCCTCCCTGCTCATTCCTCTTCATCGCGTGGCCTTCTCTTTGTGACCAAGTGCAGGTCCCTTTGTTTATTGCCTCTCTCCCAATAAACAATCTTACCATTGCCCAGATGGTGAGCCCCGGTGGGTGTAGGGCTTTGCCCACCCCACCCACTATTCTGTCCCCAGGCCTGGAAAGTGCCTGAAACATGGTCAACAAGCATGGCTGAATAAATGGAGAAATGAGTAACAACTGAAGGGCCGTGCGGTTCTACCCTGAGTACTCATGGAAGGGGGAGGGGGCAGGGGAGCGGGCGGGGGAGGGTGGAGCACGGCGGAGCCCCCTCACGTCACCAGAGTCACCAGTGCTCATCCACTCAGGCGTGTGCCGCCCTGTGCTGTGTAATACAGAGCCCCGTTGTCACCTAAATTGTGCGTCCGAGGTCTAATTATCACGTGCAGCATAGTTTCCACCGAAAATCATTCCGACTCACAATCAGCTGCGAATGGTCGTCAGGTGCCCATCCGTGAGCTGAGGACGGCCTGAGGTCCTTACAGGCCTACGTGTCAGGGAAGCTGAGAAAAAGGTTTCAGACGGAGGCTGTGGCCTTCACTTCTTTGAGGGCCTCGACTCTCAGTTTTGTGGGTGACAATTTAACAATCTGATTTCTACTTTGTCTTTAACAGGCTTTTTTTTTTTTTTTAACCTGGCCTCAGAGGTCACAGATATGCTGATACTGTATCTGCTTCTCTCTAATCTTATCTTTGGAAAGAAGGCTAATCTCATAAAAGCTCTATAAGCAGAACTATAAAGCTCATCAGAGGTGAGCCCCATTTCTCTCCCGACTGAAGACCATGCTGCCAGGGTCCCTACACCCATCTCGATGGCCCCCTTGAATAGTCTCCTTAGGTCTTTAACAAGTGTCATGAATAACTTTAACAGCCTGGGCCATATTTTTTCTTTAACAACAAGAGAGCTGTGTGGGCCTGAGCCCCGTTGGAGATCAGAAATGCAATGCAGACCCTGGGGTGTCCAGAGGCCCCAGCACTAAAAAGGCCCGCACAGCCCCTCCGAGCAGCCCTCCGAGCACCCCAGGATCCTTGTTAGCTGAGGAGGATCTCTGCTCTGTCCTCAGTGTGGGGAAGGGCCGCAGGGTCACCTAAGCCCCCTCTAACGGGCCAAGAATAGTAACAGATTTCAGGCCCAGAGCTGGTGGGGAGGGGTGGTGGTGGCTCCTGGGCTGCAGCTGCGAAAGGCCAGCCCCTGCAGAAGGCTCGTGAGAGCCCACCCCTTTCCAGGGCACAAGCTGATGTTTACCTCTGGTTTGTACTGAGCGGCGGGTGTGCCCTGCACCCCACCTCCCTGCCATTCGTGTGCAGTGGGGACTGCAGCAACTTACGTTCCAATCTATGGTGACAAAGAAAGGGTGACGCTTGATCTCCTCCACGCCATCAATACCAGCACCTGTCACAGTGACAACAGAGTGGCATGAGGACAAAGATTTCATAGATGTGTGACCTATGGAAGTTCTAAATACCCAGTCACACTGTGCGAGATTCCCACTGAAAGGCAACTATGTGAAATCTTTCTGTAAGGAATTATCTTAAAAATGAATTGTTACTTAGTTACCATTCATGTAAGTCTCGACTTCAATATATATTGAAATTTCTTAAGGGACATTAAACTGGAAGCAGCTTTTCAATTGTTCTGTCCTGAGTTTGTAGAGTTCCAAAAGTAAGGGAAGTAAAAGAGTTAAAAAAAAAAGTAAAAACAGTGACTTCTAGAAAATCGTTTCCACTAAAGCTTGGGCGGTGACTGTGTGTTTGGGCGTCCTCAGAGCTCGCACAATATGTGGCAGTGTTCCCACCCACCTTAGGACCTTTTGCTTTCAGGGACCTAAGGGGCAGGCAGTTGGCCCATGTGTCCCCATGGCACCCCACCGCAGCGGGCGCAGGGCCCTGGGGCTCTTACCCAGCCGGTTGCAGGGGTTCCGCTTGAAGAGGGCTCTCAGCAAACTCTGGGCCTCCATGCTGAGGAACTGGGGCATGCCCAGCTTGGCTCTGCAAAGCAAGTCAGACTTAGGGGGAGGGCAGCCCCTAGGGGACCGGCTTCTTCAGGCTTTGCCGTCCTGCTCAGTTAGCATCAACAGGCCAACAGGCTCAGCTCAGAGTGACCGCAGCAGCGCGCCCTGCCGTTTTGGCTGTAGGGCCTTTTGCATGGAGAGTCAGTGGGGACACCAGAGTTTTTGTTTATGTGGGTTGTACACATTAGAGACGGAAACAGAACATTGTACACTAGCTAGTTAATAATTGATCTTAAAAATAACCAAGCCTCGACAAATAGACAATCCCAATCCCAGGACTGTCGGTCGCATTTTTAAAGGGAATTAACTAGGATTTCCAAAGGAGCAACATGACGGCTTTGAGCCAAGCGGTGAGATCCACTTTGGGAATCTCTTCCAGGCCTGCCGGAAACCAGCGGGGTTCTCTTTCCTGCCTCTGAGCTTCCTCCGTTGTACTATTACAAGGAAATCAGGGAAAGGGGTCTTGCGAGCCCCCAGAGGGTCTCAGGCCCCTGGGACCACACTTTGAGAACCACGGGACCACAGCTGGGTGCTGCGTCTCAGAAATGTGGCCCCTCCTAAGTGACCGGTCCCGAGCCCACACCTGGGATTTGCTGGAGGGAATTATTCTAGCTTTAGAAAAGGTACACATCTTATGACCCCTTAAAATAAACAGGAACTGAGGTAATCAATACAAACACAAGGCACTGCGGCTACAGATGTCATTCACAACGTAAGGCCACCTGACACAGGAAGACACTGATGAAATCTTCCTTTTGGGCCTCCTCCACCGACCTCTCTCCTTCTATTTATACAATGGCACCATCTACAAAAACTTAGGCTTTTTAGGTGCCTCTGGGTTGCATAAAGGTTACAGACCATTTGTAGGGTTTGAGAGAGCTGGTCGTGAGGACCAGCGGCTGTATGAGGTCCCCTTCAGGCGCACAGAAGTCCCCTTGTAATGGTTTCCTGGCCTCCTCCCCACTCCCGGGCACCCTCCCATCTGCTTTCTTCCTCCTAGAGCTCTCCCTCTGACATGCTGCTCAGACAGAGCCTGGACACATTGAAGACATCACAGTAGACGTCTTTCTGGGGCTAAACTTCTTTCTGGGGTTCTGGGAGCCAGAACTTGCGTGGTAAATGATTCCTCATGAGCATTAAGGAGAGAACTATGTTTATATTCAGTCACCCGGGCAACTTGGTTCCTGCCAACGTCAGGCAGGAGAGCTCAGGTATCTGCACAAACGGGGTCAACAGGCAGAGAAGAAAAGAAGCCCCAGCCCTGCATCCTCTCTGGAGCCTTAAGTCCTCTGCCCTCTGATCTGTGCTTCACTTCTGATGGTCACCACTCATCACATCTAAACACTTGCTGTTGGGCAACTTAGAGGATCCTTACTGCTGGAAAACTTTATCTACGGTAGAAGCGGTCGTCAGAATCACTCAGTGCCCCGTTCACGGCTGGCCATTCACTCCATCCACTGTAGCCATCATTACTGCCAGTAGCTGCCTATCACCCAGGTTTCGAAGACTGAAGCTCTGAATATCAGAGGTGCTAACAGCTCTGGGTGGGTCCCCAAGGGTGGGCGTTTCCTACTCACTTGAGGATGAGGGCCATGGTCTCCTTCCTGTCCTTCCCCTGGAACGGCAGGGATCCCGTGAGCATCTCGAACTGCAAAGGAACACAGGACAGGGAGAGCGCGTGTTCAGATGGCGGGACGCAGCCGCAGAGAGTTCCAGGCAGCCCAACGCAGCCCATTCACTTCCCGCTCAGTGGGATGCAGGCATCGCCGCCCTGCTTGGTGAACATCAGCGAGCAGAACTGCTCATGGAGGTCACGTGGGGGGGATGTGGACAAACGATAAAAGCAGTCAATAAATCAACTCTGTGGTAGGTGAGGAGGTGCTAAGTGCAATGGGCAAGAGAGAGTGGGTAGTGGGGGATGGGGGGAGGGCATCTCGGGCCATACGTCTTCTGTGGGGTTGGCCAAGGACCCCGTCCTCTGGCAGGTGCTGGGGAGGGGGCGGCAGCTAAGTCGTACTGAACATCATTACGTGTCAGGACGGGCCGGGGAGCACACTGAAATGCACACAAACGCTTTCCTAAGAGTAGGACTCATCCTTCTCACAGTCTCCTAGGAGGGGAACTACAACCCTAAAGACAGGAACGCATTTAAGGCTTCACTAATGTCACTGGTCTACTCTCTGAGAGCAAATTTCAAAAGAAATTAAAAAACCCTGTGCATTCGGGTGTTTGAAGCTCTCTCACATTAACTAACGTCTGCTGTCCCTGCCACGTGTACCCAGTGAGTGAAGGCACATAGAGCAGACAGGCTGCAGGAAACGATCAATATACAATAAAAAACGAGAGTGAGAGGGTCCAAGGAGAATCTAGAAATAGACAAACGCGATCAAATTGAAAGGCTAGAAAGCTCTGGCTGGCAGGTGAGCTAGTCTTCTGATAAAATAGGACACATTTTATAAATTGATCACACAAATTAAAATATTTCTTAAAAAAGAACCACATTAGCAGAGAAAATTCTCTTTCTATTTTAGTTCTTCCTTTTTCCCTCTTCTTTCTTTCTTGAGTCTAGTACGGATGAAATTCCATGTCAGAGGAAAGCCTGTCTGGCCACGTGAAATGAAAAGGCTATTACTTGACTTGCTGTTTAATCTTTGCCACGCAGACAGCGCCCATTCTGATGCCTGTATATCATCTACCTGTTGATGACGATATCATGCAAACACTTGCTGAGTGGTTTCTTTTCAGCTTTGACTACAAATCCCTAATGATCAGGGTCTAAATCCTTTGTGTTTCTCTCCTTCCGTCCTGTTCTTCCCTGCACTTTGTTCTTTCCCCTACAGGTCCTTAACCATTTATCAACCCGCAGAACATCCAACACAATGGTATGCATGGGTGTTCAGTAAATGTTTCTTGGGGATGAGGTGGTGGTGGTGGTGGTGAAGCTATTCTTTTTCAGCCCACACGTGTCATGGTGCTCTGGCTTCACTTCCAGCCCCCTTCAGCGTGCCCTTTTCTGTCAGCCGTGGAGGAAGGGGATCGTGTCAGTATTACCATTCTGAATAAAGCCGCTGAGGAATTTCTCAGCATTTAAGTGTCTCATGAAATTGGGTTATTACGGATGAGCACCCCTGAGACACCTGCCAATTGTGCTCTGGTGTTGGACAGTCTCGAGACTGACCCAAGTCTCCAGGGCCAACTGATAAAAACCACGGTGGGCGGTGGGCTCCCACACTGGATCACATGTTTGGTGGGATACCTCCAAGCGATTCATTCACAAGTCAGCACCCAGGCCGGCTGCAGAAACGGAGAGGGGACCCGATAAAACATGGGTGCAGTTTCACTGTGAGTAGTTACGATGCTCCCAGGAGGGTAAATAATTCGATGTACTAAAGCAGTGGTTTTCAACTGGAGACAATTTTGAGGCATGTCCCAATGTCCAGACACAGTTTTGCTGGTCAGCACTGGGGGTGCTGGTGCCCGTGGCCAGGGGTGCTTCTCAGCGGCCCACAAGGCCCAGGACAGTCTCCAGCACAAAGAACTGCCCGGCCCCAAACCCCAACAGTGGCGGGGTGGGAAGCCCTGTGTACACGGACATCTAATGAACCTAGAGGTGGCCAGCCCTGGGGCACAGGCATGTCACCACTCCAGGAGCCTAGATGGTGCTGGGCGCAGAAGAATGAGAAGGTCTCGGTAAGGGAGACACGGGTCAGAGGGGGCCAAGAATTCCAGTTCATTTGGCTGATCAACATTCTCAAAACAAAAGGAAGAGCAAGTTGCTGTCTTTATCTAAAAGTGAGACGATCTGAGGGGGCAGCAGCCCCACTGTGTGGGGTGTGGGTGGGGCTGGATCTCGCTCGCCAGACGAGCGTGTGAGCATGTGTCAGAGCCTGTGGGACACACGTCTTGTGTGAGAGCTTCAGATCTCGGCACTGACCCCTCCTCCAAACAGCCTCAGGAGGAAGGGGCAGCTCTTCCTGCCTGTTGCGGGGGCCGCGCCCCAGCCCAGAACCAGTCCCGTTTGCTGCAGCAGCATAAGCCTTCACACGGAACCCGCATGTGATGGCGCTTGCACTTTCAGGGCCATGGTGAAGAAACGGGTGGAGAGTGGAAGGCGGGCTTCTGCACGAACCCAGAGCGTTCAGCTGTGTGTGGAACGTGCATGAAATGCAACCCCGACGTTATCCTCGACACCGACGTCCAGGCCATGGTGCGGATGTGCTGGCGATGCACTGTCGCCGTGTAGCCATCAGCGTTTGTTTGCGCTCCTTTCTGGTCACAAGTGCGTTGCCTCAGACGTTCCATTTTGTGCAGCACAGGCAGCGCCACCATCAACACGAGTGTCTTCCCTCCAGCTGTGCGGAGGGATTGTGGATTATCAGAGGACATGGGTGGACAGTCCCGACTGAGGAAATTCAAGGAGGGGATGGGCAGCGGCCCCTGTAGTGTGAAGACCCTTTCCGCAGAGGTAAGTGTGGATTCTACAACAAGGAAGGGGTCTTATCCAACCTCTCCTGTTCTTTGAGCCTTGGTGTCCACTTCTGTACACAGAAACAATGCTACCTTTCCTGCTTAACTTAGTGATTTCTTGGTTCAGATCAAACAAACGTGAGGACGCTTTGTAAACTCTGAGTGCGGTGCAGATGTAACTTGTCATCAGTGTGACCGCCCCTCCCCCGCTTCATGCTAATGAGCAAAACCTCGGTTCTGGGACCAGCGTGATCCACTTCTCCAGCTGCAACGACGCACTGAGTGTGGAGCCCCTTTGACCAAAATGACTGGACAACTCCAACAAACAGGTGAGCCAGTCGGTTAGAAATGTGCTGTGTCCGGTGAGAAATGTCCGGGCCGTTCCTGCTGTGTCAGAGATGCCAGGCGCCAGCCGGGGCAGGCGTCCTTTAGAAGCAATGAGCCAGCCTCTGCATCAGCTCCTCACTTCCCGGACCACTGGGGACATGGGGAAGGTCCCCTGGTGCTTAGGAAATGCCCTGTGCCGGAGACGTTCCGAGAAACGGATTTTCACAATGTAAGATGACAGATGTTGCAACAGCAACATGTCCAAGTGCCAAGAAGACACAAAAGACAGTGCCACCAGCTCTGCAGGGAGAATTGGGAAGGCTCCGGGAGTGCCTGTGCCGTCCTGGGGGACACTGAAGGGAGGTAGTCTGGGCAAGGCCTGGGGAAGGGAGATTAGCTCAAAACAAGTCGTATTTCCTCTTGTCTTCCTTGGTCCTCATTTCTGCTGTCCTTTCTCTCAGGTGTGCGTGCATAGGTGTTTTTTCTTTCAATCTTTCTTGTTATATACCTCTGCTTTTCTTATTTTTTTCTTTCAGCTTCTCCATTTATTTCTTTAATTTGCAATGATTCTGACCAGGACACACTTTTGAGGTCTACTTTGTATTATGGGATAGATTTTATGGTCCATTGTGTTAATATATAGAAACAGATTAGGGGAATATCACATCCCCCTCTCCACCCCCCGGGAGGCTCCCCATAAGTCAAGTGGGCTTTGACGTAAGTGTGGCTTTGGCTGCCGGCTCCTCACTGCGATCACCTGCTCAGTTGTCCCTTCTCTCCAGTCTCAGGCTGGCCTCCTGTTGAGACATCAGTTACACTGCGACACATGCAGTCCCAAGTCGTGACTTCAGCTCACTAGGAGAGGGTTATCTGGAGGACCGCTGTGTGATCCCTCGCAAGCCCAGTTTAGTCACTACCTGTCATCTTCAAGGGTTTTGGGTTTGATTTCAGAGGAAGCGATAACAGCTGGGGGTCCCCAGCAAGGAAAGACAGAACTGAGCCAGGGACAGGATGAAGCATGGGGTCCCCTACGGGAACCTGCCTTTCTGCAGAGGGATGCTCTTTGCAGGAGGGCGGGACTTAGAAACCGGAATTGCTCCTGAAGCTGCACACCTGTGACCTCCGACTTATCACCCAGTGTTGGGAAGGCAACCTCGAACTTCCCAGGGAACTCTGCAGCAGGTGGTGAGGCCAGTCCTCACCCCACCACCAACCTCTCCAGGCAGGGGACACAGGAAGCCCCGGCCAGTGAGAAGGAAGCAGAGCAGGGAAGTCTAGAAACAGTGGTGGGGTCTCCAGCGTGGGGACTGACTGCACTAGCTTATGCCACTCCATTTCTCAAAAACCGTAAAGACAGTAACCCAACTCCTCCTCTTAGCTGACATCTATGGAGCCTTATTATGTTGCAGACGTGTCTCGGTTCCTTTGCCTCTAATAAGCTGTTCAGTGCGTTGTGATCCCATTTTAGGGAGCGGCCTTCTCATTACAATTCGAGTTTCCTGGCAGGTGGCTAACAGGCCAGAGAAGGTGCTGGCCCTGGGGACAGGAAACCACCAAGATGGTGTCATGTAGGTCTGCCTCACAGAGGGAGGTCAGTAGTCTGTCTGTGTGCTGACAACCAGACGCCGCCAGCCTTTCTGAGCCCATGGGGCTGAGGACCGGACCTACAGACCAGTGACCGTGCCCCTCAAGGAGTCCTGGGTGCCGGCCGAGGGCTCCCCAGTAACACCTGGGAACCATGGGAGATGCAGCCCAGCGGGTCCATAGCAAGGGGAGCAGGTGTGTGCGGTGGGGTGGGGGGCTGAGGGAAGCTGGGGTGCAGACGCACACAGCTGTGCCTCGTGCTGGCTGAGCGAACGTCGGCAAAGCTACTCAAGCTCCTGCAGCCTCAGTTTCCTCATGTGTTGCCTGTACAGGGTGCAGGTGGGGTGGGGGGGGGACTTGGACAGCCCTGAAATGCCACCACACCACTGTCATCCAATGTCAGATTCCACAGTGTCTCAAGTCTGGTCTCCCCTGAGGGCTGGAGAGCATGGAGGCCACAACACGGCGTCTGGCTGGGAGGATGGACAGAGTGAGCACGTAGAAGGAAGGGAGCGCGGGAAGGGCCACCTGGGCGTTGGGGACAGGGAGCCAACACCATTCCTATTATGACGATAGGGTGCCTGGTGGAGACAGGGCCTGTTTTATGCTCTATCTGTGAACATGATCGAAAGAAAATTCAGGTTTCTGGGTGTAGATATAAAAATGTTTAACTCCATGTGTATTTTGGCTCATGTTAGTTTTTATGACTAAGTGGAAGGATTTTGTGTTTGAAGAAAAATATGTTTAATATGGAAATTGCGGCACCTCTTAAAATCTTCATGTTAAACCTGCAAGAGCATTAAGTATAAAGAAGGTTTGGCTCTTGCTACATTTGTGTCCTTATTTGAATCCCAGTTCTGTTTCCTGATGGTGGGAATTTGGGATGGGCAGAGAAGGAGGCGGCCAGGAAATGTAGGGGTCAGGACTGGGTGGCTGCGTCCTTGCTGAGTCACATAACGGGCACTGGTTGTGTACATTGCAAGCACTGTTTTCCCCGGGTCATTCCCGGATCTGTGAACCAGCCTGGGGCTGGAGGCGGGGGAAGCAGGTACCACGGGCACTGACGCGGGCCGAGCAGGACGGGCCGTTACCATGAGCACGCCGAAGGACCACCAGTCGGCGCTCTGCGTGTGTCCTCTCCGGTTCACCACCTCGGGCGCCATGTACTCGATTGTCCCACAGAAGGAGTAAGCTCTCTTGTCGTGGTCGATGGCCTCCTTACTCAGCCCGAAATCTAAAGGCAAATAGCACACAGCACTGCTCAGTCTCCGAGGGGCACTCAGGGCCATTTCCATGCCGAGTCCTAATGGGTGGGCTTCAGTGTCACTCCTGTGAATTCTGTCTGACCGGGCGTCACTTCCCCAGCTGCTCTACCTGGCCCCACAGAACCCCTCCCTCCCCCCCAGCATGGAAGCATCATGGCCACACATGCTGTGGAAAGCCTGGGAATTCCCCAAGTCAACGGTCTTTAGGAATCTGCAGACTCAGAAGGCCTTGTGAGGAGGTGAAGAAATTGTATTTCTTAGTGACCAACATGTGCTCCCCAGGACACCGCTTCCTAGCAGGCCCAGGCAGGTGGACCTCAGAGCGCTAAGCTGCAGGTCAGGCCGAGACAGGAAGGAAAGGACCGGAACGGAGGGCTACTTCAGAAGGAGGTCCCTGGTTGGCGAGGCTCGAAGCGGAAGACAGACAAGTGCGAGGGGACGTCAGGGCACCTGCCTGGGGTGTGCAGTGAGCACCCTCCCCTCCACCTCCTCCGTGAAATCTTCATTAAGTTCTCCCTCCCTCTGATGCCCGTGTGCTCACGCACTTAGCGGAGGGAGCACACAGAGCACGTGGGTTCTAAGATTATAGCACCGCTCAGTTGATCATCTATGAAAATAAGGATGACATCAGCTCCTCCCAGGGCCACGTGAAGGTGGAGTGAGGCCACGTGCTGAGTGAGAGTGTCAAACACCCACGGGTGGCTGCTCGTTCACTGCTGCAGTGACTTGCTCGGCACATTAGACTTTCAGGGGTTTGTTTGTAATTTGTGCCTGGCCAAAATGACAGATTACCACATATTATTTACTTGGGTCCCAAATAAATGATACAGACCCTGACAATTAAATCACAAAAAGCCAAAACTCTAATATTACAGATAAACTTGATGTGGTAGCTCTACTTTCTCCAGCTACCGCTGCACATGGGATTTATATAGGACACGGGCAGCTCCTCACTCAGCAGAGAAAACGTGTACAATGTGAGCAGAATCTTAGATCCACACGAAAAGCCACCATGAGCCACCCTAACCAGCTGTGGAAGCTGATTTGACTTTCTCAGCTTGTTAGGGGTGGATTCCTTCTGCCGTCACACTGGCCGGGGAAGGCACAAAAGGCAAGAACACATCAAACTAGAGGGAGCCCAGGGGCAGCCCTGCCTGCTGCCGAGTCATGTGACACTCCAGGTGCCCTAGAACCTGTGATTCTCCTGCCAGCTGCGTGTAGTCTGAAGGTTCTGCTAAAGGGATAATCACGATCTTGTGTATAATTAGAGAGAAATTGTAAAGGTCTAACTTTTCAACTTTAACAAGCATTTAAAAATATTTCCTGAGTACGTATGGTCAGCTATTCTGTTAGGTACTGGGGATCTGGAGAGAGCAGGGGAAACCTGCCCTGGAGAATGACTGTGTGGCCAGAAGCAGACCAGTAACTGAGTGGCAGGGAGACCGTGTGGGAGCTTCGGGAAGAAGGAGCAACCCCTGAAGGAAGAGCAGGGGTTGACCAGCTGCTCGAGCAGGGATGTGCTCGAGCACATGTGGATGTGGGAGGGGATGTGTGTGGAGGTGAGGCCGGGCCCAGGTCAACCCCGGAACCTGTGACTAAGTCACCGTGCACGGGAAAGGGACCCTACAGGTGTGGTTATGTCAAGGATCGTGACACAGGATGTTACCCTGGGTCACCAGGGGGGCCCATGAAGCAAAGGACCCTTACGAGAAGGAGGGGGCAGAGGCCAGAGTCCCAGAGATGAGAGGCTACGCCACTGGCTCTGAAGATGGAGCACAGGCCTCGAGCCAAGGGACGCGGTGGCTCCTAGAGGCTGGGAAGACAAGGACACGATGCCCCTCCGGAGACTCCAGAAAGGAGCGCGGCCGGCCCACACCTGATTTCAGCCCCATGAGCCCCATTTTGGACTTCTGGCCTCTAGAACTGTAAGACGATATATTTGTGCTGTTTGAAGCCCCCACGTTTGTAGTAATTGGTGACAGAAGTCAGAGGAAACTAACACAGATGGGTGTCGTGGAACTAGAGAGCACGTCCTCAGGGTGACTGAACTTGGCATTGATGAGAAGGGCTTGAGGTCTCAGCAGGGAATGGGTCCCTCAGAAATGATGAGGGTGGGAAGGGGTGCAGGGCTGGTGACGCTACAGTGAGATCATGGATATCCGTCCTAAGATCAGAGTGGTGCATCGACACTCCTGGGCCAAACACACAGTGGTGCCCAGTGTCCACAGGGAAGGTGCTAGAAGGGTCTTAGGCCAGAAGGAGAGAAGGAAAGAGGGACAACCTGGGATGTTTGAGCATTTCTCGATGCTGCAAGGACACATAGCCCCACACTCATCCATAGCGATAGAAAGTCAGCCAAATCAGAGGCACGTGTCTGCACACGCTAGCCCCAGATTTTACCAGGACTCAGATGTCGGCAGCGAGGGAGACCAGCACCTTTTACAAACCTGTGATTTTAATGTGTCCCTCTTCATCCAGGAGGATGCTGAAAGACAGGGGGAGAAAACAGATGCTTTATGAGACCTGACATGCTGGGGACATGGGAGCCAGGGCCGCTTGGGGTGCAGTGTCCATGCAGGAGTTGCCTGCTGTCCCAGACGGGGGCTTTCAGATTGCTGCTCCCTAGTCAGCAGCTTCTGCTGGGTAAGGGGGAGTTTGGATCCATGGTGCCTGGTTAACCAGGCACATGCTAGGACTACAGGTTTGAGAGCATAAGCCCACGGGGAAGGTTTGGGACCCTCCAGACTGTCCAGTGTGAGGAATGGGACCGAGAGGGCCCGGACTGCCCTGGGCCATGGACACTCAGAGCCGCTGAGGGGATGTTTCTGTCCCTGCAGCCCCTCAGTTGCTGGAGGCCTGCTCCTGCTCCCCTGATCGCTCCCGGAGCCCCACCTGGCTCTCGGGACCAACCTGAACTCCGGGGAAAGCCTGTGACGCCTTGGGGGTCCTTGGCACTGAGGAGCCTTGGGGTCGGCAGTCTTCACCTTGTTATAGGAGCTATTCCCGCTGGGTCCCTGCCTTGTTCCCTGGTCCATGCCCCCGTCATGCCAGCATCTGACATCTAAATGCCCCACAATGGAGAGCTGGCCTTGCTCTGCCTAGCTCCCCAGTGGGCGGGTGGAGAGAGTCTACAGGGTGGACGCAGGCCAGCTCTCCTGAAGCCATTCTTCTAGGTGGTCAGCCCTCGGGGTCCCTGGGCTCCTAGCCTCCCGTTTCTCTTTTTTGCTGTAATTAAATCCTGTTCCACCAGCTCCCAAGAGACCAGGAAGTGGACAGGACAGAAACCAAAGCAGGCTATGAAGATTAATATGTGATAACTTAAAAAAATATCTGGGAAACGAAGGAAGTTCTGACACTTGCTCCCACATGGATGGACCTTGAGGTTTGTGAGTATTTGTCACAAAAAGACAAACACTTTACAATTCCACTCACATGATGTCTTAAAGGAGACAGAGTCATAGAGACAGAAGGTGGACGGGCAGTTCCCGGGGACTGGGGGAGGGGTGGGGAGTTAGTGATTCATGGGGACAGTTTCAGTTTTGCAAGATGAAGTGGGTTTGGGAGATGGACGGTGGGGATGGTTGCAGCACACTGAGAACACTGAACACTACGATACTGGACCCTTACACATGGTCACGATGCTGCAGTTTGTTAGGTTTATCTTACCACAACTTAAAACATCTGCCATGGGATTAAAAAATACCTACTATTTTATGGAGACAGGAAGGGAAATGTTACAGGGTGTAATTAAGATGACAATTTATAATGAAAGAGGCAATGTTTTTATCTTTGCTTTTCAGTTAGACTCAATCTTTGCCCAGAAATGAGCAGCGCTCAAGACAAATTCTAATTGACAACAAATCTTTTTTCTTCAACCCTGTAATTACACATCACTATTTTTAACTGTAAAGATCCCTTTGACCTTTAAACAGAGAGAGAACCAGGGCTCACAACCGGTGAGCACGGGAGATCTGCCCTGCTCGCTGCAGGAAACAGCCTCATTAACAGGATGCTGATTTCTCTGGGGGGACCCTCGAGGGAGGGCCTGTTACAATTACACAGGCGGTTATTTACATGTGCAGCTGTGATGCTGCACCGTGCTAGTTACGTCACAGTGTCAACGTGCACACACGTCACCGGGCACAGGCAGACGCCCTTTGCATCTCCCATAGACGACCCTGCGTGGCATAAAGTTGGCTTTGGAGAGGAGTTTGTGTCTGTCTCAGTCCATGCAGGAGAAAGAGGAAGGGATCTGGAGCACGGGCCAGAATCCCCCTTCCTGATAAGGTCTTAGCTCACGGCGGGGGCTGCCTGTGCCTAAAGCTGGTGGGTCCCACCAGGCGCCACCTTGTCCAGGGGCAGGAGTGGGCTGCACAGGACAGTGACTAGTGAGTGACAAAACCAGTGACTTTACCTTGGGGTCAACCACTAGGTCAGCACTTGAACCTGAAATGGCCTCCACTAGATCGCTCTCTCTTTTCAAGGGGCTCACTCCTAATTCGTGGGTCAGCTCTCCATGGAAAATATAAGAAAAAAACCTGAAATGGAAAGTGTTATTACAGAGGCACTTTCCTCTTCTAATTTAGACTAGATCAGCAAAATATCCCAGAAACGACATTACAGATGATCTCTGCCAAACAAGCACGGATCTTACTGGAACTTGGGCCTGGGCAATCCGGTGCCATTGTCTTTGAGAAAAACTCTGGGAAGAACTCATCTGACTTGTCACCTAGAAAGGGGCTTCTTGAAGTAGTCGAAAGGGCTTCCTAAAGCTGGGCACCGGAACAGAAGAGACAGACCAGCGGGGAGGAGGCCAGGTCTGACGCTCCCCAGGGCAGGATGGGCGCACCTCTGGGAAGGAGACGCCTCGTGGCAGGAAGCGGATGTGGGATCAGGAGGTGAGGGCGGGCTTCCCACCTATCCAGACTGACCTGAAGAAGAGGGACACGGGCTCTGCCTCGTCCCCCCCAGGATCAGGGCAGAGGGGGCTGGGAACGTACTCTACAGCTCACCTGTGTCTGGGTACCTCGTCAGGCGGCCAGGTGGAATCTGCTGACCACACCTGGAATCCCAGCCCGGGAGGTGCCAGCATGAGGATATGCCCAGCCTGCCTCCTGATGTGCAGTCATGTGGGAGCTACACACTGAGCAGACGTGGGCAGGCAAGAAACGGGGTGTGGGGGCTGCGCCCTGCTGGCTCACTTACTTCTCAGGCTTCAGGTCCCTGTAGATGATGCCCAGGCTGTGCAGGTGGTCCAAAGCCAAGGCTAACTCAGCCAGGTAGAACTTCACGTCCTCCTCCGTGAACATGACCTAGTGACAGGGACACAGACTGTTCAGCACCTTTGGGGGCTGGCTCGCTTTCAGGAAGTCTGCCCGAGAGACCATGCCTCAGCCCCACAAGTACACACTGGGGCTCTGTACAACATCACGGCCCCCCAGTGATGCACTCTGGCTCCTATCATGGGAACATGAGTTCTGTTTATAGCTTTAAGATCGGGGAAGGCAGAAGAGCGCTTCTTACAAAGACGGCTTTGTTGGTCTTGTGAGGGGAGCACGTGGATCTTAGTCACCTGCCGGTCCTTCAAGCCCTCACAGACCACGCAGCTCTGGACTGCAGCTCTGGGTTTATACTTTGGTACGAGCGCTTCTGATGTGAATTAGTAAGATTTTAATACACAACGAAACCACACTATAAAAGCCTGAAGAGCTCCTGGAAACATGTGTAACTCACTCTTCTCCCTTTGATTTCACATCTTCACGTTGGGTGCATGCAAACTAGCAACCTGCTGTCCAGCCAAAGTGGGCCGAGTTCTACCAAAGACAACAAGATCGTGCAGAGTCAGTGGGGTGCCCCAGGCCTGGGGAGGCTGGCTGGACAGGGGACGCGTGGGTATCAGGGTCCATGAGTCGGGGCACCCTGATTCAGGCAAGCTAAGTCACACATGAGTTCAAGGTCATGGTCTCATAGTGACACTTCTCTGTCCCTGGTGGTTCTGAGAAGCAGCACATGTTTCTGTAGTCACCTTACTAGGAAGGCAGATCATTATCAGAAACCATTTTTCACATTCACCATGAGGTCAATGTCACAGAGACTAGGAGTCCACGGTGCGCTCTCTGAAGGCAGACATTTGAAAAATCAATACAAGGTTGTCTGATAAGCATGGACTTAGGAATCAGGGCGGCCAGGTGATGGATGGTGGATGTCAGGCTAATGCCAACGGCGCACATCCATGTCCCGGAAGGGGTGCTTCCCAGTGGGGCCGGGACGTGCCCCTCGTCCTGGTGGGGACGCTTAGGAGCTGCCCCCTCCAGCCCCTGGAACCTCCGGGTCCATCTCCCATGTGCAACCAGTGCCTTTCCTGGCTAGACGTTTATTTTCTAAACTCTTCACAAATTCATGGGCTTACTTACAGTCAAGTTCTGCTGGTCACCGACTTCTCCTTCCTCTGACCTTATATATAAACACCACGGGGTCGTGTCTGCAGTTTAGTGCTCAGAGGGCAACCGGATTTCTCTACCTGCCCATGTGAGGGCACATCTCAGTGTAGCCCCCAAGTACAAATGACAGACCAAATCTCCACAGAAATTAAACACCTCAGGAATGTGAGTCCCTGAAGGTGGTCAGCATAGTGACCTGACTGACACACTGCAGGGGGCCGTCCAGCGGACGTGCTGAATGAGAACACACGTGTTTCCGTTGTGCGGCGCCTGACAGCCTCACATCTACTCTGAGGTAAAGGACTAGGGGATTCTCCCTGTGAGGCGCGACAGGGCTTTCTGCTCATTACTGTTGCTTTTTTGGTCGAGGAGACCAAAACATGGTATCATACTAGACACTGAACAAAACCAAAACCAAGATGGCCTGATTTTCTGTAAACAAGAGAGGGGGAGGGAACAAATCAATAGAAATCAGATGAGAAACTGGAAGACGTCAACAATCGTCCATCTTTAGAAATGTGAGTGCAAACGGGGGGCATAGGAAGGGACTAGACTCCTGCCCCAGAAGCAATAAGACATCTGCTTGAGAAGGGACCAGAAGACAGCAGCTCCAGAAGGGACGAGACATCAGCTTCAGAAGGGACCAGATACCTGCTCTAGAAGGGCTTTTTCTAGAACTTAGATCTGATTCTTTAGCCTTAGGCTTTGAACCTATACTTCAAGGAGCCCAATTATGTCAATTTTGCCATCGCTGGAGGGACCATAGGAAATAGAGGGAGAGAGCAAACTGAGGTCCCTGGGCCCTTCATACCTGCCACACCCTGATCTAGCATTCATTTTGGGGTCTCATGCAAGATGGAGGGAATCTCCTGATAAAAGAGGTGGAAGGGGTGAAAAACGGGGAGAGGGCAGTCTCAATCCGTTATAGTCCAATAAAAACCTTGTGCTGGGGTAGATTCCATCAGAAGGGCTGGAAACCTCTTCTAAGCATCTCTGTAATGTGTTGTTGCCTTTACCCCTCTGTATAAAGGATGTTCATATAGACTCAGGGTGAAAGCCCAGTGTTATCTCCACCTCGGTGATGGTTTCTCCCACCCCATGAAGCAGAGGACTCTTCAGGTCAATTAGGGCCAGGGAGCCTTCATGTTGCATTAAGTAACATTCCAGAAAGTTCCTACGTCAGGTACTGACAGATCAAGGATAAATCTTGGGGCTGTGGAGTGGCAGCTGGTCATGGAGACCTCATGTGTGAAGACCTGAAGCTCCTCCCTGGATGTGTGGTGAGCGTGTTAATAGCATATTCATATGGTGGGAAGTGAGATACTGTGGGATACTGTCTTTCCCAACTGTCACCACAAACCAATCTCCTGTTTTCACCTGGTCTACATGGGGCAGGAAACAGAGTGCAAGGAAGGTTCGAGAGCTTCATAGGGGTCTTTGGAAGAGTCAGTTTTCTTAACATCTTTCAAGGACAGAGTTCTTCCCTGTGCAACATGTAACTTCTTACACACACACGCGTGCGCGCACACACCCCCTCTATATACCTCCCCATAATCACCCACACCCCACCCTTCCACTCTGTTTTCTGTCCCTCTTTGTCCCTTGAATCCCAGACAGAAGCCAACAGCCTGTGGCCTCCTAGGAGGGACATTACCTCTTTGGAGAGCCTGGTGAACAGGTCCCCACCCCGCAGGAAGTCCAAGATCAGGTAGAGTTTCCCTTCCGTCTGAAAGGCTGTGGGAGGACAGAGAGTGAGCATGTCAGTGTCACGGTCCTCATGGTCCCCTGGAGTGGACAGGGTGCTTTAACTCAAGCAATACTGTGTAGTCATTTCAGAAACGGGGCTGGAACCAGTTGCCGACAGCTTGCCAGGGGCAGAACTTAGGGACAGGGAGCCAATATTAATGAGTTCTGTCTGCCTCTGTCACTTTTATTACGAGTCTTGAGACTTTTTCCTCATTTCTCTCCCTTCCCTTCCTGTCTTCCTTCCCCCACTCCTTCCTTTTTTAATCATAAAGGGGATTGAAAGGCACAGGGAGAAAAGGATTTGTAGGTTCCAACTCACTGTCATTATCACCATGATCAGCGTTGGGCTTTGGGGACAAACAGGTATCAGCAGAGACACTTTTGCTAGAAGCTGTTTGGAGGAGCAGGATGACAGCCTCTGACCATGTTTGGCCGAGTCCCCTTTCCTTCCTATCCCATTGCATTCTTACAACTTGGCGTTCAAGGGCACCCGTTGTTCGAATCCTTCTTTAATGGCAGCACTGGTGACGGGTCGGCCCGGCTACTGGACATGGCAGTGGGGCTTGTGTTCTAGGTTTAATCAAATGCCACAATTATGGGCTTACTGCTTAGGCTTCAGGCCTCTGGCAGCACACAGCGCTCCCACCCACCAGTGAGCCAGGGCGTGCCTCAGTCAAAGGGGGCTGAATGCCATGTGAGGGTCAAGAGAGACCAGGACCATCACTACTGGGTGGCCAGCCAGTTCAGTGGGACTGATGCTGTGTCACTGGTCATCTATTTTACATGCATAGGAAGCACGGCAGGAAGGGTCCTGATGGCTGCACACCTCAACACTTTCTGATTTCTAAAAGTAAATGCGAAGGTCACTGTAGATGGTGGCTTTCAGAAACACATGGCCTCTAACTAGAAAACCCTTGGTTAGAATTGTGTGACCTGGAGTGTGGATTAAATGCTCTATCCTAGGGCCTGACGGGCAGACGGAGAACACGTATCATTTGATCAACCAGAGGTAACGCAGAGGATGCGATTAAAACTCTTTGTAAGACGTCCAGTTCTCAACTTCTGCAGAAAACACCCTGGATGCCAACTGCAATGACATGTGGTGTTGGATCTGCCAACAGGCCTGAGGGGTGACAGCCACCACATGGCTTCCAGAAAGTCCACACCTGTATCCGCTCATACTACTTCTTAAAGAAAAAGCCACAGAATTTCCAAACAGGAATGAACCGTTTTCTTAGTAAAATCAGAAACTCACCAGCACACAGCAGCAGGCCCCGCCCTCCCACCTCTGGGCCAGTGTTAACGCTTAGCTCCCGACTTGTGCAAATGTCACAACAGTGTCTCCCAACTCTGCCCGCCCCGGCGCCTTTCAAACCAACAAGGTGCCACTTTTGTTCTTTTCTGTACGTTACTCATGTTAGTTACTCAAGCCAGGCGGTAAACTTTAACACAGCACACATGGCTCCACTGTCCTCATTTTATCCGTTTTTACACTTATTGCTTCTCTTAGGAGATAAAAAGGCCGAAGAAAAAGTGAGCAGAGTTGTGTGTTTCCCCAGATATGTGGTTCTGGGAAGACTGTTTGATTCCAGCCTCAGTTTGGTCTTCTGAGAAATGGAAGCAATACTCGTAACCTACCTTGAAAGCAAGTTTTGAAGGTTCAATAAACTACCATCTTTAAAATGCTTGAAACGCAGTATTGACTTAAAATGCAGGAGGGGTCACCATTTCTGCTTTAAAGAAATTACTGGGTCACAAAGCATTTTATTTTGAAGCAACACAGAAATATGTCATAGATTCACCCCAATCTAGGTCAACAGACGTGTTTTCATCAGTTAATTAATAACAGTAATTTAATGAATAGTAATGTGTAGCCGCCTCACATTAGGTCTTGAGTGAAAGATAAGGCATCTTGCTCTTTTAAAGAAAAATACAGAGAGATTAAGGAATCGGGGAGAGGGTAACTCCGTCCAGACAGGGCTCGACACTCACCCAGGAGAGTCTCCCTCTGACAAATCATGATTTTTTGATGTCCTGTGATTTGGGGAAAGTTGCCCTAGGTTCTCTCAAAAGGAGGTTATTTTATTTTATTTATTTTTACTGTATTTACCATAATGAAGCTTTACAATGAAAGGGTGATTCACTTCTGCCAATATGTCTCTCTCCATTTTTGATCGGACTCGATCCCGAACTGCAAAACAGAAGAATAAAAACTGTTAAGAGGCAGGAATTAGGGTTCTGATGAACATGGAATATAAAACACTGAGGCAAATAATTTCCACCAACTGTTAACAAAAATTTTCAGACACATACAAAAGTTGAAATAGGAGAGTAATGATTGCCCTGAAACCCTCCACTAGATTCAACAATTGCTTACATTCTGATACATCTATGTTCTCTCTCTCTCTCTCTCTCTCTCTCTCTCTCTCTCTCTCTCTCACACACACACACACACACACACACACTTTAGCTAAAAATCTGACAGTAAATGGTCAACACCATGACACCCGACTCTCAGGTGTACTGTCGTGCAGCACCCCTGTGAATAAGGACAACCTCTTACATAACTAACTCGACTGTCACGCCTAAGAAAATGAGCTGTCATTCCATAATAACATTTAATATCCAACCCAAATTCAAACCCCACCCCCATGTCATTTACAGCTGATTTTTTTCCCCCCAACCTAGGATCCTGTCAAGGTTCACACATTACATTTGGTTGTTATAGTTATGTGTTCTTTTTACTTTTACAAATAGCCCCACACCTTTTTCCCCTCTGTCCTTTTTGGTGGACTTCTTGGTAAGTCCAGGCCAGTTTCCTATAGTTTCCTCCTCATTCTGGGTTTGATAGATTAACTGTTTGTTCTGATGCTTATATTTCTTGCAAACTGAGGACAGGTCTGAAGGTTTTATGAGACAGAGGCTAAACATTTTTTCACAGACACCTCTGGGTGACGCTGTCGCCTTAGATGGAGGAGATGATGGGTGATGCTATGTTACTCTTCGCTATATGATGATAAATTCAGCGACATGGTTAAGGTGGCAGGTCATCTGTCTCTCACTGTAAAGAGCTACTTGTCCCTTTGTAAATGAGTCACCTGTGGGGTGATGTTTTGGTATCAAATGACTTGGGGTTCCCTACCAATTCTTCATCCAATGGTGACATCAGATACATATATATACCCTTGCTTGAATCATTTAGGGTTACAAAATGGCAGTTTCCTCATTTCTGGTGGAACTGGCAATCATGAGGAAGCTTCTTCTCCCTCTCTCCCTGAGACTAACTATGGAGTATGGATTTTGTTATAATGAATTACAATATTACTCTGTTTGGTGCTGACATTGTGCAATGTTTAGCCATCTGTGAAAACAGATGGAATTAGTTTTGAGGCAAAAATAAACCAACCAACAAACAAAGACCACCACTTGAGAATAAGAACAACTCCAAGATTCCCACAAACAAACTGGTACACCCAGGGCAGTATCCATGTGACCTCATGTGGTCCCGTGTGGGTGATGGCAGAGAATTTCCCCAAATACCAGTAAGTGTGACACGTAGGTGAGTATTGCATCGCTGGGCCAGGCACTTACATTCATCTGTACGTGGCCCTGTGAGACGCACTTTTACAGTGTCAGTTAAGAAGTCTCCCTACAGGTGGCCGTAATGAACAGTGGTCACAAGCACTGGCAAGGACATGGAGAACTTGGGAGCCTGTGCACTGCCGGTGGCTGGAACAGGCGCCCTGGGAGGCAGCTTGGCAGGTCCTCAGAGAGGACGTACGCAGGAACTGTTAGGTTTTTAAGAACTGGTTTCTCTAAGTTTCCTCAGGCTACCGAGGAACAGTTTTTCCAAATAAGTGGATATGTTCATTTAAAATAACAAAGATAACACAGTTTCATTAAAAATACCTTGACTTTTTAGTTGCAATTAGACTTTTTCTCAGTGACTCCATTAGTTTTGCTGTTTTAAATACACAGTGAAACAGTATGTTAATTAATAATTTGAATTTTAGAATCTGAAGAAGTATACATTTATTTCAAGCAGTGGACAACAGACGTCTGCAAGAATTATTTTGTTCCTAACTGTTCTCCAATTAAAAGCAATCCCAGTCATAAAAATGGTGGCGTGAGGTGAGCCTCTTAAAATCTCCCCTGAAATTTACAACAAATTGAACAACTATAACTCCACATAGGATTCCCTCTACAGCAGACAGGTAAGACTAAGAGGCTCACTACTGAATTCACCTACAGGTGGGCGAATCTCGCGAGCGGGAAGGAGGGAAGGGAGAAGTGCGGAGATGGAGCCGCGCGGGCGCAGGACGCAGACCCAGCTCAGTGCTCCGAGCTCGCTGCTTCCCAGAGCTACCGCAGCTGCGGGACAGGGAAGAACTCGGACTGCTAGGGCTCCGCTTATGGCCCACAGGGCTGAGGGGGCAGCATATACCACGGCTGAACCCAACGCTCATGGCAGAGACCTCGGAGAAAAGACTGAAGGAAAAAGGCTGAAAATGGTGGTTTAAGCCCTCACTGCCGAGCAGAGAATGGAGCCTTAGGCACTGAGACCAGCTGCCCCCTCCCTCCCCTCCCAGAGCTCGCCCCGCCCCCACCTGCCCGGTGCTAGAAGTGGAACAGTAGCAGTGTCAGATCAAAACAACAGAAAATTTGCAGTTCTGAGAACTGTGGTCTGCAGACACGGACTCGCAGCCCAACTAGTACCGGCAAAGGGGAGGGAGCTGTGGAAGCAGGACCGGCTGTGGTGGTGGTCGCCGCCATTGCTCTGGGCCACCTCTCACAATCCACCCTGCCCCAGTCCCCAGCTGTCTGGGTGGATCCCTGTAGGAGTAAACAGAACTGCTGAAACACACGGGCTCTGAATCTGGTGCAGGAAGAGCTTTGAAACTTCAGAAGTTCTCCGCATCCCCACACGGAGATGGCGCTGTCAGACCCAGGTGAACTATTCACAGAGGAGAACCCCACCTTCCAGGGAATCCCCACATTGTGTGAGAAGCTGGAATAGCGCAGAGAAAACATAACACTACAGTGTGAGAGAGAATAAAAGGCTGCAATCAGAGAGAAAATAAAATATTCTATCAGCACCTACTGGAAAACAAAAGAAAGACCTCTTTCTATCAACCTGTTGCAGAACCCATTCCTGTAGATGTCTAGGAAGAGAAATAATAAGTCATTAATTGCCATGGTATATTATGGAATACCATGGTATACATGGAATAACCAAGGTAACAAGACAGCTCAGAAAGAAAATGAAAAGTCTTCAGAAAATGAATTTAAAGACATGGAAATATGTGACTTAAATGACAGAGAATTCAAGATTGCAGTTCTGAAAAACTCAAAGAAATGCAAGAAAACACAGATAGGCAGTTTAATGAACTCAGAAACACAATCAAAGAAAAAAATGAACATTTTACCAAAGAGATGGAAATTTAAAATAAGAACCAAATAGAATTTCTGGGGATTAAGAATTCAATAAAAGAAATGAAGAATGAAATAGCCAGCTTAGGTAGTAGAGTTGAGCAGATGGAGGAAAGAATCAGTGACATCGAAGACAGAAATCTGGAAATGCCATGGATGGAAGAAGAAAGAGACCTGAGACTTAAAAGAAATGAGAGTTCTATAAGAACTTTCTGATTCCTTCAGAAAGAGCAATATAAGAATAATGGGCATACCAGAAGGAGAAGAGAGAAGGGAACAGAGAGTATATTCAAACAAATAGTCGACAAGAACTTCCCAAACTTGTGGAAAGAACTGGATCCTTGAATCCAAGAAGCAAATAAAATGCCTAATTACCTCAACCCCAACAGGCCTTCTCCAAGGCACGTTGTATTGAAGCTGTCAAAAATTAACGACAAAGAAAGAATCCTCAAGGCACCCACGGAAAAGATGGTAACCTACAAAGGAAAGCCCATTAGATTATCACCAGCTTTTTCAGCAGAAACTCTACAATCCTGGAGGGAATGGAATCAAATATTCAAACTATTGAAAGAGACAAATTATGAGCCAAGAATAATATACCCAGCAAAGATCTCCTTTAGATATGAAGGAGGAATAAAGACCTTTCCAGACATACAGAACCTGAGGTAATTTTCTAGCACACGACCTGCACTACAAGAAATACTAAAGGAGGCTATTCGACCACCATCAACAGGAACAATCTGTGGCAACCAAAACATAAAAGGGTGGAGAGTAAAGGCCTGAACTGGAATATGGGACTGGAGAAAGTAAGCGTGCTGAAGAAAGTGGAATACTCTAAATACGAAACTTTCTTTTACATAAACTTAATGGTAACCACTCAAAAAAAAAAATAAAAAAAAAATCCAGAACTGAAATACAGAACATAATAAAAGAAGAAACAGAGGGGAAAATCATAGAATACCACCACACAGAAATAACAGACAACAACAAAAAGACAAAGAACAATGGAAACACAGTCTTACCAGAAAATCAAAGATAGAACGATAGGAAATCCTCACATATCAATAATCACCCTAAATGTAAATGGACTGAACTCACCAATAAAAAGGCACAGAGTAGCAGATTGGATGATTAAACTAAACCCAACCATACGCTGCCTCCAAGAGACACATCTCAGCTACAAGGACAAACATAGAGTCAGAGTGAAAGGGTGGAAATTGACACTCCAAGCAAATGGTATCCAGAGAAAATCAGGTGTAGTCATACTGATATCAGATGAAACAGACTTCAGGATATAAAAGGTAACTAGACAAAGATGGACAGTTCATAGTGATAAAGAAGACATAACAGTCATCAATATGTATGCCCCCAATCAGGGAGCACCGAAATACACCAAGCAACTACTAACAGAACTAAAGGGAGAAATTGACCAAAACACAATTATACTAGGGGACCTAAATACATCATTGACAGCTATGGATAGATCATCCAAACAGAAAATAAAGAAAGATATAACAGCCCTAAATGACACATTAGATGAAATGGACATAATTGACATTTATAGAGCACTTCACCCTAGAACATCAGACTATACATTTTTTTCTAGTGTACATGGAACATTCTGAAGGATAGACCATATATTGGGACATAAAACTAGCCTCAGCAAATTTAAGAAGATTAAAACCATATCAAGCATATTCTCTGATCACAAGGCTTTGAAATTGGATATCAACTGCAAAAAGAAAGCAGAAAAAAACCACAAATATGTGGAGATTAAACAACATACTTTTAAAGAACGACCGGGTCAAAGAAGAAATAAGAGAAGAGATCAAAACATACACAGAAACAAATGAGAATGAAAATACATCCTACCAAAATTTTTGGGATGCAGCGAAAGTAGTTTCAAGAGGGAAATTTATATCATTACAGGTCTATCTCAAGAAACAAGAAAAATCCCAGAAAATAACCTCATCTTATACCTTAAAGAACTAGAAAAAGAAGAACAAATAAAACCCAAGATCAGCAGAAGAAAGGAAATAATAAAAACCAGAGCAGAACTAAATGAAATAGAGAACAAAAAGACAATAGAAAAAATTAATGTGACAAAGAGCTGGTTCTTTGAATAATTAACAAAGTTGACAAACCCTTGGCTAGACTCACTAACATAAAAAAAGAAAAGTCACTAATAAAATCAGAAATGAAAAGGGGGGAAGTTATCACGGATGCCACAGAAATACAAAGGATCATCCAAGAATACTATGAAAGACTATATGCCACCAAATTCAATAATCTAGAAGAAATAGACAACTTCTTAGAACCATATAGCCTTAATCGGCTGAACCATGAAGAACTGGAAACTCTAAACAGACCGATCACCAGTAAGGAAATTGAATCAGTCATCGGAAACCTTCCCAAAAGCAAAAGTCCGGGACCAAATGGCTTCACTATTGAATTCTACCAAATCTTCAAAGAGGATCTAATACCAATCCTACTCAACCACTTCCAAAAAACTGAAGAATAAACAATACTCCCTAACTCATTTTATGAGGCCAACATTACCCTGATACCAAAACCTGGTAAGGATAGCACAAAAAAAGAATATTACAGATCAATATCTCTGATGAATACAGATACAAAAATCCTAAACAAAATTCTAGCAAATCGAATGCAACAATACATTAAAAAGATTATTCATCACGACCAAGTGGGGTTCATCCCCGGGGCACAAGGATGGTTCAACATATGCAAATCCATCAATGTGATACATCACATAAACAAAATAAAGGACAAAAATCATATGATTATATCTATTGATGCAGAAAAAGCGTTTGACAAGATATAACATCCATTTATGATTAAAACACTTAATAAAATAGGTATAGAAGGAAAATACCTTAACATAATAAAGGCCATATATGACAAACCCTCAGCTAATCTCATAATTAACGGTGAAAAACTGAAGCCCTTTGCTCTACGTTCAGGAACATGACAGGGCTGTCCCCTATCACCTATGCTTTTCAACACAGTGTTGGAAATCCTTGCCAGAGCAATCTGGCAAGAGAAAGAAACGGCATCCAAACTGGGAATGAAGAAGTTAAACTGTCACTTTTTGCAGATGACATGATGCTATATATAGAAAACCCTAAAGACTCCACCAAAAAGCTATTAGAAACAATAAACGAATACAGTAAAGTTCCCGGCTACAAAATCAATGTACAAAAATCCATTGCATTCCTATATGCTAACAATGAAATCTCAGAAAAGGAAACAACAAAAAAAACCCAATTCCTTTTGAAATTGCAACAAAAAGAAGAAAATACCTAGGAATAAACTTAATCAAGGATGTGAAAGACCTATATGCTGAAAACTATGAGACATTTTTAAAAGAAATAGAAGACACAAAGAAATGGAAAGACATTCCGTGCTCATGGATTGGAACAATCAACATAGTAAAAATGGCTGCATTACCCAAAGCAATATACAGATTTAATGCAATCCCCATCAAAATCCCAATGGCATTTTTTAAAGAAATAGAACAAAAAATCATCAGATTTGTTTGGAACCACAAAGGACCCCGAATAGCCAAAGCAATCTTAAGAAAAAAGAACAATACTGGAGGTATCACACTCCCTGACTTTAGCTTGTACTATAGGGCAACAATAATCAAAACAGCATGGTACTGGAGAAAAACAGATACATAGACCAATGGAATAGAATTGAGAACCCAGAAATAAAACCACATAAATATGGACAGATAATTTTTGACAAAGAAGCTAAAAACATACAATGGAGGAAAGACAGCCTCTTCAATAAATGGTGCTGGGAGAATTGGATAGCCATGTGCAAAAGAATGAAACTGGACTGCTGTCACCATGTACCAAAATTAATTCAAAATGGATCAAAGATATAAGTATAAGACCTGAAACAATAAACTGCAGAGAAAAAAAACATAGGTACTAAACTAATGGACCTTGGGTTCAAAGAGCATTTTATGAATTTGACTCCAAAGGCAAGGGAGGTAAAAGTTAAATAAACGAATGGGATTATATCAAACTTAAAAGCATCTGCACAGCAAAAGAAACCATCGACAAAATAAAGAGGCCACCAACTGAATGGGAGAAGATTTTTGCAAACAGTGCCTCTGATAAGGGGCTAATATCCAAAATATACAAGGAACTCATGCAACTCAACAACAAAAATCAAACAACCCAATTGAAAAATGGGCAGAGGACCTGAAGAGACATTTCTCCAAAGAGGACATACAAATGGCAAATAGACATATGAAAAAATGCTCAACATCATTAATCATCAGAGAAATGCAAATAAAAACCACAGTGAAATATCACCTCACCCCAGTCAGAATGGCTATCATCAACAAGACAAATAGCAACAAGTGTTGGAGAGGCTGTGGAGAAAAAGGAACCCTCATACACTGTTGGTGGGAACGCAGACTGGTGCAGCCATTATGGAAGGCAGTGTGGAGGTTCCTCAAAAAATTAAGAATAGAATTACCACATGACCCAGCAATCCCTCTCCTGGGTATCTACCCAAAAAATCTGAAAACATTTATCCCTGAAGACATGTGTGCTCCAATGTTCATTGCAGTTTTATTTAAGGTGGCCAAGACATGGAAACAACCAAAATGTTCTTTGATAGATGAATGGATTAAGAAGTGGTGGTATATATACACAATGGAATAATATTTGGTGTTAAGAAAAGATGAAATAGGACCATTTGTGACAACCTGGATGGGTCTTGAGATTATAATGCTAAGTGAAATAACTCAGACAGAAAAAGTTGAGAACCATATGATTTCACTGATATGTGGGATATAACACTGAAAACAACAAAAGAACAAGATAAACAAATGAAGAAACAAAAACTCATAGACACAGACAATAGTTTAGGGGTAATGAGAGGGTAAGGGGGAGCTGGGCTCTAGAAGAGGGTAAACGGAGTCTAATATATGGTGATGGAAAGAGAACTGACTCTGGGTGGTGAGCACACAATGTGAGATATAGATGATGTATTACAGAATTGTACACCTGAAATCTATATAACTTTACTAATAATTGTCACCCCAATAAACTTTAATTTTAAAAAAAGCAATCTCACCTGCTATTTAAAAAACAGAAAAAGGTATGTGTAAACACAGTACTGCTATACAACCCAGCAATTCCTGTCCTAGGTGTAGACCCAAGCTAATTAAAACGGCTCTAACAGACACCTGTAGTCCTGTCTTCACAGCAGCGTTATTCACAACAGTCAAAAGGTGGAAGCACCCCAAGTGTCCCTGGACAGATGACTGAGAAACGACATGTGGTTCATCCGTAAAATGGAGTATAATTCAGCCTTAAAAGGACATAAAATCCTGATACCTGCTCAATATGGATGAAGCTTGAAAACATTATGTTCAGTGAAATAAGCCAGACACAAGACATGAATACTGTGCGATTCCACTTCCATGAGGCACCTGGATTTCACATTTATAGAGACAGAAAGTGGAACGGTGGTGCCAGCGGCGGGGGAGGGGAGTGAGGAGCAGTGTGTAATGGGGGCAGGCGTTGTTTGCGGTGATGGAAAGTTTGGGGGATAGATGGCAGTGATGGTTACACAATACTATGCATGTGTTTAGTGCCACTTACAAGTGGTGAAAAGGACCAATATTATATTATGGATTAGGGTTAGGGAACCCAAAGGCCATAACAGCCTGGTGAAACAATTAGAAAAAGATCTTACATCCAAATTTCCAAGGGCTGTCTAGTTATAGTGAAAAAATAAATATCTATTTCCTCCCTACATTTTACATAAAAAAGTACATCTAGATCTATGAAAGAGTTAAGTGTTAAGCAGAATCGAGCCACAAAAATGGTAACGAAGATGAATACCTATCTGATGTCTGGGCGGGAATCTCTTTTTCATAAAGGCAACTGAAGCGATGACAGGAAAGAGAGAGAGGCTGAGTTACAAAACACCTGCAAATTGGCCATCCAGAAAGATCGTCACATTCAAAGGCAAACAAAAAATTGAGAGATTGTCTGAAACACACAGAAAAAGGGCCAGGAGCCTAAGTCACCACAATATATAAATCGTCTCATCAAGTCTAAAATAATAGAGAAAGGAACCAAGACTACAGCCCTGACGACAACGTAATGTAACACAGATTAAACACATCAGTTTGGGAAAACGTGTCCACAAATGTGTTTTATAAGATTGACTCCATGGGCATACATTGACAAAACACAAGCAGACATCAGCTCTAGGGTGGCAGGAAACAGGAAATGGCTGTGTTCACTCCAGGACAGGATTTATCACTGCGGACAACTAACTGTGTAACTGACCATGCCTGGTTTCCATGGACCCATGCAGGGACACGTGAAACACGTCAAAGGACGGTCGTCACACCAGGCGATGCCCTTCAGATATGAAACAAGCCCCATGAGACCAGCTCTCTAAAGGTGACTGGGGGCTCTCCAGGTCTGTGCAAATTCTACTGTGTTGGGCAAGGTCCCCATTCTGACCCTACCAGTGCCCTCTCTTTGTGGTGTTGGTCACTTCTGGGCCAGATCCACAGATGGAGTGAAAGGGCTGGGACCATGGCTCTGCCATTTGACCGACAGCCACGGATGGTCCTTCCACTAAGAAAGAAACAGACATGAGGGAAGGTGCCCCATTTCTGAGGCCGAGCATGTTCACGCTGCCTGGTGGACAACTAAGGCTTCCGAGACGCTTTCACTCCTAAGACCTAGATGCACGAAAAAGAAAGCCCAGAGATGACTCCTTAATCCTTCCACTGTCACTGTGCCAGTGAGTCACAGAAATCAGACAGCAACATGTGGGCAGCACTCGCCCGCCGGGCAGTTGTAGACCAGTGTGTGGAGTCTGCAGCCAGGTGATGGGCCCCCGTGGTGGTTTTCCTCAGATACTTACGGGTGAGCCCGGAACCAAGTGAGCTTGCTACTATGGATGTAAAAAGAAAAATGTTCCAGGCTATTTTGAGATTCACTAACAAACCGCAGGTATTGGGGATAAATGAGCCTTTTTCGGTACTTTAAATCAAGCCTGTACTTGTGGCCCACCTGAAATGGGGAGCGCTAGGGGGACATGGTTTTGTGGTTTGCTTTGCTCTGTACAGCAATCTGTACCTGCCAGTACCAGCTCTGACCTTCATGTGTCCTTCAGCCGGCGTGGCCCTTGGCCGCCCCTAGGGCTGAGATGAAGGTGGGGACACCTATAAATTCATCCTGCTGTGCAGGACACAGGCTCCTCCCCAGGAACCCAGGGAGGAAGCACATTCTGACGTCACCCTGGTGGACATGAAACACTAGGAAACCCAGAGCGACCCTCTGGCCCCCTCCCCTTTGGATCAGGCCACGTCTTCACGACTTCCAAGTCCCACAGCCCTTTACACGACTTTGGGTGGACCTGCTCCTTTGTGCTCATGAGGAACTGAAGGTTCAGGACATTCCGAACTGTTGATTTTGTTTCCGCAACCATGTGGACTGTTCTGAATGTTTATGAGTTAAAGAGTGGGCCAACGCCCCTGTCAGTCCTAACAAGATGTCTCCATAACCACAGTCCTTGGAGGGCTCAGGGCAAGTGAAAATCAAAATGCAAGCAGGCCTTTTTGCCAGAACCTGATGAGGTGGACACTGGAGCCAGTGGTTGTGAACCTGAGGCCACCTCTGGGCAGCTGCAGGCCCACCCTCCTGCGAGTCACCAAGACTCCCTGTAGATGGCCGACGCAATCTTATGGCGCTAGTTGGGGACATGCTCATGAAATTGATCTCAAAGTATGTGGCAACTGCAAGCTTCATAAGCCTCCCTGGTAAGAATAAGTAACTTATTTTGGAGGATGGATTTCCTTAGCAAAGCTCCATCTGCAACAAGGGGACCCGAAACCCTCTCTTCAGAGTTGGATACCATTGCCTGCATTTGTCTGAGTTTCAAATGATCTCTACCACTATAATTACTCTATGTTACATTATATACCAGATTGTGTCACATTACATTATGTTACATTACGTAACATTTCATTATATTATATATAGATGGTATTTTAAAAGAAAATTGAGGGTAAGATAAAAATAAATGTTAATAAGCGATCTATCAGTCACTGTGAAGATGAGAAAGGGGCAGCCAGTAAGCACACCTTACAGGGCACATGGTGGGTGGGACGCTGCACGTGCAGTGACCACCCAGAGGACCGGAGAGGACAGCGTCCACCCACACCACTGCAGACTGCTCCAGTCACAAAGAGGCATGACGGTGACAGATGGTGGCTCGGGGGTCCAGGCAGCACAACTTTAAGGATTCTGAAGACAGAGGTGGGGCACAAGGTTTCAGCCACATCAGGTTCCGCCTGGCTGAGCGACCGCTGCTCACCACTTGTTCCTTTGCCCGTGAAACGCTACTGGGTTTGAGATCACGCTCTGAGCAGCCTCCTGGCTGCAGAATAACAATCCACCTTCACACACCGTCTTTTGCCTACAAAGGTCTAACTCAGCAAAAAGTGGCCCCCCATGAGAAGTGGCCGAAAGCTTGCACTGTTTACTCCAGAGAAAAAAGAGAGGAAGAAAACTGTGAGGAATAAACACTGTGAACCACGTGGATTACCAGGTCAGGCACAGCCCCCCAGGATGTCAGCCTCTTTCTCTATACTAAGTTATTTAAAAGAAAACCAACCTGCTTATTTAACTAACTTCTTTACCAGAGAACTTTTCTGTGGATCTGTCTTCTGTATTTACACTGCACAGATATTAAAGATGACAAGTAGTGGAAAAAAGCAATTTCCTACTTTTTCATATCTACAAGATATGCAAATTTGGTAGAAACAAACATACAGAGAACCCCCGCGTATACAGGTGGTGTATAATAACGAATGGGAGTACCTAGTACATTGGGACAAGGGACAAGACACACCCCTAAGAGCCCGAGAAAGACAGGAGCCAAAGGTGCCTAAGGGGGGCTCATTTCATTGTACCTTTCATCTCAGACCATCTACTGGGAAAAGAAACGCCCGAGGGAGCAGAGCCCTCAGGCGCAACCAGCTGGCACATGGCCTCCTGATGAAGACACGCGGCCAGGTGTGGCAGGGAGGCGGACGGCCTCTGACTCCACGCCCTCCAAACCACGGGACTGTGTGTGAGGGCTTCACTGCGTTGTGCCTCAGTTTCCTCCTTTGTAAAACGAAGATGATAAGACCAGTAGGGACACTTAACACATATGGTTGAAATTGGCCTTAGCCCTCCACCCTCGGAATTTACAATCATCCAAATGCAAATCAAATAACATACATGAATTCGTGTAGAAATAATATCTATTCAAACTAAGGGGCTGATTGAAGCTTAGTTTCTGAGTAAGTCCGTTTCTAAAGGAAGCATCTCAGTGCAAGAGAGAAGGACATGAATAAAATGGTGCTGAAAGTGACATTCTGAGGTTGGAAAGCACTGAGCTGGCTCTGAGCAGGGACTAGGGCATGATGTTGTCACCCACAGGAATACAATACACGCGTCCCTGTCCTGGTCCCCACGTGCACTCCACACGGCCTAGTGCACCTGGGGACATTCCAGGAGATGGAAGCGGAGCTTCTTAAAGAAGGTGGGGGGTGAGCAGCAGTCAGCCTCAGGTCCACGTCCCTCCCCCCTCACCAGCCAGGCCACTGCCGGAACCCACCCACAGACGCCAAGAAACACACGTGAGATCACCAGAACTGTCTGTTCGTTACTTAACTGTATAAACAAAAAGATTTTCCCAGAATATTTTTCTTCTCCTTGAGAACCAACAGGACACAAACCCCATCAATTTCCTTCTGATTTCCTTCAAAGCAGGGGATGTATATCACCGTTGGCCTTTGAAAATGTATCTTACAGGGAAAATGGTGGAAAACCTAGCTAGGCATGAAAACACAGGTGAAGTCCTACCAGAAAATCATCACTGCAAAGAGCTACTTCACATAGAAGCTCTGTCCCTGTGGACGCTGAAACAGAGTGCAGGAGAGCTGCCCTGTGCGTGTGCGGCCGCGGTCACGACACAGGGACCAGCTGTCCTCTGGAATTGGCATGATCCCAGGCTCTTCACGCCACAGCTGGAGGCATGAGGCTGAACCAAGAGGTAACTTTTCTAACCTGACGGCCATGTCCTGTCCGCCTCCCTCCCCACTGCCCCACTCAATCAGACCCAAACCAAACCAAACCAAACCAAAAAGGCCCAAAGACAGTTTTTATGGAGCAAAGACCACAGGGGAGCACAGCTGGCCCTTGCTGAAGCTCGGCTGTCCAGCAGCACCGCACAGGTAGCGGGGAAGCTCGTCCTCACTACGCTGTGAGACGGGCACTGTTCTGACACCAGGCCACGCTAAGGAGCCGGACACGGAGGCCAGGAGCGCTTGCCCAAGGGGACGCAGCCAGTCAAGTTCGGGATGGATGAGGCCCCCGAGTTGGGCTCCCAACCACAGCCCCAGGGGTGGCACACTACAGACACAGGGGTGGGGGTGTCCACCGGGGGGAAGGGGATACCAAGTCTCCCGCCCAGAACACTCCCAGAGCCACTAATTTAGAATCCTGGGGAGTGGCCCCCAGGTGTCAGCATTGTATGAATGTCCCATGGGCACTTCCAACCAGCAGTCAAGGCTGGGAACCACTATTATCACCATGGTGACAGCCGCCACTTGGCAGCTCACTAAACCGGGACTGAGATCAGGGGCGCTCCAGTTCTGGTGTCATCATGCTTGGGGTGTTTATAGTCTTTTATGCCGAATTCCCACAGCACCAAGTGGGCACGTCTCCCTTTGGCACTTATTCCACGGAACTGTGACCTAGAACAATGGAATGTAGCATTGTGGACACAGAAACTGTCAGCTGAAGAAGTTGAATATTTTCAAAGGGTCCTTAAGTGATGAGGAGACACGCAGTGCCATCCACGTGAGGTGGGAAGATGAGGAGAAAGGAGCCAGGCAGGGGCCAGCACCCCTGCCTGCCTGTGACACCTCCCGCTGCTGGAGCAGCTGGCTTTCCCGCAGAAACGAACGCACCACCTCTCTAAAGAGGGGCAGGCGCCTGACAACTGCAAACTGCTGAAAGACCAAACAGAGCTGTCAGACTTGCATCCTTCATGTCTAGTTATTTGTTACCCCACTGACAACAATTCTCACTTCACACACGACACTCGTGTCTTTGAGAACAATCTGGAGTTTTACAATTATTTCCACAAGGCCGCCGCCCCCTTTCCATCTTTTCCTTTTGCAAACAATTTCCCTGTTGCATCTTCCCTCGGACGGCTGTCTGTACTTTCAGGTTTCATCGCTGACAGTGGGGCGTGTCAGGGCCATTGTCACAACACTCCTTTTCTCTTTCACATTCTTCAGAAAATGAACTGGCTTGCAAACTGCTGAGGCTGTACAGATGGAGCATGAGTTATGGACTATTTTCTGAGTTTACGGAATCTTTTAGTAACCCAGGCTAATGGAATGCAGAGGTGTCGGAGCAAAAACAGATTTAAATAATCCTTTGAACCAATCCTCCTCTTTCACAAAGGGGGAGAAGCGAAAGTGTAGAGGGGCCCAGCGGTGCACGAGGGCGGCGTCCCCTCTGTACGTCCCCATCCTCCTGTGACTGGCTGCAAGCACCACCTCACGCAAAGGACTGTGTCATCAAACTTTTTTGTTTTCTCTTAGGAAAACAAATTCCAGTTGCATTTCTGGAAATAAAAAACACCTGTTTTTTTAGTGATGGACCATTATGGGAAGCTGGAAAAAAACACTGTATGATATAAAATAAAGTTTGGGTTTAAAGCTGGGTTTTAAGGAGCACAGGGAACGGGAGATTTTTCTACTCCTTTATGCTTATATGGCCCATTGTCACGATGTAAAAGTGACTTTACACAGTCAAGCACATTGTTCCGGAATATTTTATAATAACTTTACATTACAAGTCAAGTATGTTTCATTTGTGTTGAAAACTTGAAATATGGAGAAGAGAGAAGAACGTAAACGCTACCAATAATCATACAGCTGTTTTCATTGTGGCGTCTTTCCTGTGGCATATATTTAATATTTAGTGTTTAACATCAGTACATCTCCTGTACTGGTGGAGATGCTTGTGCCTTTAGCAATATTAGGATCGGTCTGCACACATGCTTATCTCCTGCCTCCTCCATGTAACACGGTGCCAGAGACTGTCTCGGGGACCCCGGGCTGGATGGTAAATGAACCTGGAAAGTCATGCATCCACAGAGGTGAAATCACTGAGACAGAGGGCTTTGCACCTGAGCGGAGAGGTCAAGTTAACACAGATGGCGTACAGACTTAGCAGCCATTCAGCAGAGAGAATCCCAGCTCCTGGCCTGACCTCGCCCCTTCCGAGCAGCGTGGACAGCCAGTGCCTCAGGTTCCAACCCACTCCTACTTTTTCTCCTCGTCCTTTCAGGGGCAGGAGGAGGGGGTTGTATTTGAGGAGAAAGAAGGAGCAGGTAGGATTTAAAGAGAAAAGGAACAACTGAAGGTCACGGTGCCCTGACTGGCAAGTTGAATATGGAATCTGCTGATGGAAAGCAAGCTGCTGACGGGTGTGTGATCAGGATCGGAGGACAATCCGCCTGGGAGGATGAACCGTCACAGCTTCCCGTTTCTACCGCCTTTGTCTTAATCTGCAGAAACCTGCCTGCTCTGTCGGGGAGGGTCGATCTCAATGCTTTTAGGATGAAAAAGTGGGTTTTAGCAAATGGCCGTGTTATTTAGCAGCTATTGGCTTTAAAATGACAGCTTCACTGAGACGTAATTTGTATACTATTCAATTTTCTCGTTTAAAGTGCACAATTCAATGGTTTTTAGAACATTCACAGCTATGCAGCCATCACCACAATCAATTTTAAAACAGTTCCATCGCTCAAAAAGAAACCCCATCCCTATTATTAATCATCCCTTTTCTCCCTAAGTGCTCCCCAGCTCCTGGCAACCGCTAATCTACTTTCTGTCTATGGATTTGCCTCTGCTGTTCTTTCACATAAAGGGAATCATACAATCTGGGGAGCTTGCTGCCTGGCTTCTTTCACTTAGTTTGCAAGATTCATGTTCATTGTAGCATCAGTATTTCTTTTTTCTTTTTATTGCTGAATAATATGCCATTGCATGGCTATAACACATTTCATTTTCCCATTGATTGTGGGACATTTGGGGGTTTTGTCCACTTTTCGGCTACTGTGAACTGACTAGTGGGGCTATGAACACTTGTGAAAAGTTTCTGTGTGGACACGTTTTCATTTCTCTTAGTTACACACCTGGGAGTGGAACAAATGGGTCATAAGCTAACTTTGTGTGTGACCTTTGGAGCGAGGGTCAGAACGGCCATTCGTTTCTCAGACACCCAGGTGATTTGGAACTAAAAGCTGCCTAATTTTCTATTTCTCTGCAATTGTTCTTAAGTGAGGAGATTCTTTCACTAGTAATAAAAGGTGGGGACAGAACGTCAAAACCTGTTTCCTATGCATCTTTGTTTCCCGCACATGCTTTAATGCAGGATAAGGCATTTGACAAAACCATTCTTCTTTTTTTAAAATTAAAGTTACTTGGGTTTACAATGGTCAGTAAAGTTACATAAATTTCAGGTGTACAGTTCTGTAATACATTATCTATATCTCGTATGGAACCACAAAAGACCCCGAATAGCCAAAGCAATCCTAAGAAAAAAGAACAGTGCTGGAGGTATCACACTTCCTGACTTTGGCCTGTACTACAGGCTACAATAATCAAAACAGCATGGTGTTGGCAGAAAAACAGACACACAGACCAATGGAATAGAATTGAGACCCCAGAAATAAAACCACATCAATATGGACAGATAATTTTTGACAAAGAAGCAAAAAACATACAATGGAGCAAAGACAGCCTCTTCAATAAATGGTGCTGGGAGAACTGGATAGCCACGTGCAAAAGAATGAAACTGGACTGCTACCTGTCACCATGCACCAAAGTTAATTCAAAATGGATCAAAGACCTAAGCATAAGACAAAACAATCCTTTAAAATTATATTATTATGAGAATCTTGGAATATGTGGCCAAGTTCAATTGACAGTTTTAGAAATATAATTATATGTTTCTATATAAATAATCATACATACATGTATATATTATAAAAAGCACTCACTATAAAAAGCAAGGCTTAAATTATGTTCTATTCATAGTGCGGCATTAAAAACTCAGGCGTCTGCAACAAAGCAGAAGGCCTAGTTCAGAGGGTCCAAAGCTTTGTACAGAGTCACTGGGACAAGTTGTTAGAACGGTCAGCTTCGAGGCTCTAAGGATTCTGATTCAGCAGGTCAGGAGGGGGCCTGGGCGTCTATTTTGAACAACTTTTGCTTCCCAGACACACATAGGTGGTTCTGTGCAGCCTCCAGTCTGGCCGAAGTGGGCACCACTGGCCGCGGTGACAGTGCCATCCTGATCCCTGCCTTTTCTTCACCCACCGTTGCAGACTGGAGTCTCACTTACCTTCTTACTCCCTCGTGAATGACCTCATTTGGAGCAGCTCTTCGCCTCCTTAGCATACTAAAATGTTTAGGTCTATCTATTTGGTGTATATTGTCCTACATTTGTAGTTCAGGATGTGTTCTGATTTACCAGCTAGACAGTAAGCAACTTGAGCACAGGGAATGACAGATTCTTTGCACTGCCCCACATGCACTTGCTGAGGCCACTGTGACATAGGACCGACACATTCAGAGTTGCCTTGACATCTTTGAGTTTCATGGCCCCAAAGCTTCACCATGAGTCCCTGCTCTTGAAAGGTGTCTGTCCTCCCCCATCCTGCTGGTTCCGCTATGGGCTGGACCAGCTGGACCTCATCTGGTCCTCAGACTAACAGGCTGCCGTTTCCTGCCCACCCACAGAATTATCCAAACAAGTCCATCACATCTGCCGAGGAACCAGAGGCCACCTCACCCTCTCGTTACTACAAAGCCGCCTCCCACAGCCCCAGCTGGTTCAGGCTGCTGAGCACCACCTGTGTGGCCCAGCATGGCACGTGCCCTCCTCAGGGGGTGATGAGCTTAGGTGACTAATACAGTCCATTGTCTCACCTGCCCAGTGACGGTGTCAGGTGTTCAGCCCTCTTGCACTGTTAAGGGCACAGGATCCCTCCGTCACCAGCGGTGACTAGGAGGTGATCAGAGCAGACGCAGTAGGTGTTCAGTTCTTGTGTATTGTTGGCTAGATGACCATGATCGTGGAGTAGAGATTTTAGACAACAGCTTTAGTTTGACCTGGGTTTAGTGCTGTTGCTTTACTGGAGGGTAGGAGTACCAAGGGCTGGGAGCCAGGTGTGGGACTGTATTTCTAAATCCCAGTCACCAGGACAACAAAGGGGAATATTACAGCCATAGATCACGTTTTGTTTAAAACTGAGCAATCCAGTCGGACAAAGAACTTAGGCTGGACTGTTGTCTACAGGCAGCCGTGACAGTCTGCTTTGGCTCCCCCGCCATGCTTTCCGCCAAATGGTTCGCTACAGAAAAAAACACATGTGGAAAGATGGGATTTACGCATTACGGCTTTTCTCTCTAAAAGTGGTGGCAAGTTTGCAGGGATATGTGGACTATGCTGGGAAATGTTGATACCGTTTATCATCAACTAGAGAGTAACGTGTCTGATATACTCCTTTGGAGATAGCTTCCGAAACCCTGCGGCATGGAACAGAATGAGCAATTTACTCAAATAACGAGCGGAGCATAACGCAGTTATATGCCTCAAACATGACCTTTTTGAAATCCTCACCTTTTAAGGTAGCTTTCTTAAGAACCTTCATTGCGTAGAGCTGTCCTGCATCCGACCCCTTGATCTTCCTCACCAGGAACACCTGATAAAGAGAACGCAGAACACATGAAATTGACAAGACTTCACATGTAGTTTCCTTATTTGATCTGACAAGGGGTTTAGAAGAATTCCAATACAATAACTATGCTGTAGGAAAAATTTCAATGTAAAATTTTCTCTGACATCCAGGCTGCCAGGAAAAGTGTCATCTAATTCACACAACTCTGTGGTGACATCATTACGTGTTTGTATGAAGAATTATCATGGTTTTGGCCATTGACTTTCCATTAAACGTTTTATAGAAGTAATAGCAACTTTCTTCTTTCTTTTCTTTCTTTCTTCCTTCCTTCTTTCCTTCCTTCCTTCCTTCCTTCCTTCCTTCCTTCCTTCCTTCCTTCCTTCCTTCCTTTCTTCCTTCCGAAGACTAGTTGTTTAGAAAACCAACTACTATTCACAAGTTTTAAGGGAGAGCATTTGGTTTACTGTAAATACCCCTTTGTAGCCCCGCCCCGTGAAGACCACCCGAGAGCTAGTACCAATCACACAAGACAGATTCTGAGTCTCAAGAGCAACTAGTTTCTCTTATTCTAAACTTGCTTTACTTGAACGTTAGCTTTGAGTGGCTTAAGCTTACAGACAGGCTGCTTTCTAAGAGGCTCTTACATGGACTCACGCGGACATTTAGGAGCGCTTTCTGAAACACTTTCTGGGGGGTACATTGAGAACCACCGAATGATCTTGCTGTATTTTCCAGTGTTTCATTGCTTTCCCGTTTCAACGCGTATGCGTAAATCGCTTTTCTGTTTGAAGATAAGGCTGTGTTTCTCTTGACCCAAGCCCTATTGCTACCCGTGCTCCCTGGACAGCACAGAAATCACGATGGTCTGAATGGACTGCAAAGGGCCATCGGCTGTCTCCTTTGTTCCAGCAAACTGGTCCAGCACTGGTTTGTTGGCTCCCAGTGCTTTGCAGGACTGACCTCCAAGATGAGAGCACATGCGAGTGTGTGGTCCTGTACGGAGGACACCTCACAGTTCAGCTGCCAGTTCAGCTGTCCCCGCACCAGGGGCTCATTCCTCCGGGGTTTAGTGTTGCCTCTGTTACAGGGACAATCTTATTTTGGCTGCCCAGCGAACAGTAGATGTTGAGGATGAGATTAGTTAGTGAAGGACTCGTGCAGTCAGGATGCGATGACAAGTCACTCAGATGGTTCCTTGGAGTTTGGGGTCAGGAGCAGGCATCAGCGCAAAGGTCTACGTGGCAGAGACTGCACTTTGTTCATTTCTGCATCTTGAGCCTCTGCAGTCACTGACTGAATGAAAGAAGCACTGGGGGGACTGGTGATGGGCAACTTGCGAGCCGGGGACACTGTGGTCCAATGTCACACCAGCTCTCAGCTCTTTGGAGCAGAGGCAAGAGGTAGAAACGTGTTTAACAGGCGTTTTCGGCAGGAGGAAAACATTTAGTGTCGCCTTTCTTTCTCGTATAGATAGCAAAAGGAAGATTACTCCCACATAAAGGCACTTATTTGGATTTACAGATGAGGAATAAAATAATACGGGCCATTAGAGCACACGGCTTTCCCTCCTCTTGTCATCAGTTCTGCTTTTATAAAACATTCATAACCAACAATACTGAGTGGACAAATACAAGTTGTACTGGGGCTCTCAGTTGCCTGACATTGGCTCTGTGCTGTTCCCGGGGAACCTCCGAGCGAGGATTTCCAGAATAATAACTCTCTTTTCCAGAGTCCTGGCACGTTACTTCAGCACCCTCATCCCCCCGCGTCCTGAACTTTCCCTCCAATGCCAACAATGGCACTGACCGGCCGGCTGACCCGGCCCCACACACATGTCATGGTTGAGCTGGTGAATCAGGTCGTTCGTGGAGGTTAAATGTTCGTAGGAGCTGCCTCTGCCTTTCACTTCTCCTGTTCATTGTCTTCTGAACTTTATCTTTTTATTCCTCATATGATAACGGCTGGGAAGGGGAGATACGGACTCTTACCAAGGTGATCATGCCAAGAAGATCCTGCCAAACACCGGTGTGTCACGTGTGGTTTTCCACAGGACGGTTTCTTTTTTTAAAGCAAAATTGAAATTCAAACTTTGAAATTTGGAGGGAATTGGGAAAAGCCCTTTCCCTGTCACTGTTAACCTGCCAGCCTCCGAGGAGGATGTGGTCAAGTTGCTTTCATTCAGTCGAGCTTCTGAACGGACACACAGAGCCTCACGTGTGTCGCCACTGAGCCCAGAAAGCACTGCCCCATCTTTGCTGTCACCAAGCACCGGGACACGGGGGCAGCATCAGAGTGAAAGATGAGTCACTTGGTAACGACTAGTTAGCCATGGTCTGGCCGGTGCTCGCTGGACCTCGTCTTCCTTCACTGCGGACACAGGGCACCCGGCTGAGCCTTGCTGGCCTGGGTTGAATTCGTTCTCAGGACACAACACGGAGCACGTCTTCAAAGGTAGGAAAGGGAGACAGCTTTGTTGGTCTCTATTTCCAAGTCATGGTTCTTCGAGAAAGAATCTGCCCCTTTCCTTTTCGCCGACATTTCTAATCAATGGCGGGACATTCCATCACCACATCACATAGGTCCTATTTCTGTGTTTTCAGTTCCAGCTATTTTCACTGTGAGAGACTGAAATCTTTACTACCATAAATACCTGATAAACTACATCAAATAGCCATTTTTGTAAGGGACAAAATTTTGAATACTGGTAATCTCGTATGATCCAAACTAACATGCTTGCGTGTACATTAGTACAAACACATTCCTTACCACATTACAGTGTGGAAAAGAGAAAGAGAAAAGAAAAGACATTCCACCCGATAAGAATGCCAAAAGATAAATTTTGCACAATCGAATCTTTGTGGTCTGTAGGAGACCATCCAGAACATCATTAATATACTATTGAGCCTACATGAAATCAACAGGGCCCGAGTTCACTTTGGCACAAAGTCCCATGAAGAATGGAGAGTTTTGGGGAATGCCCACATACCATAAATAATAGTTATTTTAAAGAGCAAGGATTCTGTTCTGCTTATACTCCAGGAGAGGTTGGCGTCAGGGTTTATTTCATATTATGGAAATCATGCTGTTAGGGTCGACATACTTCTAACAACGACACCAAGGACGTAGGGAAATGAGCATGGCGCTGGAGTAACTCACCTCTCCCTGTAACGGACAGGATTTACTGATAGCCTGTTGTAGAGGACGTGGCCCTAAACAACCAGCTATTTCTCATTTCCTGAGGGGAGTTCGCTTTATTGTAATTGGAACATAAACAAGAAAGGAAACAAACAATTTATGCAAAATACATCTTAGGCAACTACTAGGAAGGATTCGTGTCAAATTAAATCACACAGTATTAACCCCCTTTTATAGATGGGAAACTGAGGCCTAACCAGGTAAAACAACCAGGCAATTGACTTGCAGGGTAAGGAGAGGAGCTGGTCCCAGGCTTCCTGAATCCTGAGTGACCAAAGGGGACGTCGTTTCCCCCTTTTCTTTCTTTCTTTCCTTTCTTTAAAAAAAATACCTGTAGAGCATGCACTGTCAAAGATGCATTGGCTCGAGTTCAATAACCTGCTCACTACGGTAATAAACTAAAAGCCCAGGGAAGCTATTAGAAGAGGGAAATGTATGTGATATTTGGGAGGGCTACGGGCAGCCCCTACTTTGCACAGCTCTGTGGTGATGGAATTCCAGCCACGCAGTGAGATCGCAGTTCTGACATGCTGCCGGGTTCCAGGTACTGTGTTTCCCCGAAAATAAGACCTAGCCGGACAATCAGCTCTAATGTGTCTTATGGAGCAAAAATTAATATAATACCCGGTCTTATTTTACTATAAGACCAGGTCTTATATAATATAATATAATATAATATAATATAATATAATATAATATAATATAATATAATATAATATAATATAATAAATATAATAAATATAATTAATATAATATAATATAATATAATATAATACCGGGTCTGATATTAATTTTTGCTCCAAAAGACGCATTAGAGCTGATTATCCGGCTAGGTCTTATTTTCGGGACACGCGGTAGCGTGGGACCCTGAAGCGGGAGGGCCGCCTGTAAATTTCATTCCGTCAGGCGCAAGGCCATGCTTCCTTTGTGCTCAGGAGGCATCAGCACCATCTTTCCTGTCACCAGACATTTGAGGACTTCCGCCTCGAGATGGGGACCAGCCCCAGTGGAACAAGACGCTCTCAGGAAAATCAAAGACCAGCTTACCTTTCCGTAGGACCCTTGTCCCAAAACCTTCAACAGCTCAAACTGGGAGGGGTCGGCCTTTTCAAACCCTTCCTTCACATGATGGCTGATGTCAATCTCCTTTACGACGCCTTCTTCCTACAAAACAGCAGTGACACCAGATAAGCACACAAGTCAGAGGGTCCTTGGAATTCACGTTTCATCCAACATGGAAGTTAGGATGAGTTGGGTATGCTATGGAATTTTAGGGTTGGAGTTTCAAAGTCATGATGTCATGTAGCCTTACATAATTAGCCTAGCTACTTGTGCTGATTACTCCATTTGCAGGCCACGTGAGCTGGTGCTTCTTTTCTCCATGGATTTTTGTCATGTGGTCTTACCAATACAACAAGGAAATGGAAAGGGACTCTCAATGAAATCCATTTTGCTTCTGAACAGTTTGGGCAAAAGTCTGGATAGGGATGGATATGGAAACTAGGGAACAAAATGGTCCTCCGAAAATGTGTGTTAATGTCCACACTGCCATGCTCGAAAGCGCCATCGGTGGGTCCCACGTGTGGAAGCAGCTTGTGCAATGCTGATTTATTTCTCTTCCTCCTCCTCCTCCTCCTCCTCCTCCTTCTCTGTCTCCTTCCGACCATCCCTGGCATTTTTGCCACAGCTCACACAAGGAACGTTTCACTGCCACCCTAGAGATTATATTTCAGAAGAAGCAGAAGACATGTGCTGCCAGTCCAGAAGCAAGATTCCCAACAGGAAAGAAAAGTCCCTGATCTTTGTTTTTTTTATTTTTTATACATTTTATTGGGGAATATTGGGGAACAGTGTGTTTCTCCAGGGCCAATCAGCTCCAAATTGTTGTCCTTCAATCTAGTTGTGGAGGACGCAGCTCAGCTCCAAGTCCAGTCACCGTTTTCAATCTTTAGTTGCAGGGGGTGCAGCCCACCATCCCATGTGGGAATCGAACCAGCAACCTTGTAGTTGAGAGCTCGCGCTCTAACCAACTGAGCCATCTGGCCACCCCTCCAGAAGCTCAGCAGCAGCTCATTGTCTTTGATCTAGTTTTGGAGGGCACAGCTCACTGGCCCATGTGGGAATCGAACCTGCAACCCTGTTGTTCAGAGCTTGCGCTCTAACCAACTGAGCCATCTGGCCGCCCCAAAAGTCCCTAATCTTTAAATTAAAACATGAACAGGAAGCACTAGAAACATTCATCAGAGAACTTCCTGTCCCCAAAGGTGTATTACTTCACTTGTAAAAGGCGATGCCATCTGCCCAAACGCCAGCAATTGGAAACTGGAGAGTTGGAAAGTAGGGTGTTTCCTGACATTAGAGCCTAACTGGTCTTTCAGGTTATCTCTGGCTTCTCCGGGATCGCCCTGCAATCCCTCCGTCCATCTGACTGTTCCTCCCTGCTTGTACTTTTGCCACTGGTTGGATATAGGAAAACGTCAACCTGGACTGGCAGAAAAGCTCTAAAAATAGCTGTCAGCGATTGCAAACTGTGTTCTGGGCACCCAGGGCTTTTCATAGATTATTTCTTTTCTTCCTTAAGAAATCCTATGAAGTAGAGATTTTGTCCCGATTAAGGTCACACAGCTATAAGTGTTAGAGTTGGGCTTCTAACCAAGGAGTACTTTAAAGCCACACATGTCCTCCCTATATTTAAATCTAAGGGCCAATATTTTCCAAAGAAATCATAATAGCAATAGTTTACAGTGGTATCTAAAATGTTTGAAAAATTCAGCTTCTCAAAAGTTACAAATTTTATCTCCATATAACCAATATGGGACGCCTTTAAGGGTAGGCAAGGTCATATGTGCTGTCAAACCTCACTCAGCAGGTCAGTGGCCTAAGCAGTTACCATTTGCTTTTTTTATTGCGATGGTTAAAGGAAACACTTCAATGTCTGCATCTGCAAGGATTATTTACCATTTTTGGAAAAACACTGGTTCTCGTATTTGTAAAAATAGCGAATATCGCCAGCCATGATGGAGTCTCTTCGGTCCGTTCATAAGGCTTGTATAAGCGCAGTTAGGAGACAATTGCTTTGCAATTACTTCCTGAATAAGTCAGTAAGAATGCTGGGACCAAGCCAGCCAACGTGCATTCTGCTTAGATCAGAGTTTTGGGGTCACATTGGAAGCCCCTTCAGCTTTTACTGTGGCTTTCTGGGGCTGCAGGACCCTTTTAGCCACGGGACAAATCTTTCCATCTGTAACAGGGAAAGAAGGGTACGGGAACCTTGGGGCTCATGGTGTCACCTGGCTTTCTGAAGGGGAACAGTCTGCAGCGCGGCTGTGGCAGACTGATTCCCACCTAGAACACAAGGCTGAAAGCTGAAGTTCAAGAAAATTCTCCGAGTCCCTACAGAAACATAAATGCATATGTTGCCTTTTCCTCCTGGTGACTTTCCAGAAACGGAAGATGATTTGCCACTCAAATAAGAATAAAAGGCCCCTTGCCTGTTATAAAGCTCTTCCCGGGCAGTGGGCCCGTGGCCATCCTCTACCTACACACCTGCACAGCGTGACTCATCCAGAACCCCAATTTCTTCCTAACATATCTTCAACCACGCAGCTGTGTTCATGCAACACCTGTGTTATGAAAAGGTGACGTTCAGCCAGTCACAGCTTTCTGTGACTTCATTTTGGTCCTGTGAACACATAACGTCATGCTGCTGAATAAAATGTCAGATTCAACACCATCCAAAGATGGGGCGTGGGGTGGAGGGAGAATGTGATGCCAAGGAAAGGGCCATGGAGGCAGGTGACAATGGGGGCAGGGACTCTGCCTCTGCTGGTCTCTTCCCTGAGCACATTCCACAGCACACGTGTGCATTTACCGAAGGTTTCCAGACCATCCCTATTCTTCACTTGCTCTTCTTGGAGGTCCAGAGGCTCAGAACTGGGGTAAGTAAGGTCACTCAACCCGCTGGGACGGCAGTGGCCGCCTCTGCCTCTGCGAACCGGTCATCACAGGTTTGTCCAGCTCTGGGTGGGAATCTCGGGGCTCCCTGCCCCCTGTGCACGGTGCCCCAATCCTGGAGGTGGGGTTCACACCTTTCTAAGAACACTGGGGTGAGCATCCCGCTCCTCTCTTCTCCGGTCCCTGCCCCCAACCCCATCTCAGTAGTTCACCTTCTTGAGTCATCGCCTTAACATTTCAAATCAAAGGTTTTGACACAAATGTCTCAACATTTCAAGTTTTGTGTGGATTCTTGCTGTCAAAGTATTTAGAGCCAACGTACCCAAAGCACACACCGGATTTCATCTCCGAGAATGGCACTGAAGCCTCAGGGTTATTCCCTGATATGACTGCAGTACCGTTCACTTCCCACTTAAAGTAATAAGGTCTTAATAGCGAAAAATTTCAACTGCCGGCAGATAAAGAACCAAGAGTGTCACACTGTCGATTTTAGAGTTCTGCATTCATACTGACGTTTTGGCTTGAACTTGCCTGAGGATACTTTGCTCTTCTCTTTCCCAAGAAGTTTAAAAAAAAAAAAAAAAAAAAAAAGAGGAAGGAAAGAAAAAAGGTCTGGGATCCAGTGCCGACTGCAGAGGTCTGTGTGCACAGAGAACATCTAGAAGGAGGCGGGAGGGGAACACGCCCAGGCACGTCTGCTTCTGTTTCTGGGATGGTCCCATTTTCTGGATCATTTCATAATTATTGCCCTAAAGGGCAACCAGAATTAAAATATCATACATGCCTTATTTTGAAATAATTGCCTTTTTTATGGGGCAGGTCGTTTTATCTAGAACTCTGGGTTTTAATGCCATTCCCCTAAGAAAATAAGGTCTGTTCCCAAATTCTCTACCTACAGTACTAAACATTTGGTTTCTAGCGTGATTCCTGTGAAAGGGTATTTTCTTTTTAATAATTTGGGGGAAGAGGCTGGTATCATGATCTGAGGCTTGTTCCTCAGGCAAGTATTTGAAACATGTTCTAATGTGAGAGATAGAAACTGGAGAAATAAATTGCTTGGGTGCCATTTTGATATGAAAAAATAATTTGTGACAATGAATTTTTAAATCCCCGTTGAACTGTATTTGAAGTTCTGACTGATTGGAGACATTCCCGGGCAGGTTAACTAGCAGCTGTCGTGAGAGGCTGGTGAGTCGGAGAGATGGTGATGAAAAGGGGCCAGAGGGAGAAACTCACAGCTGTTCACCCTTCTCTGCACCGAAGTCACCTTCGTAGGTAATTTCCTCTGTTCTGAATCGTCTGCTTTCATGTTTTTAAAAGGAGAATATTTATGATGCATAAATGCAAATTAAGTTGTGAATATTGATGATAAAGACATAAAAAATAAAAGTTGGGCAAATGCTAGCTTTATCTCCATAAAAAGGGGAGAGGTCATTCTAGAAATCCCCGAGTCCCATGTAGGATATCAATTTATAGGAAGATTATGGAGATTTGAAGGGGGACAGGGACAGGTGTACCTCTGGAGGTCTCAGCTTTATGTAGGTAGGTAAGAGGTCTACTGGGAGCCAGCTGGGGCTTGGTCACCTGTGCCCTGCCTTGGGGGGTTATGAGTTCACGAACCCCAAGTTCACCAGCTTTGCCAACTGCCCTCAAGGGGAAAGTTGGCTTCAACTGTCTTCTCACCCTGGGTTCTTCCTCTAACACAGATTTTGGCCTCTGGGTATTTCCTTCTAACTTCCCAACTCACCCATACATTTAAATATTTTAAAAAGGATATTTTATCCAGTACTTCTAATTGTTTTTAGCAAGAGGGCTTGCCACATCTAGTCTACAGTATTGCTAGAAATGGAAGTTCAGGAATGCTTTCCACATGGAAAGAAGAGCCACCACGTAGCTTTTGTGGCTCCTGTGGGGGGAAAGACAGGAGCAGACCCCCAAAGAGGTCCTCATGGGAGGGACGTCTCCCAGGGGCCTGTCGCTGTCCAACGCTTCACTGCTTGTAGTTTTGGGGTCTTTGTTACCAGCCAAGCAAATGGCACCAATGAACATACGCTGTGCACTACGACATCCTAGAATGGGTGATTTTGTACAGATGACCAACATAAAGTAAGAATAACCAGACACTTGAGCCCTGGACTCTGGGAACCGGGAGGAAGCTCCTCCTTTCAGACAGGCTGGCGGCTTCTCCGAGAGAACCCCGGCAGCTGAGCCAAGAGCAGATTCTGACCTCCCGGTGCCTACACTCGCACTCCAGACAGCACCACTTCCCTCTAGCCAGGCCTCAGGAGGTTTGGAGAAGCAGCAGTCAATGAATTCCAGTGTCGTCTCTGCTGTTTAAATAGCCTTTACGCGTCTCAGCAAATGCGTCTGCTTTCACGGCTGTGAGCAATTGTGAAATGGAATTATAGGACCAGCTGCACTTATCTAGTCATTTCTTAGGAAACTATTCCTACAAAAGCTTTCCTCTCCATCTCTGATGGGCTAAGTAGAGGCTGAGCCTCTTAGGACGGTGGCACCACTCCCCACAAGTGTCAAGCTGGTTCCATGGGCACTTGCTGGAATTCAGACAAAAGGTGGCTTATTTAAGAAGAATGAACTCTCCACAAAATCAGGAGTCAGAGAAGCAGGAAGGATAAGGGGCGGGGAAGAAACAGGAAAATACTGGGTGAGATATTCAGACGGAGGCAGTAGCTCTGAAATTTCAAGCGTGTGACACACCACCCCTGAGTAGGTCGGAAAGACCTGCTCAGCTGGCCACCCGAGGTCTGTCCTCCACCCCTGGTAATTTTCAGTGCTTGAACTACAGATATATTTGCCACGATGCCAACTGGATGCAGCAGATTTCCCAGAGGAAATTTCTCATCTTTCCAGGAATACGGCTTTTCCTTTTTCTTACCAAAGAAAGTGATTCCACACCAGGGAGCCGTCATTGAAGCGGCTCACATGCAGTGAGAAGCAGAAAGGCGTGCGTTGGTAGCTGAGGGCCGGATTCCGCCTTCAGAAAGAAACCGTACGCTGCTCACCGTAGCCCTCAGAGGTGCAACTGGGCTAAACTCGGGGTTCTTAGGTCACAGCACCATAAGAAGGGGCCGTGGAGGACGAAGGGAGGGGGGCTGATGAAGAAAAGCTCCAACAGTTGTTTTCTTTCTTTGCCTTTCTATCCAAACTCTTGCCTTTCAACCTCCTCCACTCCTAATAATTTTGGTTATTAAGGCAAGATGAATTTTCCCCTCCATTTTTAAATGAAAGCTCCACCCCTCACTGTTCCTGTCTTTCTTCGCCCCCATTGCCTATTGTTCCCCCAAATAATTTTCCCTTCCATCCTTCTGAAAACCTGTCGGTCTGCTGGTGTTTTTATAAATCACACTCTATGCAGGTCAGGCTCCCTGAGAGCTGGGATTATTAGCGGTGACGGCAGAGGGACCGCGGGTGTGCTTGGGCCTCCCTCACACGGACGGATTTGCAAAGGGTGGGGGACGGTGTCCCACAAACACAGGCTCCCAGGTTCTGACAGCCACCGTCCTGGGCGCGGGTGAATTCTAGGAGGTTCCCTCAACCCCTGAGCTCCCCGAAAGAGCAACAGATAGCAGGTCTTCAAATACTGTGGTTTTGTTCACTGACGAGATGCTGCAGGAATCTAACTCTCGTTTCCATCAATTAGCCAAGAGTAACACTGGTTTTTTTACACATTGTTTCATCGCAGTTCCAAGAACCCATTGATGACGTCAAGTGAGGACGGATTGTACTATGAAAAGCCAACCGTGAAGGGACAGTGACAGCGTGAGGCTCTGGCATCTGATGCTGTGTTTTACATGTTGACCATCTCATCTTGAAAGCTGCCTTCAGTGCTGGGCTTTATAGAGTCATTTCTAACAGGAGGGGATCAGGAAGCTGTTACCTATTGATGCAAATGTGTTAACATGGACGGAAGAACCTCCCAAGAGCCTCAAAACTGGGAAGGGTGGGAAACGCACGCCGTTGGTCCAGCCGCAGAGGGGTGTCCTGACGGAACAGACAGCTTTGTCCATGACAACGTCTGTTCCGGGCAGTTGGCTGTGTGCCCAACGGGGGCTCAATAAATTCTTATTCTTCAGCACAACTTTAAGAGCACTGTCAAGGGAGACCCGGCAGAGGGTAACGCAGTGATAGCTGGCTGCCCGCCTGGTGGGACCGCCAGGCAATGCTCACACTTCTCTTTCCCTCCCGCACACTCAGAACACGTCCTCTGTCTTTGGGATGCGCAGTAGGGAAAAAGGACGCTCCCAGGGGAGAGAAACCTGGTCTCAAAGGCTGTAAAATCCCAAACGGAGACCTACACGATGAAGCCCACGGGATCAGTATAATCAGGGAAATCACAGCCACGCCCCAGGGACATCTGCGGGGACGAGCTTCCTAATTTTTCCAGAAAAGGGAAGATGACAATGACCTGAATGTCATCTTCTCCAAGACTTAATCATTTACATGTTTCTGACCTGATAGCCTAGTTTGTTTGTTGTTTTTCCAAGTCAACATTTTGGTAAACGTTTTGTAACTGTCTCTATCAGAACAAGTGTGGCTACCTGTGGGGCTGCTGATAAAGTGGAGTAAGGAAACGCTGAATATCAGGCAGTCAGGACGCTGTGCTCACAGGACTCCTCACTCACACTGGACAGCGCCGTTTCTCGCCTCTGTAACTACCGGCCATGCGACGCTGGCTTCCCTGCGCCCACGGCCGCCAGTCATGTGAGAATGTGCAGGCCGCCGTGTGAACAGCCAGAGGTCCGTTCTAACGACTGCTCATGGTCAGCGCTGGTCCCTCTCACACGACAGGTGGCAGAGTCATCGCAAAACTACATACTCAGAGGCAGAAGACTAACTACGAGTATCATCCCAGAGGCTTCATTTATTTTTCTCATCAAGAGAATTCAAGGTGTGGTTCTCCAGAACCACCAAGAATTTCTTTACATTCGAGGCAGGTGGTCGGATGGTGGGTTTGCATCTTCCAAAGGGCACAGACTATTCTCAAAGGTAGTGTGAACGCTCAAAGCCTTCATAGATTGTTCTTCGTTTTCCTTGCCATATTGGAAGGTCATCACTGTGAATTTGTCATTGGAACATTTAAGACAAACTGTCATGACAGTTACAGATTCTCTAGCCCTCAACTGGCAAACTAGACCTAAAAAGTGATTCAAGGGTGAATATCAAACTATTGGGCAGAACCATGGGCTGCATGAATTCCACCATTCAGACGTTCACTGGGAGACACCAGTGTGACCCATTCTGCTATTTAGTGAGCAGAGAAAGGTGCACACACAGGACACACATAGCATCTCTGAGCAACACCTATGTAGAGAAAGGTAATTTGGGTTCTGCAAAGAAAAAGGTGCTTAATATAGTTTTTTTCATGGTCCAACAAATGCACAGCAATAGTTACTAAAACCGGTTGCTATGACTGGGAAAGTCTTACTCAAGAAGGTCTATATTCACAGCTCGTCCCCTGAAAGCGGCGATGGAAAGTCCCCCCAACCCCCATAGAAGAGATGCAGGCGTATGTTTGTGACCTGCAATGGGGCAGGAAAAGCAGAATCTTTAGGGTGTAGAGAAGGATGACTTCTTCAAATTGATAACATCTTAGCAAATGTGAATAATTTGCAAGGGGATCAGAAGGGGCCACTTGGGTGGGAGGATGATGGCAGCACATTTAGCACATAGGCAAGTACGCAGGATGAGGTCATGATTTGGGGAAAGTAACTGCCCTATCAGGAATTTTATATTGTGATAGAGAATAATCAACCCCAGTGCCCAAAAGGATCTAAAGAACCACTGAGTCCATGTTCTAGAAAGAGAAATGGCACTGTGACTGGTCGTATTGGGCAGACTGGCAGGCACTGTGTTCTTTTGTTCCACACACACACCCCCCGGTCAAACAAGAGGCTCAGGCGTCCAAACCTTCTGACCCAGGGATCTCCCTCCTCAGACTTCATGAAGAAAATCTGAATACGAAAGCTGTTTGTTACAATGTCTTTTATGAGAGTGAAGCAAGGGGAAACCATTTAAATGTCCAGCAAACATGGGAAAACGAAGTAGATGCTGACACCTCCATCAAATGAAATTTTATGTAGGCATTAAAAGTGATTGCGCCGTTTACACTTGCCCCCAGAATAATGAAACCCTTAGGGAAACGAACTTGTACAGTATCCGTGTGCTGAAAACGACAGACTGCTACGAAACGAGAGAAGGAGAGAGCTAAATAAATGGAGACGTGCGGTGTTCACAGATCAGAGGACTCAACACAGTAAAGACTTTAATTCTCCAAAAATTGATCTGTACGTATAACGCAATTCTTATCAAAATCCGAACAAGGCTTTTTGTAGATACAGAAAAGTTTATTCTACAATTTATATGGAAATGCAAAAGACCTGGAGAGCTAAAAAGAGTTTTGAAAAAGAATGACAAACTGGGCGGGATTATTACTGCACCGATGTTACAATGTAGCTGCATCGATCAGGACAGGTGGTATTTGTGGACAGACAGACGCATAGACCAAAGGAACAGAACAGGGGCCTGGAACAGATCCATTCAAATATACCCAACTGATTTGTGACAGGGATGACAAAGCAATTCAATGGAGGAAGGAGAGTCTTTGCAAGAAATGGTGCTGGAGCACTGGACCGCCAAAGGCCAAAAGAGAAAAAAGACATTTGATATAAATCCTGGACCAAGTTCTTGGAGAAAAATTCTTAAACGTGACAGCAAGAGCATGATCCATAGAGGAAAAAATATGTTAAATTAAACTCTAAATGTTAAATCAAAATTTAAAACATTTGCTCTGCAAAGATTCTGCTAAGATGAAAAGAGAAGCTACAGACTTGGAGAAGTATTTGCAAACCCCTTATCCAATAAAGGTCTTGTATCTGTAACATATAAAGAGTTCTCAAAACTCAACGGTAGAATAAAACAACCAATCTAATTAAAAAATGGGCAAAAGAGATAAATGGTCATTTCACAAAAGAAGATACACAGATGGCAAATAAGCACATGAAAATATATTTCACATTGTTAGCCATTAGAGAAATGCAAAACTACAGTTAGATATCACTACATACCTATCAATAACTAAAATTTTTAAAATAATGATAACATCAAATGCTGGCAAGGATGCAGAGAAACGGGTCTCAAACGTTGGTGGTGGGAACGTCAAGTGGTACAGCCACTGGAAAACAGTCGGATACTTTCCCATCGAACGAAACCTGCACCTACGTTACAGCCAGCAGTCGTGCCCTTGGGCATTTGTCCCCGGGAAATGAAGACCATCTTTCACACAAAAAGCTACATGCGATGGGTCCCAGGCGCTCATCGCTTAACACCCCAACTGGAAACAACCCAGACGCCCTCCAGTGGGTGAATGGTTAAGCAAACTGAGAGACCATCCCACAGCAATACACGGGAACAAGCCGCTGACACGCAACTTGGATGACTCTCCAGAGAATATGCTGAGTGATGAAAGCCAAACTCAAAAGATTCTATTTATAGAATTCCATTTGTATAACGTTCTTGAAATAACAATATTATAAAGAAAAAGACCAGTGGTTGTGGAGGTAAGGGACGGTGTGTGTGTGTGTGTGTGTGTGTGTGTCCCTAAGAGTAGCAGCAGGGGTCTTTGTGGAGAAGGAACAATTTTGTGTCTTGACTGTGGTGGTGGTTACATGAATCTGCACACGTTATGAAATTGTGTAGAACTAGGTGTGTGTGTGCACACACGCACACATGCACATGCGCACACACATGCACACACGCACACCCATGCACACGCACACATGCACACATACACACATGCACGCGCACACGCGCGCACACATGCACATGCACACACACACATGCACGCACGCGTGCACACACACACGTGCGCACACACGCACGCACACGAAACGGGAAATCCAAGTAACTACTGATGGCATCAAACACAAATTCCTAGTTTTAATATTGTACTATAGTTTTGTAAAATATTACCAGGGTAACTGGGTGAAGGGCAGACAGGAGCTCTGCACTAGTTCTTGTAACTTCCTGTGACTCTGTAATTATTTCAGAATAAAAAACAATTCATAAGTGATTTTGAAGTCTATTCGGCAACGTTGAAAGAGCCTTGTTAGAATGTTTTAAAGAACTCACTAAATAAAATTTATATATGATGGTTACCATGACATTTAAAAGATGTGGGAAAAATATTACGGGAAATAATTTGAGATATTAATGGTGACAATATTAGAAGACTATAAATGGTTAATTTTCTTTCCTTTGTTTTCCAAATTTTTCTATATAGAAATATGAAAATGATCAATGCGACCCAGGCTTCTATATGAGCACATTTAAAACAATAAAGTCACCTCACTAACCTCCTATGTGGGGTTCCTACGTTCAGCCACTGCTAGCACATCCAGCTACACTGATACACAACGCAAAGTGTAAGCAAAATACACTGAGCTAATTAACCAAATACGATTAAATACCTGGCTGCAAGAAACGAAAAGACGGAAGCGAACATCAAATAATTTGGAGACCATTTCTGGATGCGATGAATCAACCTGCCATTTGGTGAAAAACAAAGGCTCAATATTTTTAAAGCTATCACAATTTTATACTCAACATGCAAGATTCATCTTGTAGATTAACACAGAATTTCTAATCAGGTACAGATGGTAAACATAAATACATGCATATGGAGACCCACACAAGCTTGCCAGCCTGGCAGGCAGCCAGGGCGCTAATAGGTTTTCTTCCTGGGAGGTGGGGGTGTTTGGGGGTGGGTGGTATGAATTTACTGGAAACTGACAAAAGAAAAAAACTGGTTTAAAGTGAAAGTAGAGATGACTGCTAGAGCTGTTTAGAATGAGTTAAGTAATACATTTATTTCTCTTAAATAATTTTGCAGCTATAAATATGAAGTGCTTAAATTCTTTTTCTTGAATAGTCATGAGTAATAATGAGTGAAATCAACTGTAGTCACTTTTGTAGTGTGTGTGTGTGTGTTGGATTAATAACCCCTTAATCGTTGAGGGGAGGTCCCATGTGAGTGATGTCCCTGTGAGGCCAGTGAATAAATGTGACACCTGGGGGGATGGGAGAGAACCGTTTCTGTCAATACTTTGATCTCAACGACTTTTCCAGTTTCCAGCGGCTAAAAGTAGGTCATCCCCAGTACCCTGAGGGAAGCTTGCCGACTTGGCGATCAGTCTCAGGACACGTGTGACATGTAGTGGCCCTGCTGCATGCACGATTTTTCCTATCGCAATGGTTCTCAACAATAACACTCAAAGACAGAAAGCTACCATGAACTTCAGAACTAAGTTTAAACGATTTCAGTGGTAATGTGCAGGTAATCTCTTACTAGTTTCCAAAATTGTTAAAAAGATGAAAGTTTTGGACAAAAACCTCGTTCAAAGGAGTCAGCTGAATAACCGACCGTCCCCTGTTCATTTTTTAAACCAACTTAGTTGACATTTTAAAAGAAAAAAAAAAATCAGATACGGCTTCAAGATTTCAAATCCCCCCACCAGCCGGCCCATCACATTGTCCTCGACCCCCCCAGAGCTGTCAGGCTGGGAGAACGTGGCCCAAAAGACCAACTCAAATGGAATTAAGCTAACTGTTGAAATCCACACATATGTTCGTTTTGCCAGTCAGCTACAAATTACAGATCTCCACAGTCACGGCACAGATGCAGTATTTCAAGCGAGGTGACAAACTGAACTGGTTTGCACAGTACAGCACCCTTTTCGGCTCTCTTACAGCTCACTGCCACCACATTGCCACTGTTGTCCCCATCATGGGACACCAAGGCTCCTTGGAGGCATCCAGACAACTAGAATTTTACTCCACAGTAGGTGGATTTCCTCTGCCTAAAGTGGCCTGGGGTGCGGGGTGGAAGCTCGCCAAACTGGCGAACGCTTCTTGGACAAATCAGAGGTCGCGCACAGGGTGGCTCGGGATCAATTTCATTATCAGTTGACCCCCCATCGCCTGGCCCCTTCGTGTGAACCGCTGTTCTGATCTCGGTGGACCCTCCTACCTGGCCAGTGCCCAGCACGCAGTATTTACTAGGTGAGTGTTTGTACAGGAATAAAGGCAAGCTTGTGGGTGGTTTAAAAAGCATGTCACACCCTCACGTTTGGCATCCACAGGACGTCCGGCTCAAAGCGTCATCTGTGGAGCCACACGTGTGCGTGGTCACGCCCCCGTGATGACAGGTCATCCCATGGACGGTCTAAGACATGGACTTGGGAACTGTTCACACTCTTGGAGTCATTATTTGTATTACACATAATTTTTAAACTCAAAGAAACCATAAGCATTTTTAAAAGTCTACCCTGGCTTGGGGTTTGGCCAAAATGCTTCAGTCACGTTCAACAATTCCAGTATCTGGCTGCAGGTCGAGACCACACACTTTGTCCATAACAGACGTAAGTGGGGGAGAAAATCCCACAACTTTTCTGAAGCTCTGGCACAGCATGCCAGAAAGTCATCTATACTAGAACAAATGATCTGAAAACTTGTCTAGAAAACCCCGTCAGGTGAGGATGTTCTACTGAACAGCTGAGAACTTCTATCACCTCCTACAGAAGGCACAGCCGCGACAGACCCACACTACGCCGGCCCCTGAACTCCGGGTGCTGGCTGGCGTCCTGGCGGCAGCCACAGGCGCTCAGAGGCTCTCTCCATCCATTCTGTGGTCCAGCTGTGACATGCAACCCAGCAGGTTATGTTAAGGGTGTAAAATCGGAATGGTTCCGTAAGTCATTAGCAGACGAGCTCACTATTGTAACTTCGCAGAATGAAAATTCTCATGGTGGGCTGAGCTCATCTCTGTTGGCACCAAGGACCTTAGCCACTGACTCATGTTTATTCTCTTTCCTTTTCTTTCATTTTCTTTTCTCCTTCTTCTCCTTCCCCTTCCTCTTCTTCTTCTTCTTTTTTGCTTCAACTCATTAATATGAGACAATGCCTACAAGGGACATGGCTCATTTAAGCAGAATGGCGGCCAGAGGTGGTGTGTAAGAGCAGCAGGCATCCTGAGCAGAGCAGGACGGACCCTGCAGGGTAGCCCCGCCCTCCCCTCTAATGCACTGCACCCCTCCTCTCTGCGGTGCCCCCCTCTGACTCAACTGTCACATGTCACATGTCTGACTCATTTCACTGTTGAAGACACTATGACCAAACATGGTACTGCTTTCCATGGACTTGGCTAATTCCTGTGGCAATTACAGCTGAGATATTTAATAAAGAGAACGAGCTTCCTAGCATCTGTCTCTGAACGTTTCCAAACTGCTCTTCTTTCCCAGAATGAGAGCTTTGAAACATCAGTGCAAATCCCAAGAGATGTGCATTGTGCTCTTGGACCTTACCCAGAACTGACCACACAGAAGATACACAGGTTACGTCAAAGTCTGTCGGTGAGAAATGGGCACTAGTGGTCAGAAGGAGCTCCTGCCAGCAGGCTGCCCGATGCGATGGCTGCAACTGCACCAAACCCCATGGTGTGTGTGTGTGTGTGTGTTGGGAGGGGCTGGATGGAATGATCTAGTGCAGTTCTCACAGCTGCCATCATTGAAGCAGCGAATGCAGTTCATAAGTTCAGCTTCCAGCTCCTTCTTCCCACAGAATGACATATTTTTCTTATTATCCTTGGAACTTTTCAAATAATGGTTACTGGGAAATGGCTATTTCCATAAGAACGCTGCACATTTTCACTAGCTCGTGCAAATTTTAACTTCTGTTTCAAGCCTCAGGACTACCAAATTCCCAGGCTAGCTTTGTAAAGTTGAATGTGACACAGAACTTAGCCTGCCTTCTTTTGCTGTGAAAATTGGATGCAAAGAATTCACAACTGGACTAGGAGCTGCTGACCGAGTAAAATTCCCACGGGAATTACGCTTCCATTGCCATTCCTCTTCCCGACTCCAGATGTGCACCCGTGTGGGGGAGGGGGAGAAGCGCAGGAAGAACTGAGCCCGAGGCGTCATGTGATGAGAAAGCAGAGGCAGGCGTGCCGCTGACGGGCAGGATGTGGTCTCCCTCTGCTGTGGTTCCCAAAGGACACACACTGGCCCAGAGGTGTCAGATCTGTAACAGGTGTTGTTTTTTTTTAAAGAAAAGAAGTGTGACCTTCCGCCCTGAGGAAACCCGACCTAGGATGGGATTCTGACATACAGGTGAGGTGACACTCCCACACTGTGACTCCACCCGCAACTTTATTGCAAGTGTTAAAAATACACCAACTGCATGTGCACTCAGGGCCCATCAACGAATGGCAGTCATGAGTGTCACAAAGATAAGTTGGGAATCGAGAAAACCTGCTTTGAAATGGTTTTGGGATTTCTTTGCTCCTACACCCGTTCTCTGTGTAGCTAGAATACTGTTCAAATGACGGCACAAAACACCCATTCAATACACACCGTGTAAAAATTTACAATGTCTTTAGCAATTTGGACTCAAATACACTGAAAGCTTGAACAGGGAGCAGCCTAAGGGAATCTGCACTCCTCGCAGGTCTGTGCATGGAGGGTTTTACAACCAGAAAAGGGGCTCTTCTTCAAGTGAGTTATTTACGCATCTCGTTACGAGACAGTTACCCTGTCACCTTTAGTATCGGAGGTTTCTTTATTCTGATAAAGGACAAAGAGTCATCATCATCAAGACAGTGTCCTTTGCACAGAAAGGAAAGTGCCTGAGGCGTGTTGGCCTCTAGATAAGGGACCACGGAGGGTGAAGGTGACGGGAGAAGTCCTAGGACACTGCCAGGACCTAGATGTCGGGCTTCCCCAAATCCACACGATGAAGACTTAACCTGAAGTGTGACGGTATAGGAAGGGGTTCTGGGGTGACTAGGTCATGAGGGTGGAGCCCCCATGATGGGATTAGTGCCCTTATAAAAGGGACCCAGAGAGCAAATGGTGAAGCTCTGGGGGTCTCTGCTGATGGGCCAAGACCTGTTTGCAGAACGCTGGGGACCCGTCTGCGCAATGCTGAGAATGAAGCCTGTGCTGGCCATGTCTCGTGCTTTGTTTCCTAAGGAAACTGATCTAGTCAGACGAGCAGCCAGGCAACGTGGCCCAGGAAAAGTAAAAACTCATTCACAAAGCAATTAGGCCCGTTTTTATCTCCCTGTCCCCTCCAGGTCCTCACTGTGTCATCCGAACCTCTCTGCCGGTGATGAGATCAGAGACCAGCTATCACGTGTCACATTTAGACCTCGTTTTGGCCTCATTGGCACTTACGGCCCTGGACTCCTCCCCCCGCCCCCCTTTCCTGTCATGTTTCCTGGGTTGATTTTGGAGTGACGGGTGCTGTCTGGAGGCAGAGCCGTCACTCAGTTTCCAAACCCGGCCTGAGCCTGGCATTTACATCAGCAAAGTGCTTGGCAGCTTTTGTTCTTTTTGTGCATTTTATCTCTTAAGATATTTGCTGTCTGTCCCACGCATTCCCTTCCTTTTTTCTGTCTCATCTCCAATCTTGAAGAGTTTCTGAAGGAAACAAAAATAAGAGTTGACAAATTTCTAGGCGCCTTTTTCTTCCTTTTAGCTGTCTGCCTCGCACCTGCACTTTAACCTGACATGTTCTGAATATTTCCTTCTGTTGTACGAGTGCTCATGGTGACACTATGAAATGGGCATTTTGCTGGCACGCATTGGGCAGTCTAGACAGATGGAAGCAAACGTGGGAACTTTCCACCGAGGAGTTGCATGTTCTCCTGGAGGTCATCTACCGGGCATCGGTTCACTGACCGAGGGTCGCCAGTCCTTCCTACATGGCCCAAGTGACCAGCTCTCATTTCAACAGACCCAAGTGCCAAGGAGAGGGTGGTGGCTTCAGGATCCATGACCCCTTTTCATATCTGAGGCGTCCATGTGTGGCCATCAACGCTGTCAAAGGTGATCATTTTAATGACCTGTGAAGGGGCTTTTCCCGAGTTACACTAAGACACCACCACAGGGAGCAAAGTGGACAACTGAGACCACTGGATAAGGTGGCGAAGGCCCTTCTTAGAATAAGTCACCCTTTCCAGGTGACTCCTGTTTGAAGTTCCTGAGGCTGGCAGACCCTCCCCCCTTACCCGCCAGGACCTCCAGTTTATGGGGTTTTAAGAGAAAAAAGCTGCCTCATGCATGACCACCAAATTGGTTCTATTCCTCTCAAAGGTTCCCGAAGTAAATGCCTAACATTAAAAAGAGAGAAGTGGAATGTTCTAGAAAACCTCACCAAAGATCACACTTCATGTTGCACAGCATAGAACTGTCTTACATTCCAGATGGAGACACGTGTAAGAGAAGCAAGTCTATTCTCCCACTAACATGAATCTAAGCAGTGACTCTACATGAACAGTGCGCGTGGGGCTCTTTTAAAGCTTAACCCCCCCCACTGGCCCCCACCGTGCCTGGAGCAGCTTTAGAACGACAGCTGCTTGGCCACCTACTGAGGGGTTACTGGCTCCGCCTGGACCTCCTTCTCCAAATAATTTAATTTACAACGAATTCCGAATCATTAAACTCAGGCTGGGGGACAGAGTGTCACTGTCTGAGCTATAAGACACTCGTGACAATGAGAAGGACTTGGCTTTACATTTTAAAATCCTGAATTCCCTCTTTGGCGTTGTACTTGGGTCTTTTTTCCAGCTTCCCTCAGGAGGTCTATGATGTGTGTCTTCTTCCGGCTCTTCGGTCCCTGGGATGCACACACCAGTCACCCTTGGTGACGTCAGTGATGTCCAGTGTCACGGGAGCCCTCCCCCGCTGGCTGTCCCGAGGGCTTGCCGAGCGTGTACAGTAACTTTGAGCCACCAGAACCAGCCTGCCCATTGCCAAGAGCTGGCCACTGCTCCTCGGCTGTGCTGGTATCTCGCAGGAGAGGACGGCCAGTCCCAGGTGGGTTAGACTTCTGTCAGCAGTTGGTGCCATGAGCCAGCCCACCATTGGCCGGAGGAGTCCAGTGCCAGACCGACGGGTGTGTGACAGCCTCGGAGGACCAGCAGGGCCCCAGACAACGTCCTTAAAGATGGGGCGCTCTGTGCGAGGGCTTGGGGTTGCACAGGGAGCTAGAGCCCCCTCACCAGGAGGGGCCATCGCTGGGGGGACGCCACCAGGAGGGACGTTTTCCTGTTTGGTGAAATTTCCTTGCAGTTCTGGTGACTACTGCTCAAGAGAGACGCATGGAACTTGGGGGAGTAGGGATAAAGAATGGGAAGGTTTTCACACAAATCCTGGCTAGAATTTTGGAATCAACCTATGAGTCAGGTCTGAGATCTGAGACAACTTATGACATCATCAGGGTTTGCACAAGAAGACAACAGACTTCTCCCTCCGCTCCCAGAACCAAGTGTCCTCGGCCTGTCACCACCCATTACTGCAGGGTAAGGCCACCTGCCTGCTTCTGACTGCACTGCACTGGGAGGAGCCTACATCAGCGGCACTCCTGGAACATCCCCCCGAAAGTGTTCACGGCTGTTTCCGGCATCTCCCGAGGACCCTCGCACGCACGGCCCTGTCGCAGCCCGACGAGCTCAGGCCTGCTGTCCCTTCCAACCGCCTCGCCTGCTACGCCGCTGATGGAGGTGCTGCCCCTCCTTTGTCCCCGGGACCACTTGCCGTTGCCACAGGCTCTGCCTCCGGGTACCCTGGAGGCTGTGTCTCTGGATGGTTCGGAAGGGCCGCCCGTGGTGATCTCTGGGGGAGCAGAACCCACCAGGTGGGGACGACGGCTTTGTCTCTAACTGTGGGCCGTGCTTTGCCATCAGCCCCAAGCCCTCATGTGCATCTAAGCTCATTAGGCTCTGAACATCGCCCGCCCCTGCCTGGGAGGTCACCAAGCCCTTCACAGGAGGGGGCTGTGGATGGGGCTCCACCGTGGACAGCTAGAGGGGAGAGACGGACACTGGCTAGCATCCCCTCCTGCACCCAGCTGGGCCCAGACAAGCCCTCTCACTCAAGGTCACACAGTAGCCGACTAGAGCGGTGCAGTGAGGAGAGAACACAAGCTCGTCACAGCCAGGGGAGCAGACTGACCAAAAGGGATTTCCCTCAGATTCAGTGCCACAGAGCAAAAGTCCTCTTTACACAGCAGATGGCGAGTGTGAACTGAAGGGCTGTGTTAGCCCACAGTGTGGGGAGGGCCCCAAAAGCTTCCAGATGGACCAGGAGAATTAGCGCATCAAAACCCATGGTGAGCTATTGAGGTACATGAGGAAGGCATTAAAACACCAGGGGTCCTGGTCCTACCTTCCACCAAACACCTTTTCTGCTTCCTGTAAAAACAGGCGCTTACACGGATTGACTGTGGGTCATAGCCATTGTGGCCGGCAAGTCTGATGCTCCTTGTAATTTGAGAAGAAAGTCCCCTCCCGGCCCTCCCTGCGCTGTCCTCCTCGCTGAAGCCACGGCCACACATCCTGGCCCGTCTCCGCATTCCCTTTCCACATGGCCCTGGGCATGACGACAGGGGACCATCGCCAGAAGATTCACACTAGTGACTCCAAAGCCAGAAGGAAACCAGGGGCAGCTAAGTTAGAGTGACAGATGAGCAAAGCTCCCAGGGGGAAAGAAGGAAGATGACTAATTTCGGTCCATTTCCCAGGGCTCCAATTTAACACAAGAGTGCAGACAAGGACGGATTAACTATGGAGAAACGCCGACATGTTAACAGTATTAGGTTTCTAAGAAAATGCTTTTTGACCAGGAAACCAGCTTAAAACAGAGTGCTCCATCAGCAGTTGACTGCCTAGCTTATAATACGAAGTATGATTAATTCACCGCATCACTGAACCGAGCCCGGGTGAGACTAGCTGGATTGGGACATCCCAGCACTCGCTGCCCAGTCTGAACCGGGAAATCTGCTCAGAGGAAACCCATGGTTTTGCAAGGAAATAGGCAGAATTTCTCAGGCCCGTAGTGTACAGGAGGTTACACCTCTCTCAGGCAATCTAAGATCAACTTAAATTTCCCAAGGGTCTGTTAGAAATAATGGCTCAGAGAAACCTATTTCCCTTTTCTTAATCGAAAAGCTAACCATTTGGGGAAAGAGCACAGCACCCCAGTGAAATGACCCCACACTGCAGGTCGCCCCCTGGGAACCCACAGGCAGGCTCACGTCTCGCATCCAGGTGGAGGACAGACACCCCCCTGCTGGCCTCGGGGTGGTCCCCTCAATGCCACTCCCTGCTCTCTGTAACCACCAAGGGGAACCTGGTGTCATGTAACAGATCTCGGCTTTCCTGCTGACAGAAATCCTTGAGAACATGACGAAATCTTGGCACCTTCTCCCCAGAACACTACACAAGTGACACACACACGAAATGTATCCCAGAATGTCAGCAATTCATGAGGCCCATCCACAGAACCCCGAGTTAGGAACGCCTATTCACGTTAAGAGAACAGAATCCGGAGTCTATAATTGACTATTATCTTTTGGGGCTGAATTTATTTCAGTGTTTCTGAAACATAGCAGACATCAGAAAATCCACTCGGCCTAGAGTCTGTACATAGAGTCTAACTGTCACACTTCTCTGGGTAGCTGGTAACCACAGCACAGACCCCAAGCCTTCTCTGACTGGGACCACTGAAGGTTTTTGGCAAAATTCCAGATACTGGAAAACAAACAAATAAATGTCCAGGCCGCCAGTTCCCTGTCCTTCTAACGGCGATGTCCCTTCCGCGAAGGTGTGAGGACCGGAGCTGCCAGAGGCGGCCTTACGTACGGGGGCAGCATCCATGTGTGCTTACTTTTTGTACGTTCCTCTCCCTTTCTGTATCCCATGTATTGATGTGTGCTGTCTTTTTCTATGGAAGGACCTGGGTGGCTTGGAAAAGGCAGGACCATCCTTTCGGGTGGTCTGTGCTTTGTCACGGGTTCTCCCTTCTGACTGCCTGTCTGAGGCCAAGCTTCCTTGCTGGGCTCTGGCGGTGGGTCCGGCAGCTCTCGCGCTGGCCTCCTGGTCCTCAGTAGGAATGCTCTGTGGGGGCCTCCTGGCCACTCCTACGATGCCCCCCAACTCTGCCCTCATCAACTGTGAGGACTGTACCTCGTGGACTGTTTTCTGGATTCTCAGGTCTTCACAATCCCACTGGCGAAGGACATTTTTCCTGCCACTGTGACTCGGGAAAATGTTTCTGAAAAGACTTCCCTCGCTAACCACACATCTTCCCAGCATGGAGTTGGTGCTATTTCCTAGAAAAGCATCTTCGCCTCCGCCCACACAGTTGCTGGGGGAAAGCTGCAGCTTAACATTTGAATTCTGCCTTCCCAGGAGAAAAGAAAACTTTTAACCCCTTCCTATGCCCTCCCAGAGAGAATCCCCAGAAGTGATTAAAATTCTTTTTTCACTTTGGGGTTCCAAAAGCTCATAATACAAGTATTGGTAAGACAGTTACCACTTGGAAAGACATTCAGGAAATCATATACATAGACCTGAGGAAGAAGCCCCAGCATTTAGGATGAACTAAAAACATGTTGACACGCTCCGCAGCCTGAGCTACCGTGCTTTGTTCATTTAATACCGACTGACACTTGTGCTCTGTGCTACGCCAACTTCCAGAGACATAGCTGGGTTGACCTGGCCACTGCCCCCGAGGAAGGCTCACCGACAAAGCTCCAAAACCCGTGGGACAGCGACCCTGCACACGCAGGCTGGGACATCTCAGCACGGGCCATTATGATCCAGTCCATAAGATGCACATATGACAGTCCCTCAGAAGAGGCGTGTATGACGGCCTGCTGCCACCTACCTGTAGGAAGCTAATGCTGACAGCTATCACCGTTCCACAGTCGGAAAGTAATGTCGCCAATGAAAATACTTTAATTTTCGTTTCTTGTATTTCATGCAAAACACAACAACCAAAACACCCGAAACTACAGGATTTACAAAGGTACACATAATTACCACCATTACTTGCCTCTCCCCTAGAAATTCGAGAAAGTGCGATAAGCACAGAAATAGAAATAAGAGCGGTAAACGTAGCTCGAAGGCAGTGTGTGCATTTATATGGCCCCAAAGAGCATAAACCAAAATAAATACAGTAGATCTAATAATAGAGGGTTTCAACACAAAACAAAACACACAACTCAATTCCATTCTTATCAACCAAAATTAGCAAGATAGTAAAAGCAACAGGGAACCAGGTAACAGGCAAAGCAGTAATAAAATATCAAACATAACACCTCACAGGTATATAGAAAAGCAGAGTAAAACATTATAGAGACACAAAAGTAGATTTGAATAAGTAGAAAGAAATGGCGGGAAGACAGTGCTGGTAATTCTTTCTGGTGTACGTATGTTTAACCCAGTTTACTGAGGTATATGGACAAATAAAATGGTGAGCTATCTCAGGTCATTCGTGCAGATGTGCTATACAATGTGTGCCCACACTGGGGACAGGGTGCCCCATCCAGCGACGCAAAACATCCATCACCTCATATATTTATAACCAACTTGGTTTAAGTCTAAATTTTAAGAGGTTTCTTCTGGGATTTAAAAACAAAATTTTCCTAAACTTTATGTGAAATAATAAAGAGTAGCACCAAAATTTTGCAAAAATAAAAAGCCTCTCAGGGGATTTGCCCTCTCAGGGACTGAACACTATGGTAAGTATGTAGCCGTGCAATGGTGTGTAATGTGTGCGATCACTGCTAGAGGAATGGGTACACGCACTGAGACCTTGGGCCGACGCTGCAGACACGGAGCCTCACACACGGTGACAGTGCCGGCATTCGGTGACAGGGAGTAGGAGGCAACCAGCAACTGAACTGGGAGAACTGCCTGGGCATTGGGGGAAATTCAGTCCTTCCCCCACTGACATCAGATACCCAAATACCTTCCAGTTGGTTTAATGGAAACGTGCACACACACTGACACACACACACACACACACCCCACAGAAAACTAGGAAAAATCCAGGCGAAGACATCACCGCTGTCAGAACAGAAGGAAGTCTAGAAGGAAAGGCAGAGCAGAAGGGTAAAGATTTAACCACGTGAATCGTTCTGGACTTGAAAAGCTCACCAAAAGCACTAAAAAGCAAACGACAAACGGAAACTATTTGGAACCTAAACAGCTGTCCATGTATGGGCTCCAGCGCCCGAAAGAAAAAGCGGCCAGTGCACTGAGTGGGAAAGTCTCGTGCAAGGAAATCAAACATCTGAGAAATGCATGTTCAAAGTCGTCTCCCCAGTGCGCATAGAGGAAAAATATTAAATAGATGAGATACTTTTATTTTGTTGGTCTATCTAGTTAGTCAAGATCCTGAAAATAAAATCGACCAATGTTTGCTGAATTGAAACCAGGTGACCCCCTGCTGACACAAACACAGTTAAGTTCCTGCCAGGAAGCTACTTGGGACCTTCGTGCCCTCAACCTTCATCTTGAAACAAACGATTTCACTTTCAGGATTTCTGGAAACAATCAGGGGTAGGGACATATAGTTCAGTGTACAATGCCTACCAGCTCAGCATTATTTATAGTGAAAAGATTAGGGGGGAAAAATCCAAAACATTCTGTGTTGTTTAAATAAATTGAAGATATACAACTGACCATTATATAAAACATACTATTAATTTTGATGGTATTTAATGAGATGGGAACACACTTATGCTATAATATTCATTGTTTTAAGGAATCAAATTTCTATGTTCAGAATGATAACAAAATTCCTACGTAGGCATACACTTCAGAAAGAATGCACGTGTCCCCAAAACTAATATATAAACGGTGCCAAAAATATGTATACACATTTTAAAAAAGGAAAAAACTATTAAAATAGAAATAGTCAATATATACTGCTAACAAAAGATGAATACAAGTCACATGTGACTTCTGCAATGACAAGAGGTGCTCAAAGTGGTTCCCATCAGCGTCCAGACACTTCTGGTTATGGCGAACTCCTGCTTGAGCAACATTGACCAACGTGTCCACTTGTACACTTTGTTTTTGGCTCCCCCGGTATTTCGTTCTGTGCAGTGGGATTCAGGAGGGCGTCTAACTTGCTGGGTAATGTTCTGCATCCTGGTGCAGTGTATCCAACAAATGAATTAATAAGTACTGGTGAAGAGAAGGAAAGCATTTCAAATTACCAGCATGAACATATATACAACTACTAATTTTATATTAAGAACAAAAACAACACATTATAAAACAAAAATTAATTTAAAAATGATCGATGTACGAGGGCAGTCCCATGCCTCCAGCAAGTGGCCTGTCACCTAGCTGTCCTCCTCGGCTCAGGGGGTGTCAGATCTCACATGCTCAGCTGCTCCCTCGGCAGCTCTAGAGGATTTGAGGCGCTTCTTACATACACGCGAGACAACTCCCCTCACAGCACACACTGCCCACTGCTTCCCTGAACAGCTGTCAGCCCTGCCCCTGTTGCCACTGGCAGTGACAGATACCAGGGGACGCAGGTTGTGGAGCCTGTCCCTCCCAACACCGAGTTTCCTGGGGAGCAGCAGCACGGGGTGGGGGGGCTACCCGCATATCAGAGCTCCCACGTCCCAGGGCCCCTAGAATCACATCTTGGGGTCTCACCACTGCCCACCTGCAGGCGGGCAAGGGGAGTCTATTCAAGGCCAGGGAACAGAGGCCATGGCGGGATGGGAGCAAAGGCTGCCTCTGCCAAGCCCCTCGGCTTCACCAGGGGACAGTGGTGCCCATGAGTACCCAGGAGTGCCCAGGGACTGTCAGGACGCACGCAGGGAACCTCCTTCCCTCCGTGCTGGGGCTGCCCGCATGGGGAGAGAGGGAGGCGACAGGTTCCTTGGTCTCTGGGCGTGAAGCTGCCCCAGATGCGGAAAGTCCATTTCAGAGACAGCACTGGTGGCAGAGTTCAGCTGCTCATGGCCTCATGGGGTCACACTCCCTGGGAAAAGCATGGGCTTGCTTCTAGCTTAGCTCCTTGTGACCTGCAAGCTCCATCACACACACAGACGTGGGATGTCACTGTCATCCCAGAGGAGGTGGACGACCGCTGAGGATGACCAGGCAGGCTTGCAGGGAATTTATCGTCTTCTGTGTCAAGGACAACAAACCACATGCAGATACACCAGCTCTGGAGGACTGACTGCTCTTCATTTAAAGTCTGGACCAAGGCAAAACCGGCCGGGGAGGTGGCCAGGTGCCTCTGTGCAGAATGTGCGCCGGTCGTCCTGTGTGGTTGACAGCTTACAGGGGGAGCTTGTCCTGCAAAGGTGCACGTGGTTCTACCACAGCGGTCGTCAGGCGCTGCCGACTGTGCTGGTGTGACCCCTGCCTAAGGTGCCGGGGTCATTCTCCGAAACACTCAAGTTCTCTCTGACAGCCTGAGAGGGTGACAGTCCAACCTAGAGGCAATGAGCTGGATAGTGAAGTTGTGCTGAATTTGGCCAATTTTGAAATAAAATTAAAGATAATACAATAAAGGGTTCAAAGGCAGATGTTCAGTTCTCATCTAATTGAAATAAAATCATTCCTGTTCAATGCAATGAAGATATCCGTAGGCAACGTCACGGGTGATCACGTTATCTCTTTACCACATGGAAGGTTAAAACATAGACTCCTCACTCGTTTCCTAAGTCCTAATATACTGACCATAGCTGACCACACGAGTATTGTAAATATAACCTTATATAGATATCACGGTAAAATAGAAACAGAAACCACACAGATGATTACAGGAAAACCATGTTAACTCACCAGCTGGCTTGCTTGAAAGGCAGTACTTTCTGAAGTAGTAAAATATCTGACTAATAGTCCTTATAAAAACAACACTTTTATTACCTTAACTATAACAGTCTTATTAAGATGCTGAGAACAACCCAGAAGAGCTCCGTGGGGATCCTACTTTTGCCAACAGATAAGAATGACTTTAAATTGACAAAGTAAGATGGAGCAAATGCTCTCAGAACTCCCCTCTCTACATTGCGCACTGTTTCTATCCGAGCCAACAACCACAGGCACCGCCAGTCTGAGCTGCACACATAAACCTCCAGGCTCTGAAACACAGCTTTGGCTTCGAAGCTGAAGGCTGATAAAAGCAATTCTGCTTCTCACAGCGCATTGGATAAATATAAAAACGATGGAGTTAAACTATAGAAAACTATAACGCTTTATGTCATTTTTTTTTTTTGTCTTTACGGTAAAATACAGAAGCATGACGCTAGGCTGCATTTGGCCAGGGCTCGGCAGGGGCACTCAGGAACTGAGAACCGTTTTCCGTGCTGGTTTTGGCGTGGAGGCCTGAGTCTCCAGATCTGGCAAGGACGGGTACCTTAGTGCAACATAGAAAGCACTTCATCGGTGTGGGGGCAGAGCCCCAGAAAGTAGTTTCCAGGCTCTCGGCCTCACGTGGAGGGGTGCTGGCTCGGGTAGTAGATGGCCGTCAGCTGTGGCTGGTTGGCCGTCAGCTGTAGCCAGTTAGCCAATTAGCCGCCAATATAACTGCTGTGGCTACGCTAGCAGAGAGAGGAGAGAGAGAGAGGGAGAATGGGGGCCTAGCAAGAAGATGGCGGCTGGGCTGGCAAGTGTGGATGGCGGTTTGCGGACAGTGTGGATCCAGCCTCCAGTGAGAGTATAGTGCCGCCAGAGAGAATATAGTGGTATGACTCCCCTACCTATGGCTCCATGGGTGTTCCTTTTTGGCCTCACCATATCCTGCGTTATGAGGGGAGCGGGACCAGAGACCCCGCAGGCCGCCCCGCATGACAAATGGCGCAGCGAGCAGGGTCTCCCGCACGACAATCGGCTTTGTCCATCACATGCAAACGTGGAATGTCACTGTGCAATCTCAGAGGAGGTGCTCAGGTGGTTCATTCTGTTTGTTTTGTTTGTCATGAGATAAACAAACTGGATTTTCAGAGAAAAAAGCCAATTTCTGTTTTACATGATAAAGCACTGATTAGCCAATGAGTTTAGTGGTGTTTTTTGTTTATTCTCCACATCTGGAAGTATCTCAACATTTTGATGTCACAGAAATTGAGTGTCTTTCACATGCGCTTTTGTTATTAAACAGTTTATCTGAAGAGTTAAGAACTCAAGACAATGCCCATCCCCCTAAATGAATGGAAGATGGTGGTGGTGGTAAACATGATGGGTCTGTTGTCTCTTTATCAGCAAGGATCATCATCTCTCTTTACAAAGAGGGTTCCCTTCTCACTTGACTCTGAAGAATACAATCTTCAGGTGGAAGGGAGCTCGTTGGGAAATCAATCAGTTCATTTCAGATGAAGAAATGGGCTCCAAGGCGACAGTGAATGACTTAAAGTCATAAACAGGACAACCTGGGCCCCTTCTTCCTGAAAGCATGTGCCATGCACCCCTCATCCCTGCCCTGGATGGGTGGCTGCCACACACAGGTGTGCCATTACCTGATGAAAGAGTTTATAACTGAGCAACCACGTGAAGTTGAAGGCTCCCGAAACAGCAAGTCTGGAAGAGACCCCTTATGAGAGTGAAGCAGCCTGTTAGCCCTCAGACCCGAGGACACTGGATGGGCGGCCTGGGTCCAAACCATAACCCTAACCCTAACCCCTAACTCTAACCCTATCTCCTAACACTAATACTAACCCTAACCCTAACCCTAATCCTCTCACCCTAACCCTAACCCCTAACCCTAACCCTAACCCTAACCGTAAGTGTTCATGAGCTGTGTGACCTCAGCAGGTGTCTTCATCATTTGGTACCTTACTTGTCCCCTCTGTGAAGCGGAGGTGAGTACCTCAACAGTGACAGTCAACACTGTTAGATTCTGTGGAGCCAAGAAAGCATTTGAAGAACCTTAGCTCCTATTGTAATACAGTTCTCTCTTCTTTCTTAAAAAATTGTGGCCTAAAAACCCTCTGGACCACCAGGCTCCAATGTAGGGGAGGTTCTGCCAAGCTCATCCTTAGGTGACGGCTCGTGTCCAAGCCAGCAGGGCGCTTCCTGCCAGGTAGGGTGCTGGGCATGGCCTGTAAATCAGGGCCTCTGGGCTCAGGCAGTGAACTGTCACCATGTGTCCCAGGCCATTGTTACACGGAGAAAAGTGTGTGCACTGACCCAGGTATTGCAAGGATTCACAGAGACACGGACAGCTGTGGAACAGCTTAGAAATGAGACTGACGAGATTCCAAACAGCGTAAGTGCATTCAGACAGACAGACAGACAGACAGACAGACAGACAGACACAGACACACACACACACACACACACACACGAGCCTCTGCATTTCACCTTCAGTCTTCAGTGCGGAAACCCAGGTGGAGAGGAACAGTCAGTCGGAAGGAGAGCAGCACGGAACAGAGACGATCACAGCAGAGGAGCCGGTGAGTCCGACCCGCCCAGAGTCGTGGGCTCGGCCACGGCCACGGACGGATTTGAGAACGTGCACGTGTGTTGTGTACGCCATCCAGTAAACTGCATACAGTTGTGTTCTGTTTTCTGGGCTCAGCCCTTTTTGCAGCAACGCGTATGTTGTCATCTTAAAGTTATTACAAAACGCAGGTTGCCATGGGCCCAGGGGACGTCACTGCTTCGTGTACAGAACGGGAAGCAGAGCCCGCCACAGAAGGGTGCCCCAACAAGACGCCCTGGTGCGCCATCCTCGTGCTGCTTTCCGCCCTGCAGTGTGCGCACCTCCCGGGGGTGGGTGTGGGCAGGTGTGAGAGAGCAGTGCGCTTCCAAGGGCTCGGTGGCAGCAATTCCACCGCGATTCATAAAAATACATTATCCTGGCATTGCTAGTTATAAGAAGATCGTATTTAAAGAAAATTTAGAGAAAAACATTTTTTAAATGTTGCTAAGTACAAAACCGTTTTCGGAGAAGATGGACGCTATGTCACCGTGACGTCGGCACAGCTGAGTTCAGGCCAGTAGGAAGTGGACTGGCCATGGGCAGGGCGCAGGGCCGTAAACTCTGGTACAGCTCACTGGGCAGAAAACCGGCAGTTCCGTGGTATTTCACGTTACTACATTTCACGATTTCACATCCTCCACATGTTCTCTTTTTCCACGATGTAAAGATCACATAATAATCTCATTTCTAGATTAAAAACGAACCTTTTAAAAAGTCCCCTTTTGTGATTACACAGAAACTCAAATGCTGTTTTCAGAAGGAAAAAACAGACAATTAAATACTTTGACAATGATTTTTCGGACCTCCAGGCCAGAAAACAAAGCGGAACGCAAAATTAGAAGGCACCTCAATTGTGACTGTCAGAATCCCGGCACTTCATCAATTCATGGCATTCAAAGTGCTGAAAAGAGCTATTTTTCTACAACACGCACCCAGAGGTTCTGGGTCGTCCTCCCATCATCACAGCGGCCTGTTCCCTCACTCTGGTGACCAAGGATGTCCCCACTTACCCAGCCACCTAACCCCCGAGCCAGAGGCCATGAGGAGCTGGAGGTGAAAGGGCCCATGGCCCTCAGGAATGTGGGGGCAGGCCACGTCAACTCAGGTGCCCACTGTGCCCAGCCTAAGATGGCGGCCTCAGACCCTGGCTCCAACACACCTCGGTTGGCCTGTCCTGTGAATGTCCACAGGTCTGAAAGAAACCTGAGGCTCCACCAAGCCCACGCATGGCCTTGGATGGAACTAAACGAAGCAGAAAGATCTGATGTGGTCACTGAGTGTCAGTCAGTGGTGGTTTTCAGTTTACTCCTGCCCCCTCCTCGTCCTCCATCCATACCCCACGGGGCATGAGGGGGTATTGCTGACTGTCGAGGCCTCTGCCCTGAGTCCTGGGCTGTGGGGCACAGGGTGGATGGGGCACAGCAGAGCTTTCTTGTGAGACGTGCAGACACTGCAGGAGGCCGTGGGTGTTAGGGACGAGCAGTACATGGAGTCAGGGGACCTCCGGGGCATTGTAAAATGTAAAGCGTCTTACAAAGCACAGTCATGATGGGCTGACACCCTCCAGGGATGGCTGTCCCCACAGTGTTACCCTCATCCCCTGGTGACACTCCCACCAAGTGAGGAAACACAGGCGTCAGCACACGTGGTGGCGGGCAAGGCCCACCCGGGGTGACATGACACGTGCCGGTCACCGTCCCTGGGGCTGGGCGAGGACTAGATGTCATGTCTGGTGGGGGGAGGAGAACTGGGGACATCAAACCTCTACGTGGCTAAAGACACAAAACTCACAGCAATTAAAACCTCCTCACTGCATAGACACACTGCCCATCATTCTCCATTTGAAAATCCACTCAAATATCCATTCAGCTTTTGACATTATCCACTTTTCTCAACCCAAAAACTTTCCCACGGCGATATGTCCCAGGACCCTGGCCCAATGTGTCCTCTGGGCCTCTCTGACCTGGGGCCCTCTCCACCCAGACTTGGCCCCACCCCATATCCAACTGGACACGAGGTCCACCTTGCTCCCCAGGAGGGAGCTGATGTCCCCTTACCCCCCCAGGAGGGATTCAGTATTTCCCACAAACCCAGGAAGTCACATGAGCAGAATATCACATAGACGAGAGGTTAGTGGGGACGGCCAGGTAATGCGTTGTGAATGTTTACTGTACATCACCTTTCCATTTGTGCGGAGATGCCCACTAGTTTAGATCTGAAAAGCCCATGGCTTTCGTCACTTGCACCTCAGCCAAACAGGTGCGGCCCAGAGCAGGAGGGCCCAGTAACAGGGCCTGTGGAAGGCACACACTTCCCATCTACCCACTGTGCCATCAAAGGCGGCTGGATCTGGGAGCCTGGCTGCTGGGGACGCAAACTTTTTGAAATATAGCCTTCTACATGTCCAATAAAACCAAACTTCTAGGGAGAGGGAAAGATTTTTAAATTTTCATCTCCTGGCCCATCGCATGGACCTTTCAAAGCAGCTTAGCCCTGTGACCTCAGGAATGGGTGTCCATGGATATGCAATAATCTTACAAGTACAAACTATACTCACAAGTTAAACGTGCCATGGATCTGTGGGAGTCATTTTTTATCACAAGTGTTATAGTATGACATTAATTTTTACCAAATTCCTAGCATAACATAAACATATACAAAATTTAACAGGCATTTATTTTCTCTATGGCAATAAAGTGCCAACAGATAAGCAGATGGTGATAAAATTTCTATTATTAAAAATGTTAGATGTGATTTCCATCTTAACTGAAAAAGCAGAAATTGGAAAGCACATTTTAGAGGTCTTATGTCAGGACGCCCTTATGCATCCAATTTACAGAGTGGGAAGAAACCTCTTGAATATGAAATGCATAAAATACAGCAGTGTAATGATGAGCTGGTTTTAGGACTTAAATATTTCTGTAACTTGCTGTGGATAAAATTTGAAGGCTTAGGAAAAATACCTCACAATGTTTCTTATCCTCCGTGCTTTCTACTAGTTTGAAATTCATTCAACTCATCTCAATTTGATTGCTGACTTCTTTATTCATAAAAAATTCACTTTGGGGAAAAGAGAATGAAAGCATATACACATATTAAACTTGGAAAAACAAAATAATTATTTCAATGTCAATTCTAATTAAGATAAAGCAATCTAAGTGTTACTGTAAATTTGCATGTTTTTCAAAGCATTATATTACACATAAATTAGTTCCTGGAAATTACCAAATTGCTGTGTGTGAGCTAAAAGCACTGAAATTGTGCTTACTTAGTAAGCACATGGCCTGCCTGTGTGGGTTTGATCCATCATTAGTCACCAGGCTCCTGGCAGGACCGTCTCAGCGTCCATCACCTTTGACCTGTGAAAGTGACACCCTCCACTTTGCCTCCCAGGTATCTTAGTGGCTGAACTGAACAGCTCACGAGATTCTCGCACAACTTCGAGAGTGCAGGGGGGAAAACCCAACTGCTAGAAGGAATTGGTTAGGAAGGGTATGGGTATCCTGCAAATCTTTCATAGCTCTGGTCAGGCTAGTGTGGGACTTTCGGGCACGCATACCTACGCAGGCTCCCTCCACTGCCCAGATGTGACGAAAAGAGACGCCCCTGAGAAATATTTGCATGTGACAGCATGTCGTAAAAAATGAGGTAAAGCCATCACATTCCTTTTGGGTGCTTATTAAAAGCACCCACAGCCAAGAGCGACGACAGCATCACGAGACCCTCGGCTTGCCCTCTGTGAGACTGTGGACGCGCCTCTCTAGTCTCATTTCCAACCAGGGGCACCGCGCCAAATGAAGACTGCGTCTGTTCAAGAAGCAATGTGCAAGCTTGCTGGTGCTCCTGTTTTTCTACAGCACTTTACCTCCATCAATGTACCAAGGTTCTGTTTAACGGGCACACCGCTTACAGCAAGACGCAGTCAGTATATTTGTTTTATTGATAGTAATCTCAAAAGCTCACCCCGTGCAGGGGTGAACAGAGACTCTCCAATTAAGTGCCCATAAAAATGTACATCTTAACATCTAATTTATGGCCAGGAAATGCCATATAGTTATGCCATGAAATACTGTCACTAAGTGAAAAAAGCCCAGGCTTCCTATGGCTACCACACAGCCCTCAGTGTGTAAAGAACGCCAATACTGTACCCCAGTTTGCTCATTTTCACACTGTGACTGTGGCCGTGTGTGGCACTCTTGTCCCCCTTATTTTATAGCATGTCCAACTAAAAGTTTAAACAAGACAAAGAGGTGACGCTGCCATGCCCACTTTTCAGTGAATAAATTCTTTCAAGAGCTGTGAACACAGACATCATTGCAGGAGATTTCGTTTCCCATGGAGCAGATCATGAGTGACCTATTTGAAATGTGATACGGGTCCAGAAACTCACACTTTTGGAGAACTCGGGGTTTGCACAAACAACAGCAACTAAAGATTCACTTTGGGGATGTTTAAGATCTTCGGAGGGGGTGGCCCATCAGAGTGTCTTGGAAACATACAGCAGGTTTCTATTACGGCCATTCATGGGCGAAACCTACAGCTTCTGGGCCGTCTGTGCCCCTCCCGGCACCGGCCACACCCACGCAGACAAACGTCCACAAGGACGCAGGGCTCTGGGAGCGTAGTCTCCAGAAGAAGCCCAGGGCCAACACATTTTCTTTCCACCCAGAATGTCCTGAATTGACAAAGGAGCCCCAGCACTGCTACATGCAGAAGGTGGTGGGCTGCGAGGGGGTGGGAAATCACGGCACCGCCCCCCAGGATACCATTTTGCACACGTTCAGAAACTGCATCTTCTTTGTTATGATATTTTTCCTTTGGAAAATGAGGAATTGAGGGTTGCTCACATATAGCATTGACTAGTTACAGTTCTCCATTATGTCCAGCTGTCAATCTAAGCACAGAACCTAATTCTGAAATTTATTTATAACTGTTTGCAACTGTCCAGGCTGATTGTTTTTAACATTAAAGTGAAAAACTCAAACATGATATCAAAAGATTTTTAAAAAAAAATAAGGCCTATGAACTTCTCCATAGAATTAGCAAAGTTTATTCTGAAGTAATGACAGATTTAATGTAAATCAGTTATACATGAAGTCAAATTTCCTATTACCACTGTGAACAGAAATCTATCTTCTGCTGTACTGCAAGGGCCTCCTAGCAGGACTACATTTCCCAGCCTTCCTTGCAGCCAGATAGGGTCATATGACTAGTTCTCACCAATGGAAGGGGAGGGGATAGTATACCTTTAAGAAGCTGCAGCCTCCTTCAGTTCCTTCCCCTTAATGGGGAATGCAGAGTCCTTCTGGTGGGGGTGGGGGGGTGGGATGGGGGATTGAGGGGATTGAGGGGATGGGGGTGGTGGTGGTGGGGAGTGGTGCTTGGGGGACAGAGGGGTGGAGCTATAAGATGTAGAGACTGTAGCCCCAACTCACCACCACAAGGAAGAAAACTGGCCCCTGACCAGGATCACTGACATTAGACTGATACTTGATCAAGAAATGAACTTTTATTAACTCACTGCGATATCGTGTATGGCATTGCTTTAAAATACCAAGAAGGTGCAGAGCCCCTGGGAAACTCTACAGGCCCAAGAACCGCTGGGTAAGCCTGGCGTCTGAGCTCACACACTATGTGGGACAGCACGACACAGGTGAACGCAGAGCAAATGAGCACAGCCGGAGCTAAGCGTCTGCTTTCACGAGGGAGCAATGGCACCAGAACCGATCCAATTCCTAGCATCCCGATGGTGTGACACTGGGCAAACACCTTACGCTTTCTTGACTTTGCTCTCTCCTCCACAGAAAGGGCAATCCTCCCTTAATTGGTTATCATGAGAAATAAATGAGCCGTCACAGGTGAAACACTCATATCAGTCCCTGGAACGTGGTAGGCACTCAAAATATTACTTGTCATAATAAATATCATTATTATTATTATTCCTGAATATCTGACACAGTGATATGTAATGTCTCCTTCAAAAAAGTTTTTGCTTCCACAGTAAAAGATCCAGAATTTACGTCATCATAAAGTCATCATAAAATAATACACAAACTCAGAAGTATAGGATGGAGGGCCTGAATCTTTGAAAAAACAAAGCTTTAGATGATAACACTAGAGAGTTGGTTTCACTGGAATATCCAGTAGAGTCTGACTTTCTCCTGGCAGGTAACAGTGTCATATATGGCAGGATTTTATAAATACTTGTTTTCCTGCAGTGTTGGGGAGCCCCGGCTCCCCGCCTACTGTGAGTATCCTGAGGCGAAAATCCTCACCTGCCATACTCCCCTCGCCCTCCAGACAGGCCTTCAGTCAGTGGGTTTATTTTGTTTTTATTTGTCTTCTGATTACATCCTAATGGGAAAGTCTTGGCATAAAATGAATGAAAATGGAGACCCACGTGTTGGTCAGAGAATATCAGTACCATGAACTAAATGTGGACTTCTTCAAAATAGGAGGTATCTTCCTTTTGCTCCCCAATTTAAAACCTCAAATGCAGGCCTGACGTAACCCGGTGCTCCCGTGGAGAACGCAGGAACTGAGTCCCATCACACTGCCTGCACCCTGGGCTGCTTTGGGACGAAGTGTGAGAAAAGGGGTGGACACGTCCACAAAGTGGGCTCCACAATGAGGGAGACTAGCAATAGCAAATCTTCTCATGGAAATCGCACACACCTGTACACATGTGTGAGTTCGTGTGCAGACGTGTGTGCCTGTGTGTGCACCACCCTCCCTGACACCCTCAGGGCACGGAGGCTGGGGGGCGTTATACTTTGTGAGATAACCTGCGCGAAACTCCACCCTCCCCACCACCGTAAACAGCCGTGGGACCCTGAGGAAATGAGTTAACCTTCCCAAACGCACTTTCTTCTTCTTCAGGACAACGTGGAAAATAATATCTACAGTAAGATTGTTTTGAGAATTGGATAAAAAATTAAAGTTTTAAAGAAACACTGAAAGCACCATTTATAGGACTTGTTACATGGTAGCTGCTCAAAAAATATATTACTGTTTTCAGGTGAGGAGAGAGCAAGTCACCGCACTTCCGGTGGGTGAGCGGGACCGCCAGGTGCTAGTACATCTGGGGCATGTCGCTCCTGGAACTCGGGTGGCAGAGGACTCCTCTGTCCCCTGCTGGCCTCTCTCCACAGAGGACCCTGAGCTGAGGGCCCCCAGCAGGCGCCTAACAGGCCGCAGTTCCAGTAAAGCTCTGCATGTCCCCACCCTCTGCCCCGGGCCAGGCTGAGGGTGTCAGCATGAGAGCAGACTCACCTGGTGACCTGTAGCTGTGCATGTACATGATTCCTAGTCCTACAGGAAAGCAATCAAAGGTTTACTGGTTCCCGCCACCTCAGTGCCACCACTGCCAACTTTGTTGCTGGGCGATTGGGAGCACCGCTAGCCTGGGGTTTCTGTGTGGCCCTGTCACGTGTACAGGGGTCCCTGGATGCCCGCGGTCCTGCTGAACATGGTGCTGCATATTCGGGCCAGAAACAGTCACTATGCCTGCTGGATGCCATCTACTAAAGCCCAGGTGTGGCTTCGTGCCTGTGAGCAAGTCACCGGAAAGGTAGCTTTGTCAGAGCTTATTCCAAGTGGGGGAGGAGGAGTGGGTGGTTAGGGGACGCTAAGGGCCGGGGGGCCGGGGTTGGGCCCTGCGCACAACAGGCGGAGAAAGCTCTCAGCCTTTGATGCATCACAGCCGGAAGCAATAACGTACCTCCCAAAGACATCCAGTTGTCACCTCTCTCTCATAAGTTAAGTGCTGTGTAAAAGAGCCCTGGCACAGATGGTCACATTGAAATGAAAATACTGGCCGTGGGGCCGATCGCCTCCTACCACCACCAAAAGCCAAAGTCCACTGTGTTTCACAGCCAGTGGGTAAATACTGAGCTCAACATGTCACCACGGAACTGAGTGTCCCCAGGGCCCTGCACAGCACACCTTTTCCATTTTCACATGAAGAAGCAAAGGGAATGGGTGGGATGAGTCTGCAGCTCAGATAAGTATGTGGTTTTGTGAACACAGGATCGAAACGACGGCCGTCACATAGTCACACTGCAGGTGGAAAATAAGCCGGTTCTCTCACTGGCCCAGTGGACCCAGCCTCCATGGTCGGAGTCCACCCTACTCCTGACAGCAGACATGGTGCCTCCGGAATAGAAATCAGCTGCACTTTGTCATGTTTTATGGAAAACTGCGTTAACAAGGCATTCTGCGCGTAGGTCTTTTATCCATTTTTTTAAACTCAAGGACGATAAGGGCGTAACTTGTGGAGACTGGAAACTGGCCTTGCTTTTAACACTGGCTCCGATGTTGGCTGCTAGTAGGAAGAGAGTGAAAAGTGGTGCTGATGCTGAAGAAAACGGAACACTCTCAATATGAAACTTTCTTTTACACAGACTTAATGGTAACCACTCAAGAAAAATCCAGAACTGAAATATAGAACATAATAAAAGAAGAAACAGGGAAAAATCATAGACTATCACTACACTAAAATAATAGCAACAAAAAGGCAAAGAAACAATGGAGACACAGCCTTACCAGAAAACCGAAGATAGAATGACAGGAAATCCTCACATGTCAATAATCACCCTAAATGTAAATGGACTGAACTCACCAATAAAAAGGCACAGAGTAGTAGACTGGATCAAAAAACTAAACCGAACCATATGCTGCCTCCAAGAGACACATCTCAGCTACAAGGACAAACATAGACTCAAAGTGAAAGGGTGGAAATTGACACTCCAAGCAAATGGTATTCAGAGAAAAATCAGGTGTATCCATACCGATATCAGATGAAACAGACTTCAGGATTTAAAAGGTAACAAGAGACAAAGATGGACATTTCATAATGGTGAAGGGGACTGTACAACAAGAAGACATAACAGTCATCAATATTTATGCCCCCAATCAGGGAGCACCGAAATGTACCAAGCAACTCGTAACAGAACTAAAGGGAGAAATTGACCAAAACACAATTATACTAGGGGACTTAAATACATCATTGACAGCTATGGATAGATCATCCAAACAGAAACTAAAGAAAGAAACATCAGCCATAAATGACACATTAGATGAAATGGACATAATTGACATTTATAGAGCACTTCATCCTAAAACATCAGACCAGCAAAAGAAACCATTGATAAAATGAAGAGGCAACCAACTGAATGGGAGAAGATTTTTGCAAACAGTGCCTCCAATAAGGGGCTAATATCCAAAATATACAAGGAACTCATGAAACTCAACAAAAAAACCCCAAACAATCCAATTAAAAAATGGGCAGAGGACCTGAAGAGACATTTCTCCAAAGAGGACATACAAATGGCAAATAGACATATGAAAATATGCTCAACATCACTAATCATCAGAGAAATGCAAATCAAAACCACAATGAGATATCACCTCACCCCAGTCAGAATGGCTATCATCAACAAGACAAACAGTAACAAGTGTTGGAGAGGCTGTGGAGAAAAAGGAACCCTCATACACTGTTGGTGGGAATGCAGACTGGTGCAGCCGCTATGGAAGGCAGTGTGGAGGTTCCTCAAAAAATTACCAATAGAATTACCGTATGACCCAGCAATCCCTCTCCTGGGTATCTACCCAAAAAGTCTGAAAATATTTATCCATTAAGACGTGTGTGCTCCAATGTTCATTGCAGCTTTATTTCTGGTGGCCAAGACATGAAAACACCAAAATGTCCCTTCGATAGATGAATGGATAAAGAAGTTGTGGTATATATACACAATGGGATACTATTTGGAGGTTAGAAAAGATGAAATAGGACCATTTGTGACAACATGGATGGATCTTGAGATTATAATACTAAGCGAAATAAGTCAGACAGAAAAAGTCGAGAACCATATGGTTTCACTGATAGGTGGTATGTAAAACTGAAAACAACAAAAGAACAAGACAAATGAAGAAACTAAAACTCATAGACATAGACAATAGTTTACGGGTTACTAGAGGGTAAGGGGGTTGGGGGGTGGTAGATGAGGGTAAAGGGGATCAAATACATGGTGATGGAAGGAGAACTGACTCTGAGTGGTGAACACACAATGGGATTTATAGATGATGTAATACAGAATTGTACACCTGAAATTTATGTAATTTTACTAACAATTGTCACCCCAATAAACTTTAATTTAAAAAAAAGAAAAGAAAAGTAATGCTGGGCTTTAAAGACACATCACTTGTGCCCCCAACATGTCTTCATTAAAAACAGCATGTGATATCAGTCTCATAAAAGACATTCAAGAAATGTTTAGACCCAATTGTATTTGTGAGAAACATTTTTAGACCCAGTTGTACTTGTGAGAAACATATTCAAAATTTCTAACTCTCTTCCTTTGTAAACCAAATAAACTAAACTCTCACAATGAGAACAGAATGGAGATAAACTTGTAGTCTCACTGGGAGACCAGATCACATATCCTCAGACAGAAACATGGAGGTCATGGAGATGCAATATGAGATGTGTGGACAATGAGAGAAGGAGAGGTCAGATGAGGGAGGTCAGAGGACGGGAATGGGTCTGGCTTGATAAGGGTTTGCTTCCCGGAGGAAACAGGGCAATTGGAGGGATCAAGGATTGTGGCAGGGAGAGGACCTTCACGGTGAGACAAACAGCTCAAGTGAAAGACGCAGGGGCTGGAGGAGGCAAGCATCTTTTGGACAACAAGGCCTAAGTCTATCTGATTAGAACAGGCTTCTTTTCTTTGTGGTTGTTTTATTTTTATTTTTTGCTTAAAATGTGGCAATGGTGGCAAATAAGATCAGATTAGTAAGTCACGAGTTTCCACGTCAGTGAGCTTGGAGAAACAAGGACCTCCCAAGAATTAAGGTCTGGCAGATAAAACATCAATTTAAGATTGGTTTACAGATGCCCAGATGTGACCTCAAATGTCCCTCAGAGCTGGGAGAGACAAGATCCTATTTCGGGGCCCAGCGCACCCAGATGGATCACTTTAATCTTTAATAGATGGAGGAATGGAACGACAGCTAATACCAAGGGCTCACTCAGCGAAGATACCAAGCATGCCTTCTGGTTCCAGTGGTGCTGAGGGCGAATCTGAATGACATCAGATAGGGAGCAAAGCTAAGAGCTCAACAACACACAAGTTCTACGCATATGTGGCACTAGCAGCATGTGTGTGGCCTGGCAGTGGTGGGGCTGCTCCCACCAAATGGTCATTAACGTGTGCTAGGGATTGAATCGTGTCCCACAAGAAATATATGTTGAAGTCCTAGCCCCTAGTCCCTGAGACTGTTACCTTGCTTGGAAATAGGGTCGCTGTACATGTCATTAGTTAAGATGAGCTCAGACTGTAGCAGGGTGGGTCCTGATCCATAGACGACCACGAGAACGCACACACAGACGAGTGTCACGCAATGACGGGCGGAGGCTGGGGTGATGATTCCACAAGCCCAGGAACGCCTGGGGCCAGCAGAGGCTGGAGGAGGTGAGGGAGGGAGGGTTCTCCCCGAGAAGCTGTGAAACAGCAGGGCCCTGCTGACACCTTGATTAAGCCCCCAGTTTGTGGTAGTTACGCCCACCACAGGAAACTAACCTAGCACGCACCAAACACTGACCCTTACTAAAAACATCGTCAGTGTCCAATGTCCCCAGTGGTGAGCATGACCACCTTTGGGATTGTCTACGTTATACAATTTATACCACAAAATATAATAACAATAAAACACGAACCAACACAAAAATCATTCATACCTTTAAGGGAAAGAAAGCATGTCTGATATAGAAATAGTTTACCGTTTACGAAATGAGAAAAGGACGGAAGGTTTACTTAATAGAAAGATAACGACCCCACAGCCTTGCTGGAGACCCCGGCAGGATGCAGTAGTGCACCAGAGAGTTTGCAGAAATCCTGAAAGGTGGGCAAGAGACAGGACACTGATGTCACAGAACGAGGACCATTCCCAAGGGAATCGGGAGGGTCAAAATTATAAACGGCAGGCGTGGTCATGGGAAAATCAACGGGATAACTGATGAGCAAGTGCATTGGGAAAAGCTGGCCTCTAAAGAGCGGCAGCTGGGTGTTGCCTCCGACTGAAACCAGGGAACTGCTCTCCCGGAAGGAAGGACCTGGCGTGGGTGCTGCGGCCACTGACAGCAGCAGGTGACCCTCGACGCCTGCCCTGCAGGCTGTTCTCCGTGCTTTCTACGCACCAAGTGAACCCACGGCCCTGTGTGTTAGCCTCCTTCATGTGGGGGCCTAAGTAACTTACCAGTCCCTGACTTAACTAGTAGTAAGTGAGGAGCTGGAATTTGAACCCAGGACCCAGAGTCGATTTCTGACCACTCGACTCTAATGTCTGACACACAGGAGGCAGCACATCAGGACGGGAGCCTGTGCCGGCCCCTCCATCAGACCCTGAGTGATGAGAGAGAGGCGTCGGGAGACAGGGAGGGGGCAGGTGGCGGAGAGCAGGCAGGCTGCCGGAGCCTGCTCTCTACGGGAACAGCACCCGTGCCTGAGAACAAGCTTGTGGGAAAGCAGACCAGAGCAGCACCTGTCCTAAGTATCTCCATTTAGTCAGAAGTATGACTCAGTGACAAAGAATCATTAGGAGTCTGAGAACAGAAACAACACCAGCACGAAATCTTGAGTATTCTGAACTTCTAAGCCAACGTCTAGCTGCAACATTCCTCAGAGGACAGGGCACAACAAAAACACTTTAAAATGTCATTCAAGGTCTCAGCTTATGACTCCCAGGTGCACCAGCGACAGAGCAACACAGGAGAAAGGGTGACATGAGTCACCGGAGAGAGAGGCTGGGGAGCGTGATGTGAGAGCCAGACGGCAGGTGAGACACCCGACAGAGCGCATTCGGTCTCAACACTTAATTTTCCTGAGTAACTGATGAGTTTATTCCAACCCCAATCAAATCCCAACGTGTATTTTTGGGTCCTGAAAAGAATTTTAAGTGTTTGGAAGAGAAATGCTTTCAAGGTTACACCAGTGCTAAAAGAGAAAGAAGGGACGGAAGAAAACAGAGTAGGACAGAGTGAAGTCAATCTGAGAACATATTAAAAACGCACATGACAAAAGTAGCATTTAAAATTGTGGGTAGTTAGCTGGTTCCAAAGGCAAGATGCTGTCTCGCACTACAAAATTATGTGAAGTCATTGTGATGAGGTGTTAAAAGAGAAGATGAAAACACAGCTAGTGTAAGTAAAGGTAACATCTTCCCAAATCTCACAGGGATGCAGATCTTTCTTATTTAGGTTCAAGAGCAAAGGGAGATGTTACAAAGGAAATGATTTACAGATTTGGTTACGTTATTATTTGTATGAGGTTGGTGCAAAAGTAACTGCAGTTTAAAAGGTTAAAAAATTACAAAAACCACAATTACTTTTACACCAACCCAATCCTCACACAACCTACTAGTAGATGAAGACAGGCAGAAGGGTATAAAAGAAGCTCGGAAGAACTCACAACTAATGGAAGGGATTCCCTTCAACTGATCATTGCCCAATCATTAAGCCGGTCTGAGGACTCAGGCAAATGCAAGCCAAGGGCAGACCGAGACCTCCAGAATGGCTCTCAGAATGCAGTGGGGTGGCATGCAACTAAGTTTTAAAAGCTTAACATTAGATAAGTGTAGAGGCACAGACGGGGTCTGGATACAGAAATCCTTGAGCAGTCACTGCTATCTGACCTCGTAGAAAGGGACCTGCACGCCGATGTCATGGGCACTGCTCTGGACTCCACATGCAGGATAGTCTGGACAGCGGGACAACCTCGCGGCCGTGGGAAAAGCTGTGAGGACCAGACTGAAGGGAGGAAAAGGCAGATTTGCGTTTCATGGCACACACCATGCGAGCAAACGCACACACTGGACCTGCACGTGGACGATGAGGCGTGGAGGATTCCAGCATGGAGACTGTCACTCTGACCTGAGAATGGTGGTGCCACTGCAGAGAGATGCGAGGGAGGAGGGGAGATTCTGAGGGAAGATGGTAACATCCACTGACGTGTGGCGTGAAAACCTCGAGAGACAGGCCTGCGTGACAGTCACATGGAGATGGTGGGAACACCCTGCCAGCGGGTGAGCTCGCGAAGGGAGAGAAGGGAAAGCTGCTGAAACCAGAATCTGACACTTTAGCTGTGCAGCTTGCCCACGTTACCAAGGAAAAGGAAAAATCAGCGACAAGTTAGACAGGGTGATATGTCAGAGAGAAAGGGGGCGGATGAGATCGAAACTCGGCAGCAAGGGGGCGGGAGCCAAGTGGTTCCAGTGGAGATGGCAAGTGAGTCAGGAAACTGGTGACCTGAGCTGGGGGCGGGGCGGTTGGTGAGATAAAGATATTCAGTCTGTCAGGGAAAGTTAAGATGGCAGTGATTTCAGGAAGAAAATGCAATGACTGTGTAGTTGATAATGCACAAGATTATAGATCTAAACATAATGTGGGCAAAACCACCATTTTCATGGGGTTTTCTTTGATTTAACCAGCAGCATGTACACACATCTGCAGAGCCGGGCGGACGACGATGGTCCCGGGTACCCACCCGCTCTCCAGTTGTGCAGCCTGCAGGGCACGAGTCGCTCTGGGCTTTCACACCAGCTCCTGCTGCTTCATTTGCAGCACTTGTCCCCTAATGGCACCACCGCAACCATGCAGCAGGCAGAGCTCTGGTGCAAGCGGCACTGTCTTCTGCTGTTACCATGTTCCACTGTTCCCACCTAAATGGGCTCAGGAGCAGCCCAGGGACATCTGCAGTCACACTGGGCATGGTCTGCTGTGACACAGGCGCCTGACAACCATAATTGTTGCTACTGTTCACCTCTTGGGCAGAAGCTGCACTTCTTAGGAGGGAGGGAGGGAGGGAGGAAAGGGTAAAGCAGGCACTGTGGGGCCCGCGGGAGCACAGGAGCGGCCTCTGTTGGAGGCTGACTTCCTCTGGTGTCACCACCCTGCTGTGGGACACAAAGCCTGTCCCCCTCCTCAGCCTGGCCTGGAAGGCGGCCCTGCAAAAGGCAGTGGGGACAGACCCACCACACTCTTTCCTCACAGGCCTTTATGCTCCTACAGAAATAATGTAGAGAGGCACATGGATGGATTACATAGTTTTCAAAATTAAGACGGGATTCTCAACAATGGAGACAGGCAGGAAACACAGAGGAATGAAAAGTCAGGCGACATCCGGAGCTGTTTCAAAGCCAGCTCTGGATGGAGACTGTGGAATCAGATAACCCTTTGAACTTCAAGGCATTTGGTTAAACAACCTGGAATCTGCTCACCATGAACTGAATCCTGAGTGGTTTGTGTAGGTAAAGCTCTAAACATTTTGGTTGTAAGTGTCTTTGTTTATACAACATTCTTTCCTGTTGCGTCAGGAAAAGGAAGCCTGTTTTCTTTGAGAGAACGGAGGCAGGGAAGAGAAAGCATGTCCGGCCTCTGCTGGCTTCTGGAGCCGTCCAGGAAACAAAGGGGCTCCCGTGAGTGGGCACCAGTTTTCTCCTTCCTGCTGCCCAGCTTTCTGTCCTCCGTCCTCGTCCTCCTTCCCAGCTGACCGGGACTCAGCCGCCAGGCACCACCTCCATTGCTCTCAGATGACAGGCTCATCTGGTGCCTCAGAGCCCAAGTGGGGAGGGCTGGTGCGGGCAGGAGGACGGGCATGGCCCAGGTCACCTGCCAGGCCCCATCCCGTGGTGTCAGTGTCACAGCTCAGTACCTGAAGACCCACTCCTGCTGGTATTTGAATAAGCTGAACTGACACTAAGGACATGCAAGGACTTTAGGATGGCAGATTCTGTAACCTGTGGGCCAGGGGGCTTGAGGGTAGTTAGAACGCGTTAGACAGGAGGCCAGGATCGACGGTGGTCAGAGTGACACTAAAAGTAGGCTGAGTTCCTTTCCTTCTGTCATGAGGCTACCAGACGGGTGGATGAGGGTGATGAGGTAAACATACTGTCTCTGGCCCTCGGGAAGACATTATACAAGTTGTTCTCAGAGCTGCACTGAATAAAATGGACCAGTAATGGCTGGTGGGCTAAGTGCTGCTGCTAAGTCCCCCGAAGCGGAGCATGGCTCAACCAGGAGGCAGGTTTCCAATGGGGATCCTTGGCCCTCTGCCAGGCCGCATTCTCACGTGTGCCTGGGTGACGCAGGCAGCTGCCTGAAGCTGAAGGGACAGAGCTCTTGCAGGGTGACAGAATACATATGTATCTCTAAAAATAGTGACAAATGGCAAGGAAGGATTTAACAACAAAGACAACTGAAATACAAAAAATAAATCTATGGCCTCACTCTCGTTAAACAAAAACCAAACAAGCTGCAGAATAGCGATGGGTTTGAGCCCCATGTGAGGTCAGCAACATGACAATAATGACAATGGTGAGAATTACACGCAACAGGGCACAGGACAGTTCAAGTGTCTTCTGAGAAAGTCAGCTCACATCTAGAGTTACTGCTCCTCTTCCTCCCAGGAACACTCCCTCGACCTTGGCTTGTGCAGTCTCCCTTTGGTTTGCATGTTCCCCTCCAACTATAGTTGCCACTCACTGACCTGTCACTCCTTTGTTAAGACTTGGAGCAAACGCCACCTCTTCTAGGAGGCCTTTCCTGATCACCAGTTAGGGTAGATCCCTCAGTTATATGTGCCATGGCACGCTCTGGTCTTCTGGTTACGTGTGACACTACATGCTGGTTCCCCAGTAGATCACGGCTCCGAGGACAGACACTGTTTCTGTCTCCCTCTTGGAGTTTTCCCCAAGGTAGGGCCTGGCATGCTGTAGAAACCCAATAAAGAGGTATTCGATGAAGAAATGAATGAGTCACCCAGTCAGATGTGACATCTCCTCTCTGCAGTTATCTAGCGTTTCCTCTTTGACACACTGCCCCAGGAACTGGGGGACAGCTCTCACTTTTGACGGATTTAAGACCCCTTAGAGCTGGAAGCATGCCTCACTGGTCTTCGAATGAGCACCTACGAGAGTGTCATGCCCCAAGGTTGGCTGGATAAGTGAGTGGGAGCACAAAACAATGATTCTTTTAACACACAAGTTGCTGTTCTTGCCCCATTTTCAGGACTAGATAATAAAAGCTGCATGTCGACTATTTTAAGTGAAAGGAAATTTCAAACATGTAGAAATCAGTGAAAGAAGCTCCTTTTTTCACAAAGTGAATAGAAATGGCAAATGGAATACTTGTGCATTTTGAAAATGGTCTTATCACCATCAGTAGGAAATTAAATTTAAACTTGAAGTCACTTTTATTGCATTATCCTACTGAAATATCTTGCTTTTGCCTAGTCGACATAGGGAGCAACTTATTAAAATATCCTGCATATCCAGTACTTCTTAAAAGGAAAAAGAAAAAATCGAAAAACCTCTTGCCCTCACCTCAAAAAGATGGTAATAAATGAAGAAAGAGAAATATAAAAAAACCAAAACCGGCTAACTGGTTTACCTGAGCCTGGCTAACTAATGATTCCGTTCTGGTATTTACTGAGCACTACAGTCCACATGACATTATAAAGAGAAAGTAATAAAAATCAAGCCATATTTCTTTACTTGTAAGCAAGTTATATACTAGCAGACACATGGACTATAGAGAGGGATCTTAAATCCATATAAACCACGACACTCATGATACGAATATCCACAACTCAAATGTACACAGCACTCCACTGCTCATAAAATACTTCCACGTCAGACTTCCTATTTAATTTGAGAGCAAGCTAATCTGGTTAAGGTACAGGGCTGTGTCAATGACCAGCTCTCTCTAAAGGCAGCTGGGAGTGTAAAGCCAAGACGCTATTGAAGAACAATGTGAACGTAGGAAAGACTTGCTGCTTTTGATGTCAAGACTGACTCCACAGCGATGACAAATAAGTCAGCGTGGGTCTGGCCCAGGAGAAGTGGAAGAGACATAGGCCCAGTCCTTCTGGGAACCTCGTAATGTGACACAGTGGCCGCGAAGGCCAGTGGTGAAAGGATGGACAATTCAATAAGCAGTGGTGAGAAAACTGGTTATCTTATTTTACAAAACAGAAAACAAACTTAGTTCCATATCTGGGTAAAGAGCTGCAGCCTGAGGCAGCTGGACTCCTGCGAGGTCGTCATCAGTGCTCTGCAGCTGCAGCCGGCAGGGCACCGTGAAGACGGCAGCACGCTGGAGGGTCCTCAGTGTGGCTGAGCCTTGGGGCACGCTGGGGATGGGCTGTGGCCCAGGCGCTGCACAGGACGGACTGTCAGGGATGGTGGAGGGTCCAAAGGGCCCTTGAGCCAACACCAGCCAACCTGGCAGTCAGGGCTGGTCCAGGCTGAAGCGGACACCTCCGTGTGTGTGTGTTGGAAACGGTGAGGCTGCAGCTAAGAACCTGTCCAGCTGTCCCCAAGGCATCCCCCCCTTCTAAGGTCACTAAGGAAAAGGGGAGGGGCCACAGAACAAGGGGAATGAAATGTCCAAACGTTTAACAGTGAAAAGGAGTGATAATAATAAAATCAAGAGAAGCTCCATTCTTACTAACCCTCCATGAAGAAATTCCCAAGAAGACAGTCCCCATTTAAAGTGTTTAACTGTGCGCGACACGATTTTAAAAGACACGGGCACTAACTTCCCCCTTGCAAACAGCTCTGGCTTTGAGATGTAAGGACAAATGGTCTAGGAAAAAATTAAAATCAGTGTTTGGAAGTTTCAGACTTTACTTAAATTGGAACATCACAGTTCACGAATAAAAGTAAGAAAAATGCCTTCCTTTCTGTTTAAAGCTTCCCCGCAACACAGGTTTCCTTGAGGACCTGTTTGGGGGTTTGGAGTGGGCTTGTGGAAAACTCAAGGAGAAAAAGGGAGAAAAGCCAGAAGCAAACAAAGGAATGGACTCCACATTTCCTACTGTCCAGAGCGGCCACATTCCCTGGTCGGTGACTGAAATCGCCCTGAGCTACTTAGCGGGGGGTGCTCAACAGCAGACGGGGTGAGAGGGCTGGGCCAGCTGAGCGGGAGGCGAGGCTGGGCTGCTGGCTGGCCCTGGACCTCCGGGGATGGGTGACGGGGCCTCCGAGCCCTCACTGCCTCACCAGCGAGGCGGTTGATCCAAGTGCTATCTGATGGGACTGCTGTGTGAACCCAGCAGAAATGTGGAGCGAGCGCAGAGCACGGTGCCTGAGGTCGGCGGAAGCACACCACTGTCACACAGGGACATTTCCACAGCAAAGCAACTGTCCACAAGATGTGAGGCGACGATGAGACGGCAGAGCGGCCCCTCGTGGGGGCACAGCTCTCCTCACCGGCGTACCCTCCCTTCTCCAGGCCAGCACCCACTCCCTTTGCCTCTCCACAACCACCTCCAGTCTGACGTTGTCTGAAGATCCCAGCCGGGGAGACGCTGCAACTGGCAGCCAGGTCTGCGTTTGGGTCCTGGTTCCTAAGGCCTGTCCGCGGACATTTGTTCATTACATCTATGAGGAGGAGCTCGGCCCTCCAAGACTTTCCTTTCTTCTAAAGCCCCATGGTTTTACAGTCGATTTATTTACAGTAGACCCCTGCTGGTCTGTGCCACGCACGTAACATAAAATCCTACCGCATTCACAATTATTTCAAGAATACTACTCTTGTCTCCTTAATTAGGTTATAAGCTCCTTAAAAGGTCATCACATAGCCCGAAAGATGAGCCTTAACATGGGTTCCTAATATGCCAGTCTGGCTTGGACCTTCAAATTGCTTGTTGAGGCTTAATCCAATTACAATAGCATAATTTCTATTTGTGAGTCTCCAGGAGATATCTGTATTTAAAATATCACGCTTTCTATCTTGGGCATTTAAATTTGATGTGACATTACAACAAAAAATTAACAGACAGCTTATGATTCTAACAGCAAAAGGGCTGCGTCGGGGTGGCATTTTAGAAAGAAATACACGCAGGAGTATGCACACACTCCCCGTTATGCATCCAGCGGAGACGTGTTAAAGGGTTCATAAAAATAAAAATGGCACACAAATTTTACTGAAAAGAGCAAACTGCTTTTTGGGGTGGTAAGACCTGAAACAAAAACATGGTGAATGGATGAGCTATAAAGACATTATCCTGCCTAAGACATAGCAACTCAAATAGACAGGTTTTTACTTGGCAGGCTGCTGTGAACTTAGCCAAAGCCACAAAACACCACTGGCCTCTGGGCCCTGATTTCCTCCTGCAGGTTCAGAACCCAGTTCGTGTCTACAGGAAGGCAACACCTGTGCAAGGTCGCCCCATGGATGGGAGGAGGGGGCGCCACATATTAGATTCTCAGTACTTCTCTGTTACAGCTGCAGCCCAGGCGTCAGCAGTCCTGCCTGTGTGAAAATAAAATGGTGAACACAGTACGAGACTGTTTAAATAGATCAGACGTTAGCCAACTGTACTCTGTTTCTTTTGTGACCCATAGAGATGCTTGTAGAAGGTTAAAATTGGTTTCTTTGAAACACGCTGTGGGGGAACCAAGCTAAAGAGACACCTTGCCTTCCTTGCTTTATGACACGAGACAAGCAAGTGGCACTGTGAGTTTGATTCTGCACAAATCTATCCTGAACACAACACCCCACTAGAAATCTGGATGTCTGAGCAGGGCTGCAAAGGCCCTTCAAAGTGCCTGCAAATCCTGGTGGATGACATAGTTGACACAAAACTTACGGCATTCGTGCTGTAAACTATACCACCAGGAAAGTGAAGAGAGCCTGCAAAATTCAGAGAAATATTTGCAAATAACATATCTACTAAGGGACTTGCACCCAGAATATATAAATAACTCTGGCAACTCAATAATAATTTTTAAGTCACCTGATTTTTAAAACGGGCACGTGATCTGAACAGACGTGTCTCCAAAGAAGACGTCACTCATATGAAAAGATGCTCAATACCAGTAGTCATTCGGGAAATGCAGCTCAAAACGACACTCATACAGCCCTTCACACGCACTAGGATGGCTGGGACCATAAAGCAAACGACAACAAGAGTTCGTGAGACACCGGAGGGGACATGCACCCCTCTGCTGCTGTCGGTGGGGATGGAAACTGCCTCAGCCACTTGGGAAACAGCCTGGAAGTTCCTCCAAAACTTAAACAGAGTTACCATCTACCCAGCAATTCTAGTCCCAGGTTTAATACCAAGAGACATGCAATCGTGTCCACCCAGGAGCTTGTACACAGCGTACACAGCGGCACTAGTTACAAGAGCAAAACAGTGGGAACAACTTACATGTCTATCAACTGATTATTGGATAAACAATGTGTGTTATGTCCATAAAACAGAACATTTGGTGATAAAGAGAAATACCTGCCATGATGTGGATGAACCTTGACAACTACACTACATGAAGCCCATCACAAAACACCACGTTTTATGATTCCATTTACACGCGGTGTCCAGAATCGGCCAAGCTGCAGAGACACAAAGCGACTGGCGGTTACCTAGGGCTGTTGGAGGGGCTGTGGAGGGAGGGGAGTGTCACAGCTAATGCGTACAAGGGATTTTTCTGGGGGGGTGATGAAAGGTTCTAGAGTGTGACGATTGCGTAGCTCTGCGAACATACTAAAAAGCTTGGAACCGTACTCTTTAGATGGGGAGTTGTGTGTATGTGATTACAAAAACAAGGAAAAGTCATGGCATTCAAGGGAATTTAGGACAAAACGACTGAGGTGACTGAAAGAGGAAACTTTCTTGCTGGCTTTTATGATAATGCAACTTCTAACATGGCACGGAGTTCATTTTTCTCATCAACCTCATTACCTCATTTTAATTCTGAATCAGTTCTCGGGAAAAATTTTGGAGTTGGCCCAATGTATGATGGGCAATCTCCACAGGGTATCTGCTTACTGACAACGTGAGAGAATTCAGGATGGGGCCATTGCACATTTCAGAAATGGACAACCACTGCTCCCCTAAAACTGTATAAACAGCCACGTACATTTAGAAGTTGGGTACCTTTACTTGTGTGGTGGCAACCGGTATCTCTATATCCACAGAAACTTAACCCAATTTGGCGCTACAAAAATAAAACGCTTGTCTCAAAATTCTCACATCGGATTTAACCACCTATGGGTATGTGGAAGAAAAAAATCCCATCGAAGAATTTCCAGTTATAGATTCGGGATTGTTTTGTCCATGAGGGAGGAAAAATCAGGAGTGACTTTTGAGTCTCAGGGAGAACCTAACATTTTGACTACTGTTTGGATCTAGACGGATTAGAGCAAAGCCCCTGGACGCCACGCAGATAAGGCAACATTTTAGATGTGGGTAAAGGGCTGTCACGGCTTTATTCCATCTCTCCCACAGTTGATAGACATTCACGCACAAAGTCAAATCCAAACAATCGGGAAGCGCAGGATATCTTTTTATAATAGAACTTTCATGAAATAGAAAAATGAACGAAACACAAATAACTAAACAATTTAAGATCAGATTTACTTCCAGGGTGCATAATGGGATCAGCCCAAATTCAACCAGATGGCTGGGGACATGTGGAAAACTGTCAGGCAGGACACAGCGGGGGGCTTTGTTTCCTCAGGGTGGGACAGTGGCAGGAGATGATAAAGATGAAAAACGCTTGTCTAGGCTGGTGGTTTTCAAACTGGGGTTCTCTGGGACCCTGGAGTTCTGTGGCCTGGTCTCAGTCCCTCAGAGGGACCAGGCGGAAGCCACAGGGACATCAAGACCCCCCACATCCCATGCAACCAGAGTGGCTCTTTGTCAAAATCTATTTCATATACTGCAGTTCTGCACAAGACGTTTGAAAGCGGGGTCCCAGTGTATGAGACGAATGGAAACATTTTGATTTAAATTTACTTGCAGTGTTATTACAGGAAGGACCGCTGGGCTGCTCGGCAGCTGGATTAGATATCACATCATTTTTATGATATGCTATAGTTAAAGCTATGGTTGTGGATGGCAGTGTCTGAATTTATATCAATGACCTAAGAACATTGAAACATCATAGAGCATATTCTGAATTATCAAAAGCTTAATTTTATTTAGAAAATATATTCTATAAAATGAATACATGCATAACCATTTATTATATAAAGTTGTAACTCAGGATAATTTTGAGAAGTGGGAAGCCAAGTATAATAAATAAAAGACCTTTTCTAGATCCCGTCCCCATTTCTGTCTTGTTTTGAATCCCTCTTGAAATTATTTACAGTCTAGATTTTAGGCTGAAGGTTACTATGAGAAAGCAATGCAGAGAGGAAAGGGACACAGCATCCGTGGCCCCACTTAATCCAATGAGAGGGATGTTTCAGCTGTGCTGTAGGAGATTTCACGCACTGCGGGGTCCCCTACCCACACGTGGACACTGAATTCACTTGCGGCTGGCGTCCTGGAGTTCTCGATGCCTCAGCTACACGCAGGCGAGGAGGACACCGTGCTGGATGCCGCTGCCCCTCTCCTGGCCACTGGGCTAATCCCGTGACTCTACTGAGGGTCAGGAAGACAGTGCTCGGAGCCCACAGGTGTCACCCCACCCACTGCGGTGCCGGAGGCCTGTTCAGGTGCTGACGTCTCCCCATCTGACGCTCTTCCTAAGAGGTCAGACCAGATCTCAGTGTCGTCTCGCACCTTTTTTATGCATCTTTCTCTCTCCCTGTGCTACTTCCTTGGGCTCCTGCGGACGGCACCCTTCCCTTCCCTTTGCTTCCCTCTCTTCTCTCGCCTTCACTCCCACCCATTAAGTATTTCTTCTTAAAAGTAAGTTGTTGGGTGTGCCCAGGACGCACAAAGGCGGCTTAGCCAGAGGAATGGAGCCGTCCGTTTGTATTCCATTTTCAGGACCTTTCCTTGAATTACAAGCCTTTGGTGAAAAGCATCGTGTCTGAATTGTCTAAGTCAGAGGGGAAGTTCGACCTCACAGTCAGGAGCAGTTCCAGCCCTGGAACGTGGCCGCTCGGCCTGGAGCGCCTCACTTTGCGCTGCATTTGCGACTTTGTACTAATGCTCCCGACGCACGACTTACCAACCTCACTGAGTTGCGGCGAGTCCCAGGCTGGCACGCAGGACCCGCAGCAGTGCTCCGAGAAGCTGGACTCGGTGTTGTAAACAGACGGCAGTGTAAGGGGAAGGATGGAGCTTTTCAAAAACAATTTTGTCTACTGCCTTAATTTGCTAAGCAAATCGCTGTCTGAAGGCATCTGGAAGCCGCACCTACACAGGGAGTCCCGATGTGCTTCCCACCCCCACACCCGCAGGTCTTCCCACTCAGATGACACCTCCACCGGCAGCTCTGGCCAAGGCCTGGAGTCATGCGATTCCTCCCTCGCGTATGCCGGGTGGTCTGGGTTCAGAACAGCCGCAAGACCTACCACGCCCGTCAAGTGGCAACTTCTCCTGCTCCTTCTGCCACCTGGTGTCCAGCTCCCACACCCCATCCAGAGGGCGTGCCAAGCCAGACCTGCTACCACGCCCTGGCGTGACACCCTCAGGGTCTCCATGAACGGTGCACTGCAGCCCATCCCTCCCACGCTCTGGCCTCGTGTTTCTGGGTCCTGCGCCCTCATCCCACCCCTCCTCTCCATCTCCTCCTCCTCACGCCTCCTTCCTGCTCTGGGGACAGACCTACTAGGGTCCCACCTCAGGACCCACACACGTGCTTCTCCTTCGGAAACACTCAGAAACACGTGCTGCTCCCCATTTCACTCAGCTCTGCTAAATGACCCAAGACATTTTCCTGGGCCTCCTTATCAAAACTTGTTCTCCGCTGCCCCCCACCCCCGGAGTCCCCCACTCACTCTGCAGGGATTTTCTCACCAACATGTGTCGCTACTTGAAGTTGGTGCATTTTTCTGTGTAAACCTGGCTTTTCCTTCCTCCCCACTAGAATAAAAGCTCGCGGAAACAGGTACTTCACCCTGCTGGTGAGTGACCCACCAATATTGTGTGCACGACACAGGAGCCTCCTGTGACGACGGGGGTAGAATGCCAGGCACCACTCCTAGGATGCACAGAGAAGGCGAGTGGTGGGGTCCGGCATTGGCCACGCTCCTGGAGCCCCTGCAGGGGAGCCCTGCACCTCCCGACACCCCGGGATGCCCCCACATACATGCTCAGCGTCGATTGCTCCTGCCACTGTTTCCTGACCTGCCCCATCCCCCGAGACTGGAGAGGGGAGGTGAGCGCTCACCGCCTCACTCTTCCTCTCCCAAAAACTGGAATCTTCCCTCGAACTAGACTGATCTGTTACGTCAGTTCCCTTCTGCTGCTGTGACAAATCACCACAGACCTAGTAGCTTGAAACAGCGCACGTTTTTCTCTTGTGCTTCCAGAGGCCAGACGCCTGAAATCCATGTCACTGGTGTGGACGGAGCGGTGCCTTCTGGAGGCTCCGGGAGAATCCGGTCCTGGCCTTTCCTGGTTCGTGTCCCTTTCCTCCATCACCAGTCTACTTCTGCCGTCACACCCCCGCTCCTTCTGATGTCACGCCTCCCTCAGCCCCCCTCCTGGAAGGACACCTGTGATTACATTTAGGGCGGACACTCCAGGACCATCTCAGATCCTTAATTTAACCCAATCTGCTGCGTGCCTTTCGCCAGGTGTGCTGACCTTCACAGTGTCCAGCCCCCCAGGTGCCGTGTGCCCGCACTAGAGCCCAGAGAGTCCATCATGTGGACACTGGGCTGGGTCCTCGGGCGCTCAGGGCCTGGATGTGGGGGCTTCGTGGGGTCTTTTTACTTTATTCCCTGCCACAGGAATCCCAGCAGGACACGCCAGCCTTGTTCATTAGCACCTAAATGGACGTTTCCTCTCAGTGGACTCACCCGACTAGGAAACAAGCATGTGGACTCCACGGGTGTGGACACTACGCCCGTCGGCTTTGCCGTAGAGAACACGGCCCCATACTTGCGGGCTCTCGCGGCACTGTTGGCGTCCCGAGCGCATGGGCCAGGCCTGGCAGAAGGAAAGAGGCAGAGGAGCAGAGAGCAGACTGGGATGAGGGCTGGCTTGGGAAGATGCCAGATATGGGGGCTTTTTCCTTTTCACCGAGGGGAGTCCTGGATGCAGGTGAGGGTAGGATTTCACGTCATGTCGGGATGGACTGCTGACCTGGAACCTGAGAGTAGCCGTCACTTTCCTGCCTAAACCATGAAGAACAGAAAGTTCTTGCCCATAAAGTGTGATCTGGGTTTGAAGGGGAGCAGTGACAGTAAAATGCCTGGGGCTGGGAAGGGTGGAGGGAGGCTGCAGATTAGATACTGAGGGAGGGTGCCCACAATTAAGAGGGGGAACAAAATGAGGACCCAAGGAAGAGCTGAGCCTGGAGGCCCGTGCCACACTCCTGGAGGGAATCCTGGACAGAGCCCGCCCTCCTGTGGGGAGGTACCACCTCACGGAAAGCAGCCCTGGGCTTATAAGCTTGAAACTGACATTGTTTATTGCCAAAAAATCAGCCTTAGCAGTTCAAAAGCTTTTAAATTTGATTAGAAACTGCCTTCAGGGATGTCACCAGAGCCGTCCATCTTCCTGGAATCAAACCTATTCTTCCGTAAGCACCAGCTTTACAAACAAAAACCCTTATTGACTTGTCGTGTGTACCAGTTATTAAAAATTGCTAGCGGGAATACACTTTGAAATTTCTGAATTTACTTTGAAAATGTTGAGAGTTTCTCCACCTTTTAAGATATTTTACAGCTTTAGAATTTTTAAGTGATAAAAATGATTTGCTTTGTTTCTGCCCACAATCCTTACTGTGAGATGGCACTCGCCTGCCTGCTGTGTTGTGAGTGTAGGTTAGATGCCATTTCCATGGGACGTTTGGATCACCGAACAGTAGACTTAGGGTTTGTAAACTGCCTAGTGCCAGGAATAGCTAAAGTTGACATGCGGTGCTAATGGCTTCTTACTGATTTCACACATGCAGTGGTTTTGATCCCCCCACTGGTCTCAGGTCACAACCGTGTTTCCTACATTTCAACCCCTAGACCTACGTCCTACAGATCATTTCCAGGCACCTGGTGAGTAGTCAGTTAAGACCTGAGACAGAAGTGTCTAAGGGACCTCCAAGGACCCAGAGACACGCACTTCACAGAGAACGGCCATGTAGGACAGAGTGTGGGAATGGTCTTGACAGTCAGTCCTGGCTGTACCTGGACATGGAGCCACCGGAGTCCAGCCTGATGTGGCCCAGACCTGCCACACGATGGTTCAGGAAGGTTTTGTACAAACGCACGTGTGACGACCAAGTCCTGAACTAGCACGGAGGAGTCGTCGGGTCCGCACAGATGACACTGGTGGGAGGACGGAGGGAGGCCCGGCATATTCTGCCCCAACAGCAGAGGGAGCATGGAGCTCCCGAGCCCTGGCCTGGCCTGCAGAAGGACACGTGATGCAGAGAACTCTCCGAAACGCCAGAACATCACAGGAATGCGTGCCGAGCCCACAACACAGGGGAGAACTCTTCCGGTCGTCTCTCCGTCCAACACACTACCCTCCCCTTAGATGCGATTTTGGACACGAACCACCCAATAGGCTGGACTCAGGGCCAGCGCACTGCACTCCAGCCTCGGCCATTCAGCAAAGGACATTTACCCTCCCCGCGTCCCACAGATCCTCCCGTCCAAATCCGAGAGCTCAAGGGCTGGAGTCCTCCAAAGAAAGAGATGACTCTGAACCCAACCGGCAGATGAGCTCAGAGCAAGGTGGGCTGGGTGTGGACAGAGAGCAGGGTGCAGGGCCATGGGCTGATAACAGCCCCGAAGGACAGACGGTCAGGGGAGGGAGGACTCGTGGGGTAGAAAGTGACACGAGGGAGGGTCCACAGATGGACCAGGCTGGGGTGCAGGCTAAGGAGTGATGACAGAAGAGCCATCTCATAGGTGGTGAGAGGTGCTGTTTAGCTGGCGCAGCTGGGTGGGAGGTGGAGATGTTAACACGGAAACACAGGGCCGCTCCTGACCTCCCATGACGGTTTGGACAAAGGTCCATCACCCTATTAAGCGTAGGTTCTGTCAGGGTCGGGATGGCGTCTCAAACACACACCTCTTCTCCATCCCTCACCCACATAGAGAATGACTACAGCCCGTTTATTGTAACAAGTCACTGTCACTTCCTTAAATCGATCACTGGAGTTCTACCCCCTACCGGGGGTCAGGGGAGTCACCAAGCTCAGCAACACACAGGGTGTCACAGGAAACAGGAAGACATGCTGGTGGGGATTTAAGCCAAAGGCCTGAATACTTACACCCACTGCAGTGCCCCCTGAGCGTGTTGGGGAGCTCGGCCTCTCAGCGCCCACATAGCGGGCCGGCCGGACATCTGTGTTCACTTCTCAGTTGGGGTGCACCCTACAAAGTCTTGACTGAGTCACACATCAACTTTCATGCCTTCTCTCTTTGCTGAGGTCTATAAATACAGGAGTCCTGCTCACCCCATGCGGTTCCCGGGTTCTCCGGGATGAAGGCCACTCGCTAGAATTGCTCCTTTATTCCAGCGCCCATCTTCCCTGCTCCCCCACGAGACCACAAACCAAGTGAATGCAAGGAGCCCACCATGCTCTAAAAATAATGTCTGTTCTGCTTTGTTTGCCTGGTTTCCTGTCCTTACTGTATCTTCAAAGTCAACCAGAGTCACTATGGCAAGTCACAGAACGAGAGTGTCTCTGGTGGCACCTCGCACGTCAGCCACGTGGGCCATGGGATGTGATGCACCAGCATCTCCAGCGTTTCACTGACAGCCGTGCAAACGGGATGCCTGGTGGGTGCTGCAGGGTGGGCACACTTCCAGGGGCCCCTGCAACCTCTGCCGGCTGGGCCTCTGCTTTTCCAGCCCCGTGCCATCTCCTGTCACACAAACAGTCTAAGGCATCTCTCCCCTCCTCTGGGGTTACTCACATTTCTGGGTTTTTACATCCTTAGAAAGAGACTGTCCACACTATACTTTGGATGTAAAAATACATGTGGCTATTAATATTGTGTCTAACCTTAGTTCTAGAGAGTTTGCAATTATCCTGGGTCAGGAAATGATCAAATTGGGACCGTCAACGAATGAGCAATTTTTTAAGTAGGCACTAGAGCATTTCTACCAAACCATTCCAAAATAAGTCTTTCGAAGGCAAGTCCCCCATCCTTTTCCCTGAAAAATTCGGCCACACATTTTAATGAGTAAACACTGTGAGTCTGTGGGTCTTGGGCAGGATGGTGTGGCCGGGATGTCACACCACAAAGCATGTCACAGCTCACGCTGACCGCACAGACACGCCAAGGCAGGTCCCAGCCTCGAGTTCTGGTTAGTGTCCAGCTGACAATGCCAAGGCTGGGAAACGGGGCAGAAGAATCGATCCAGGGAAGCCTGTTTTTCTTAGTTTGTCAATCTTATTTAGAACCTTTTCTTTGGCCACTGGAGGAAACGTGCAGCCAACAACCTAAACGTCCATCCTCCGATTCATGTTTCAGAAACTTACGCATTTCACACAGGACAGCAGGATAGCCAAAAGAAAAAACCAATTCTTTTCTGTAAGAAGCCAGATACTTTCTGCCAGCTCCTCACCCCTCCCACAATGAGCTAGGGGGCTGACCCCAGGAACAGCAGGAACCCCATTCTCTGCTTCACAAGAGCCACTATCTCCCTGAATTATGTTTAAAATGGCAGCAGTGTAGATCAAATCTTCACTCTCGGGAAACTTAACAGAGTTACAACCTAGGAAAAGCTGGCTTCGTGGTGATAATACTAATTAGAAACAGATGTGTCCTCAGAAGGTGAGGAAGAGGAGGCTATCAAGAGGAAGACCTCCCCCTGCCCCGTTCCCCCCCACACAATATAGTGCAAAACCCCACAGACAGGGTCCAAGCAAAGCCAGCTTGGTGTAACGCCACAGAAGGTGAAGTGCAAACTCTTCCCTGACAAGGCACAGGCCGCGTTTGTAGCATCCGGTCACTTGAGGTCAGCATTATGTGGTCATCCCGGATTTGTAGCTGAGGAGACAGAAGGATGAAGTGGCCTCTGAGGCCGATGCCAGGCAGGACGAGGGAACATGAGGGACCAGGACGGGCGGTCAGCAAGCTCGGGCATGTCCAACGCAGGGAGCTCCGTGGGGGTGGGGGACAGGAACACAGCCTGTGGGTCGTGGGGACTTTTGCAAATGAACCCTGTGGACAAGAAGTGGCTGCCGAGTACCTGTGGTTGTGATCAAGCAGGGCTCTCTGCTCAGTGCTGGTCCTGGATGCCCTTTAATGGTCTCAACCAACACATGCAAATGACCCACAAAATATGTGCTGTTCTGATGCTGGCTGGGGACGTAAGAAGCTTTTTTTCAAGGGACCACTAAGGTGGGGGAGGGCTTGAGCCAACGTAAGGAGGAAGCGTGGGGAGTTATGGGCCAGGGAGTGTGTGTGTGGGGGGTGGTCAGTGATGGAAATGTACTAAGAGGGCCCGCTGATTCCTCCCAAAGTGACCGACCAGGGTTCTTGTGGAAGGAAGGTCAGGGTCACCAGACATCACCCAGGGGATGGTGGGGATGAGGAATGTGATCAGACGTGGAGGGTGGGGGTCCTCTCTGAACCGACTCAGCAGGATTCTTGCTAAAACTGGGTGCTGCATGTCCTGCAAGGACCACAGAGAAGCTCAAGGTCAGGGCCTGGTGGAGAAGGGGTCAGGTGACGCTGAGTAAAGCTGCTGGAGGACAGTCTTCCTCAGTGCACATCCCGGCGGTGCCAAGCCCTGCTCTTGCTTCGTGACAAATCACAGCAGTATGGCTCCCGCACAGTCACCCTGTGTGCCCTGGTGTGCAGGTCCTCACACTTAATTATAGCTGCACTCCATGACGTCGCCTCAGCCAACACGTCAGCAGCAAAGGCTTCTGACACAGCTGCACATTCTATACGATGAACCAGACTGTACACCGAATAGATTTGTGTCTGAGCCATTTGCTTCATTAAAGTCACACTGTAGCTTAAGACTATTTGTTGGTCATTCCACTTGAGTGTAATGTAATAGCTTTTACCGGTGTAAATGTATTAGCAAACATACAATCACAGCAGTGGGGAAATGCAACGCAACATAAGCCAGTGTCCTCAGGAGTAAAAGGAGAGCATTCTAGAGAACGCTGTTTGTGCTGGGCTAGCTTTGCTTATAAACAAGCACAGAGCCTGGGAGAAGTATTTCTGGCTAAGCAGCGGGCAGCCCTCCTCTCCAGACAGAACGAACTCATCTTCGGTCTCCCCACATTTCAAAGGGGCACATCCCACTGCAGCCCAGCCCCAAATGCACTGAGCGACCCACACCACACCGCTGCTGTGCCCCGTTCTTCATCTGTCTGCTCAAGCACCAGGGCCCCTGTCCCCACCCCTCCCTGTCTCAGGGAGTGCAGATGTCCATCTCCCATTATTAATTTGCCACAGCTAAGACACTGCCCCCACCCACCCCCAGCATGCAAGACAGCGTGAAATCCCGGGGAATCAGTAAGTCAGAGGAAGTGCAGAAACACTCCGCTTCCTCACTAACTGAGCTTTCATGTCAGTCTCTGCTTCTGAAGGCATGAAACATACAACCACATAGTCACTGTTGCATCGAGGCGTGTGCTAGAGGAGACGGCACACGGGGTTACTGAAAGAATGGGTAGAGGGGATGAAGAAAGAAGAAGGGCTGAAATCTCAGTATTTTTGGCAGTCTTCTCACATATATTTGAATAAGCAGCAATACTCTGGGACGTTTACTTGGATGTAAGGAGAGAAAGTATGTAACGAACTTGCAAAGATAAGGCGTACCACAGAAACAGTGACCACAAATAAGGAATGTGATTTAGGGTCTTTAAAATGGTGATACACAAATTAAATAGTCACTAATATGCACCATTTATTGTGGTCCTCTCTGATTTTTTTTGGTCCTGTTGCCCTAAAGTCCAATAAAAATCAAGATTAACATAGAATTCCTTTGGGTGCATGTATTGAAAGTACCTGAAAATTATTTTAATTAGAAATGGTTTTCCTGGAAAGCACCCAACATCCAGAAGAAGAGCTTTACCTATCAAACACCAAGAAAAAGCCTTAATGTTTAACTTTCCAGGAAGCCTTTTTTTCCATGACTGGAGCCAGCACTGCTCACAATATTTGCTAAGAGTCCCTTTATTTTAGTAGGACACCATGTTTCTCTTAAGAAGGGGGAAGCAGTTAAAATACATTCATATGTACATACAGATAGCATTTGGTTATCTGCAACCACGAGAGATAAAAAAGACTTGACAATTGACACCATGATGCTACTCCAGTGATGGCAGAGACGTCTCAGGATTTCACCCTACAAAGCAGTCTTGCATTTCCGTTTTGGCCTCTCTCGCTAGATGTTAAGTTCATTGAGGGCAAGGCTCCCGCCCTTCCACTCCAATCGCTCAGCACAACACATGTGGGATATGCTCATTTTTCTGAGTGTGCAACAAATGAGCACATATAGAAATAAATGAAATTCTTCTTCCACTAACAGTTTACCACGATCAATATCCCATGTAAAAACTTCCATTTTGTTCTTCTTACACGCCCCCAATCATCTTTCAGTAAAAATGTCAACAACAGGTGAAATAATAGGTAATGGAAGAGAACCAAGCCCGACCTTGCTATCCCCAAACTAAATAACCATTCCCCAAATGAAGTACTTTGGGTATTGATATCTGTAGGAAATTGGTAGATAAATTGTACCCTGAGTAAATCATATCACTTTTCATTCATTGAAAACCTATAAACCCTCCTAGCCACCTCTCTCAACTCTCCCCAGCCCCCCAGCCAGGCTTGGAATCTTGCAGGTCCGGTCTTTGGTGGCTTTCCCGGAGTCCTGAAGGTGAGGTGGGGGAGGATTCCTTCTGGAAGATCTGCTAAGTTGGGACACTGGTGCTGGCATTTCCTGGCTCTCGAAGCCGCCTTAGCTCATGCTGCCACGGCGAGAGCACCTGCATGGCGATGCGTTCGCAGATCAGGACAGCTGACTCACGGGCGACGTGCAGGCTACGGAAGAGGAACACTGACATCCCGGGACGTGCTTTACCAATATCCACAGCTAACAATGATTGACTAGCGTTTTTATCATCCAGACTCCATGTTAAGTCTTTACATATGGTAGCTCATAACTGTCCTGTCGATCCTATGACGTGGGGACTATTATCACCCCATTCCACAGGGGAGGAAAAGGAGGCTCACAGAGTTTAAGAAACCGCCCTGCTCGAGAAAGGTAGAGCTGAGAATCCAATTCAAGTGCACCTGATGCAAAGCCCAAATCTGCCAGAACTTTCTAACTTCCAGAAAAGGCTCTCTAGCATAATTTTAGGTTGTGGAGCATATTCCAAAATACCTCAGAGAGTGATTTCTTTTTTAAAATGACAGTAGCCCTCCTTCCTGTCTCGTCTAATACATGGTAAACTCCAATACCCACACGACCGAAATGGCTAAAATTAAAAATAGATAGCATTTGCTCTTACATTAAAAACTTCCTTTAAAATATTTTAGGAGTAGGAGCATAATAAGCAAGTCATTCTGCTTCCCCAGACCCCGTTTTCTCATGTGTGAAATGGACTGACGAGTGAGGCAATGGTTACACCTTCCAGCTAGGGGCTGGTTCTTAGCCAGTGTTGGCAATGACCTGAAACCACAGCTTTCCTGTGGGTGAGAGTCTAGCAGCCCCTGAACCTGGACACTTTTCCGGGGTGTGTACATGGCAGTGTATGCAAGGCATCCGATTCCCTTTAGAAAGCCTGAGACCATTCTTGCCAGAGTCAATTATGTAGCCATCTCACCTGCTGCAATGCTGATACACCACAAAAATATTTAAGCTGTAATTCATAAACAGTTCCCAAATCTGATTAAGTAACCTGCCTTCTCTGGTGGTTAGAGTTTACCAAATGTTGGGTTCTTGATGTACAGTTACTTTTAAACTCAAGTATGAAAACATAAATCTCTCTGTGAAAGTCTTTTTAATAAAATGATACTATTTTAAACTTACAGTAACTACTGTTACTTTCCTGTTTGTGTCACTAGATTTTGAATTTCAAATAACATTTTTGAAAGTCTCCGTGTATATTTTAAAATATAAATTTCACAGAAACAATAAAACCTTTTTTTTTTTAAACAGAATGTGTTTTCTTTTTTATTAGTCCAAACAGAGGAATTACACATCTTTGTTAAGTGCTCCGTATGTCCTATTTCTCACCTTCAAACTATTGACAGACCTTCCCTCCTAAATTTGACATTTTTTTTGACAGGTGATTCTTAGGCTATAATCTGCTGTGAATATACAAACGAATAGGCAGGCTTCTGTGGAAAAAGATGGGGAGGCAGCTGGGCAGGGATATGGAATTTACTGGACTGAGGCACAGGGTCAGACCCCACAGGTTGGGACACAACGACTCCAGGCATTCTGAGTCTTGTATTTTTTTGGAGCTACAATGCCCAGAAAAGGGCTGAACCCACAGCAGGTTCTCCATAAACACGTGCAGAATAAATTGGTTGGTAAGCTTCCAGCAAGACCCTCCATTTCTCAGGGCTTTTCCGCCTAGAATAGAATGAGGATAGTAAAACATGCCTGCCCAGATTTTCACAAGTACCAACCAACAGAAGCTGGCAAGGACACGTGCAGTGATCAGAGCATGGGCCAGTGATGCTCATCTTTATTAGGGCTTCACCCAGCACCCAGCACCGCCTCTGGGTCAGATGGAGTGCTCACTGATTACGTACCCACAGACTGCATTTCTTTCTAGACAATTTGACCTTCTGCGTATCTGATGGTTTACTAATGGTTTTTAGATACTTAGTTTTCACAATGAAAAAATCTCATTTCTCTCCCCTCCCACTCTTGGCTCCCATTATATTTTCTGAGGCACTTCCACAACCCAGTTCTCCTTTTTGAACCGTAACATGGGGGTGGGGGGGAGGATGGGGGGGAGTGTATCCTCCCCCACCCCCCCCATGGGTTCGCCCGGTGCCTTCCTGAACATGCCAGGAGCTGGGTCACACGTGTGCCTCCCCTTGGAAAGAACAATAAATGGAAAGTGACGAGGAGCTGTATAATAATAAACCTGGTGTTTTGATGACTAAAAACTTATCAGGTATAAAGGTAAATACTGTTCTGAGTTTCTGTTCTTGTCAACTTTAGCTTTTGAAAGTGCATAAGACGCAGGAAAAATGACTTACTTCAATGAACTTAGGTTTAATTTCTGTCAGCCTGAGGTTTAAAGCAAGCCCTCCTCCATTATTTGATTAATAGTTGCATTTGTTTGAAAAGACATTTTACCGTCAGAAACCAGCCACAAAGACCCTTTCCAGTACTTTAAATTCTGATTTACTGATACCATAACAGAAACTTTTTAAATAAGTAATTCCCTGTTGCTTTCATGTCTATTGCTGAGCTTTGCTTTAAGATCTCTTAATTACAGAATCCATGCCTGTAGCTCATATCATGGCAGCTGCAACAAAGAACACCAAGATGAAAAATGTGGCATTGTTCCAATTGATTTGACTTCATTAAAACAGACACGCCAGAAACCTCCATAGGTGCCCGCCTTGTGGCAAAGCCAAGGGCACCGTTGAAGGAAATCCCTACCGTTGTGTCATAAGCCCCCCCCCCCCCCGCCCCCTCTGCCACAATGTATCTTTTTCACTTGAATGTATTTCACCATTTTGTCATCTGTAGCTTCAACAATACAATTCGGACACTGGGATGAAGATAAGATTTGATTGTTGAAGAAAGAAGGAAAACACATTACAGTACCAACTGTCCACAGATGACTTTGGAAATCTGAAGATGACAAGACGAGGGACAGGAGAAAAGGACATGATTTTCAGGGTTCCCTGGGTTTCAGGACGAATCCCTACGAAACACAGAGCGGCAGGGGCATTGCATGAGCACCTTTCAGACGGGCTGGAGTCGATTGTGTTGCTGCAATTTTTTTTCATCATTTTTCGTTAATTCTACACCGATTGAAATACTCGAAGGATCTGCCCCGTGGAGTAGTACTTGTGTGGCTCCGGCTACTGTAACACAAACCCCATCAACATGAGCAGAGGGCAGGGCTGGGGGGTCCAGCAGAGGGGGCTTCTGAGGTGCCAACCTGAGCGGCCGCCTAGCCTTCCTCATCCAGCTGACTACCCAAATCCTGCTGTGACCGTGGAACAAAATTAGTTAGAAATTCAGCAGGGGCAGAGTTTAGTCCCCGCGGAGAACCGAGGACCAGTCCAGTTATTACTAGTAAGTCCCAACGATAACGTTCGATGTTAGGAAACCGGGACCAGCTCTCAAATAACTTTCACTCCCTGACATGCGTCTGCGGGCACAGTGCATGTGACAATGGGAAGGGCTCGGACGGCCCCGGGACCCGCGGCGGGGACCGGGAACCTGCGTGCGTGAAGGCAAAAGCATTTACCTCGAGCCGACTTAGACTGGAGCTCTTGGAGCGCGATTTCTTGCGCAGGTACACGGAGAAGAACCTGCGCACGGTGAACTTCTTCATGCTCAGCTCCATCACCCCGCGCCCAGCCGGGAGCAGCCGCAGGGCCGGAGGACGCGCATCCCCGGCGCATCCCAGGCGCGGAGGTTAGGTCCGTGGGCTGGCGCGCGTGGCCAGGGAGCGCGGCGCTGCGGCCAGCCGCGCGGGGCGTAGGCTGCGGGCACAAAGGGCAGGCCAAGCGGGCCACCGCGGTCGGGGCCGCGATCCCTCCTCCTCCACCTCCTACTGCTGCCGCCGCCCGGCGAGGACCAGGCAGCCCCGCCCCGGCCCGCCCCACCCGCCGCCACTACCACCAATCAGCGCCCGCAGCTCCAGGCGCTCCGAGCAACCAGCTCCAAGCAACCCCGCCCCGCCCCGCCCCCGGCTACTACTGCCAATCGGCGTCCGCCGCCACGCCCAGCCACGCCCACCTTCTCCCTCTCCTCCACTACCACCAATTAGCGCCCACCGCTCCACTGCTCCAGGCATCACTCCTCCCCCTCCTCCTCCTCTTCCCCCCTCCCTCCGAGTAGTCCGCGCTCGGAGAGGCCCGCTTTGCCTCCGCTCCGCCCACCGCACCCAGCCAATCAGCGCCCGCCGTGGAGCATGCCTAATAAGCCGGGGCGCTGCGCAGCACCACACAGGGACGGTAGTGCCGGGACTCTGCTACGCCGGTCGCGTGTTCTCTGTTTTCCTCCAGTGGCCTACTAGGCTTTTTTTCTACTTTAGGAGGTGTCGTTATGTTTTCCTTCCCTAAAACATCCTTTTACTCACTTTGGCACAATGCTGTTCTGTGCCGAACAAAACTTTGCTGATGAGCAAACACTTCTAGAAGGTGGAACAAAATCGGGAATACGTGCACTCTGCACCTCTCCCCGATCCAGCCCCATGACCCTTTCCTCGCTCCAGGTCCTGCAGCCCCAGCGCCCCGATAGGGGAGTCCACCCGTCACTAGCCCCACGTGGTCGGGACGCCGGCAGCCAGCTGGGAAGCCGCCCTTGGCAATGGTTGGAGAACAAAGACACATCCGTTCACCTTGACCTCCGACTCCATATATAGAAAATTATCCAAGGGATGACCTATCAGGGCCTGCACAGACAGTGTCCTGAGACAGGACTCTCAGAGGCCAGCGGCTGGCTGTGGGTCTGCAAGAGATTTGCCTGAAAGGGAAATATTTTTTTTTTTTTTTACAAATGCAGTCCCAGATAGGCAGGCGGGCTCTGTGCAGCCTGTCCTGTTTCACTCGTGTGCAATGTCCACCTGTGGAGTTTATGTTTAAGATAGGGTCAGCCGATCTCATTAGCATACTGCCACCAGCTGCTGAAAGGTCCCGAAACAGTTATGTGGTGTTGCTCAGACTGAAAATCCATGTGTCATGCTATGCCCTTGGCTAGATCAAAAGTTGTATTAATACCTGTGATAGGGGAGCAGCCAGATGACTCAGTTGGTTAGAGTGCAAGCTCTGAACAACAGGGTTGCAGGTTCGATTCCCACATGGGCCAGTGAGCTGCACCCTCCACAACTAGATTGAAGACAGCAACTTGGAGCTGATGGGCCCTGGAGAAACACACTGTACCCCAATATTCCCCAATAAAAAAAATAATAACCTGTGATAGACTATCTTTGCTGAAGTGAGTAAAGAGGGACCCCAATAAGAGTTCATGCTGCACCCAGGTCACAGGTGACGCCAGATGGCTCTCGGGGATTCATGGATGCCGCATGCTCCGTGGTGACAAGCACCGAGTTCGGTGTCAGGAGGCTGGTGCTGCCACCTCTTTGCTTGGTGAACTTGAGTTCACCGGCATGTTTTGTGTTCCCACCGCAAATGTCTAAGGTAAAACTATGCCAGTGAAAACCGGTTCCTGTTTCCCTGGAGGGTTCTGGTGGAGGGCGATTATTCCGACTTTGGGAACCAGCTTCTTACCACCCTGTGTCCACCACCCTCACCCAACCATTACCCCATACCACTCAGGCATCCCTGCTCTAAGCACACAGGCTGTGCCACGTTGCTGTTCTGACAGACACTGGACATCTGGCTGGTCACCAGCAAGGGATGAGGGAGGGCACATCTCCTTCAAGCTTCACTGCGGGGAGTGGGTCCAACTTACTGGCCAGGAGTACCATATGCCAGTTACGCCAGCTCAAGGCAAAAGGCTTGGAGCAGGCATAAATCCAGGCTGCATTTTACAACAAGAGCACCTGACCTGGTGTGACAGAGCCGGAAAGGAGACGTCTTATGGGACATTCATGACTCTCCAAAATTTGTACAACAAAACTGTTCTATTGTACTTGGACACCTCAAAAGAAAAAAGAAAAAAAGCTTTCATATTTCAACTGTGTAATTCATTTCTTTGCTAGAACAAATCTGTTTGCCTTTGTCTGCGCTGGTAAAACAGAGGTATGTCAACATCCCTAGCAGTCACCTACCACCATTCCATGTGCTTATACAATGAAACCCTCCAGGCCACCACATCTGGCGTCGGTCTCAGGACCCACTTGAAGCTGGGCCCAAATGATCCTTACCAAACACTGGAGAAGAAAATGTGAACTTCACAAAGGCTGGTGCCCAGAGTGGGTGGAGGGGCTTGGAGAGAAGACACAGAGTTCTATAGACCCCTGGTTATCTCCAGTTTCTCTCTGACTTAGGCACCTAAGTGTGTGACTGAACTCCATGGCTGCTGCGTGTAGAGTCCCGGCATGACCAGTGCACATTCAGTTTAGTCCACCCAATGGCTATGGGTCACCTCCTAGCTCTTGGCACTGTGCTTGGCATCAGGAACGCAAAACAAAGGTGACATGGCTCCTGACCTCCACATGTCCACAGTCGTGTGGCAGAGAGGGGGAGTGGACAGACAAACGCAATGCAGTTTTATGAAATGTGAAGAAACATAAGAAAATGCTATGTGAACAGAGATAAGAAAGAAGTCCATTCTAACTGGAGAAGCGCAGGAGGAGCTGGCATTTGGGGTGACCCCTGGGGTTAAGGAGATGTTTTCTGAGCAGGCAGGGTCCCAGGCTGCCGAGAAGTTAGAACAGGATTTCGTGACTGATTAATAAAAAAGTAAAAGTTAAAGTTCCTACCAAATGCTCCAGATACAGGAGGTATAAAATTTCAAAATTTCAAGGGCAAATGATTATGTCAATCAAAGGAGATGCTGAGAGCCTGTTCCCCACGCGGGGGACTTCCACCGGCTCTGAGAACACACAGTGTCCTGGACACTGCAGGAGTGGATGCTTTTGTCAGGAAGGTGACTGAAGCAGAGCATGCGGTCGCAGCCTTCCCTCTCCTCCCCTCAAAGGCCTAGGAACGGGTGTCGCCTCCCTTATTTTAAACCCCACCACGAGACCTGTGACCTGCTGGGGACATGGCAGCTTAGGTCTGGCATCTGGAGGAGAGAGCAAGGATGGACGTCTCTCAGGGAGGCCCAGAGGGGCTGCTCATTGAGCGGACCTGTATTCACAGGGCCTGTGTCAGGCAGGACACAGGACAGTTTCCTACAGACCAGAAGTGACCACGCAGGACGGGGGCCAGTCTGGAAGTGTCTGAAACCCTGTCGGGAGCAGAAATGTGTGTGCAGCACCAGGCCCAGAGAAGAATTCTACGTGACCCCCAAACCGAGGGCCCTCTGTCTTGTAAGTGGGCTGCAGCCTGGGGCGGGAGTTTTCAGTCACAAAAACCTTGGAAGAGGACACGACAGTTCTCCCTGAGAGAAAGGGTCAGGCTGGGCTCAGGGATGGGGGCCAGCGCACTTGGGAGCAACGCAAGTAAATTTCTCTATGCCTTATCTCTCCTCTCCTCCATGAAAGGGACCCTGCAGGCTGCCAGTGTGACGACGGGAACTCAAGCCAGGCAAAGAGGACACGTCTGAGTTGGATCAGTCCCTTGGATGGGAAATCCCAATTTCTTAATCAAGTTTTAAAACTTAAAACAAATGTGACAGTGGGAAGAAAAGCTAGAAATTCACAAGCGTCCTTCCGTCGTTTGCTCCACAAATACTGAAGGGTGTGTTTTGATCTGATCACAGGCCAGGTTTGTTCAACAAACCAGTTACACCTGGATGCAGTGAGAGAGGAGAAGGAGGAGTCAAGGTTGGTGTCCAGGTTACATCACAGAGATTCCATTTTGACAGCCGGCAGGGCCCCAGAGGACAGGAGCCCACCCACCCGTGTGTGGGCGCCTCGCAGGGCTGAGCCTTCAGTGAGAGGCTGGGCTACCATAACCCCCTGCAGACATGACCCAACTCTGGCACTAAGGGGGTGTGACAAGTGTGCCCTGGGATTCGTGAGCCCAGGCAGCCCTTACATAAGCTGTGGCTTCGATCACTCTCACTCTCTGTGCAATCCAAAAACAACAACAACAGTTGGAGCTGAGAATTTCAAGGAGCCTCAAGTTGTTCTTAAACCAGGTTCCTAGTAAAGATGCACATGAAATCCAGGCTTCAGAGAATTCCTGGGATACAGTTCGGGGCTCCCAGTTACTGAAAATGCAGTTCACAAGGACACTGGGTATCACCGATACAAGACAACTGGCCACAGATTCAGACATGTGAAGTTCGGCTCCTGGACTTGTCAGACGGAGAATAAAAAACTCATCACGCAACACTGTGTTTAAGGGAATGAAAGAAATGAAAATACAAGGTGTGATCAAACAATACAGTGAATGTTTACATTTTTTAAAATTTATTACAGTAAAAGTCACATTGCCATTCATCCCCCTCAAAATAGTCCCCCTCACTTCGAACACACTTATCCCATTGTTCTTGCCACTTTCTGAAGCAGTTCTGGAAATCGTCTTTCGTGAGTGTCTTTAGTCGCACTGTCCTGGCTGCCTCGATGTCCTGAATCATTTTGACTTTGGGAAAGAGTCGGAAGTTGCACATGACAGATCCGGCGAATAAGGTGGATGAGGACACACCGTCATATTTTTATTTGACAGAAATTGCCACACCAGAAGGGATGTGTAACACGGAGCGTTGTCATGATGGACAATGACATAAAGACACTCAGGAAAGAGGACGTCCAGAACTGCTTCAGAAAGTGGTAAGAACGATGGGATACATGTGTTTGAAGCGAGGGGGAGTATTTTGAGGGGGATCAATGGCAGTGTGTCTTTTACTGTAACAAATTTTTTTATTTAAACTTTCACTATATTTTGTGATCACACCACATGATTGAAGAACAAGAGACTCTAGAAGTGACCGAACAAATAGAAAAATGAACAATATACTTCTGGAAATGAAATGATGTCATACTAGACACAAAACAGATACAGCTGAACATAAAGTGCTTGTCATGCAGGGACTCATGTGGGGTCTCTGGTCCCCCTCCCCGCACAAGAACGCAGGATATGGTGAGGCCAAAAAGGAACACCCACGGAGCCATAGATAAGGGAGTCATACCACTATAGTCTCGCTGGCGGCTGGGTTGGAGACACAGGAAGCAGGAGCCACACTGTCCGGAACCCGCCATCCTAACTGCAATCCGCTCTTGCTAGCTCAGCCACCGTCTTCTTGCCAGCCCCCATTTTCTGCTAGCGTAGCCACAGCAGTTATATCAGTGGCCAATGGCTCACTGGTTACAGCTGATGGCCATCCAATCACAGCTGATGGCCATTTACTACCTGAGCCAGCACCTTTCCACGTGAGGCCGAGAGCCTGGAAACTGCACTCCTGGCTCTGTCCCCACAGTGCTCCTTGTTACAGAGCAGATCTGCCAGCTGCAGACGGTGAGAGATCTAAGCTGACGAAGCAGCACGTGAAGTAATGTGAAGGAACATGCATAAGAAAGTGACTGTGGGGGCGGAGCCCCAGAGAGTAGTTTCCAGGCTCTCGGCCTCACATAGACAGGTGCTGGCTCAGGTAGTAAATGGCCAACTGTGATTGCATGGCCATCAGCTGTGGCTAGTTGGCCGTCAGCTGTAACTAGTGAGCCATTGGCCACTAATATAACCGCTGTGGCTATGCTAGGAGAAGGAGAGAAGAGAAGAATGGGGCCTAGCAAGAAGATGGCGGCTGGGCTGGCAAGTGTGGATGGCGGTTTGCGGACAGTGTGGATCCAGCCTCCAGTGAGAGTATAGTGCCGCCAGAGAGAATATAGTGGTATGACTCCCCTACCTATGGCTCCGTGGGTGTTCCTTTTTGGCCTCACCATGTCCTGCGTTCTTGTATGGGGAGCGGGAGCAGAGATCCCCCGAGGCTGCCCTGCATGACAGTGACATATCTTGAATTAAATTTCTACCCGCTGTTCTGAGGGTGACTTCACCTTTGCTGAGATTCTCTGAGTCTTGAGAACAGGGGTTCTCAACTGGAGGGGACTTTTTCCCTAAGGGACATTGGGCAATATCTGGGGACATTTTTGGCTGTCACTGCTGGGGTTAACAGGAGGGGTGCTATTAGCATCTAGTGGGAGGAGGCCAGGGATGTTAAAGACCATCCCATAGTGCACAGGACGGCCCCTCAACAAAGAACGCCCCCCGCCCCACCACGCAATGAACAGGGAGCAAGGGGAAGGCAAAGGGGGAGTAGAAACCTGCGGCACTTTTCTCATAAGACGGTTATCTGCAAACATGGCAGTTCCATGCAGTTAAACTACTAATGTGGGAGCACCCTATACAGTGTAAAATGCTCAACAAAGTTATTTGTTAAAACCCTAGAGATCCACACAGAAAACCAATGACATAACTGGGCAAGGAGCAGGTCCCCCGTTCTAGAATTTTTATCTGAAAGCTCTCTCTATGAGACTATGCTTTTTATGCAGGACACGGCCATTCACCCCATTGTCCAACCCAGAAGGTGAGAAATACCACTCCCTTCCGTCACTTCCTTATTCCCTGGGTCTAACACTCACTTATGTCAATGATCCTTTCTAAACACTGTTCACATCTCCCCTTCTTCCCAGCCCTGCTCTCAGTAACACAGTATGGACCCCAGTCAGGTCTTACCAGAACATAGTAATTACCGGCCAAATGTTGTCCCCCACAGCCCCCCTGCAATCCTGCTACCGAGCTGACCTTTTTAGAAGTGGGTCGAGTAACTGTAATGCAACACAGCTGCCGCCTCAGCCAGGATGGAGTGCGACCCCAGGCTCGGCAACCGTGTTTTGATCACGGCTCCTTGCTTGCCCTTGGCCTCTCCTCTCTCTCCCCCAGAGCATGGCTGTGCCCTGACGCGCGGTGTGAAGTTGAACTTCCAGTCCCCTCCCGATGCTTTGTGCACTGTGGCCACTGCCCAGGACGTCTTTCCTGCCCTCCGGCCACACCTACCAGCCACACGTCTTTCCCACATTCTCCATGATTCCCTATTGCTCCTGGAGAAGCCCACTGACATCCCTCCACGCCACGGCTGTTAGGGAGTCTGCGCCTGGGGTCCTCAGTTCCCTTGTTACAACTCCTGGCTTCTCTGTCTGCCTCTCCCACCAACTTGGAAACACTCAGGGGCCACTGTCTATAGCAACTGGGACATGTTTGTTTCATGGGATTTTAGATGGTTATTTTCAGAGATTTACTGGCAGTGAAGAACTGGTCCTATATCATAATGTCATCTCTGTAGCAGGCTTATGAAATCTACAAAACAGACACCAGGTCGCCAGTCTCACGAGGTGAAGAGACTGAGGCCCAGGAGGCCAGCCGACCAGCTACACTTCCACAGGATGAAAAGGGTTCCGACAAGGTCTGGGTGTCAGCGAGTTCTCAGATTCTCCACGTGCCAAGCACTATACCAGCTGCGATCCAGAGAAATCACAAGAGGGAGTGGCACCGAGAGGGTGACAGACCGGGGTCCTCACTTCCCTAGACACTTCCACTTGGCCCAGACATGCCACAAGGCCACCCTCCTGCGGTCAGAGCATCTCTCAGACGGAAGTCTGGGAGGCGGCCTCAGACGCTGAGGGTGCCCTGACAGCTGGCATGCTGTGGTCCAGAGGCAGAATGGCTAGGTTTTCTTGTTAATGTTTTCGTTACTCACGAGACGGCAGAGGGATCCCAAAGTGAGACTCATTCCATGCAGTCATGGCCTTCAGAGGAAAAGGCGCCCTGCTAGGCATGCTGAGGGTAAGAAATGGGAAGACATTTGAGGCGGATGTTATGACTTGCCTGGTCTTCCTTAACCGTGGTATTTTTAAAGGGGCAAAGGAGCTGTTCTTTCATTCGGAGGTGACAGCATCTGTAACTTTACTATTGCTTACATGTTGTTGTGGGTTGAGCGGTATCCACACCCACCCCCACCCCACCGCCAAAAAAAAAAAAAAAAGTTATATTGAGGTCCTGACCCCCAGGGCCTCAGAATGTGACTTTATTTGGAGATGGGGCGGTTGCAGGTGTAATTAGTTAAGATGAAGTCACATTGGGGTAGGGTGGGTCCTAGTCCAATATGACTGGTCCTCCTGAGGCCACGTGAAGGCCGAGACAGCATGAAGAAGGCCATGTGACAATGACGGCAGAGGTTGGAGCTGTGCAGCCACAAGCCAAAGACTGTCACGGCCACCAGAGAAGCTAGAGGAGACAAAGAAGAATTCCTTGACACATGTCAGAGCAGCGCGGCCATGCAGACCCCTTGATTTCAGACTCCTGGCCTCCGGGACTGTCAGATAATCCATTTCTGTTGTTTTAGGCCCCAGTTTGTGGTGCTCTGTCACGGCAGCCACAGGAGACGAACACACTTCTCATTCCATAAATGTTACAGGGAACCTTTGTGACAAAGATGGTCCATAGAAAGTCTCCCCTGTTGAAGAGAGTCTTTGGGCTAGCAGTATATAAGGAAACTTAGCTGTAAACAGAGAAATAAGGGGCTTTTGGGGGGTCAATCCAAGCCTAGCCATAAATTACAGAGGAACTTTCAAAGGGAGCTCGCAGGAAAGAGGAAACAGGTTAGAACTATAGCAGGAAGGATTTCTGTTACTTAAAGAGGAAAAATAAAATCCTCGTAATAGAAAAGTCTCCCAAGACCTGGAACAGATACAAAGGAGAATATAAAAGTCTTGCCAGAATTTTTCTTTTTTTTTTTTTTAGGCAAGAAATGTTCATCTTTTAAAAATATTTCATAGACATCTACCGCATTTCAGGTAGTAAATACTTACATTAGAGATGGGAACTAGATGGACTCACAGAAGAAGCCCTCAGGGACACCAAACACAAGGGCGTTTAGGGTCCCTGGCACGTCATGCCTGCTGTTCCATCTCCCCTCCTACTCGTCAGAGGGGTCCGAGGGCCACGGGACGGGGTGGGGGCACCATTCTTGGCAACACAATGGATTACATATGTAGACACATAAAAATGCTGGACAACAGAAGGGGACTAGCCTCTTCTTTTAAAAGCGTGGCTGATCTAATAGTAAGTGGGGGAGGGGGAAAGGAATTTAGGCAAACAGTAGGGAAAGAAGATATTCCCCCAAGGTAAGCAATGTTGCAAGTATGTGTGGGGTCTATGTGGAGCCGAGGTTTTCACAGGGTCTGGAGACGTGGGAAGTGGAGAAGGCCAGGGCCCCACGCAGCGTGGGGGTTCCGTCAGACCCTCAGAGAACAAACTGTACCGTGAGCTGGGAGAATCTCTGTGCTGGAGGAGAGGGGCTTCTTCAGGTGTGAGCGCTGGACAGGGCGTGGGAAGGGACTGTCCCCTCGCAGACTGCACCAGCTCATGTCTACTAGTGAGGCCAACGGAAATCACTGCCTGGAAAACATCCACCCAAAAATTTACTCTGTAAAGGTCCAGATTGTAGCGCCTCACGGGCCAGGCAGAGGTAACCAAGTCCTCTGACACAGCTGTACGTGTGTCTCAAGCTCACACACAGAGAACATTCTAAGGGACACGACTCATAATCCTGAATTGCTGCGTACCGACCGGGAACAAGAGTCGGGAGAGACGACAAACTGCAGAATGAGACTTGTAAAGACTGCAGAGGGTGACATTTTTCTAAAAATAATAAAAAACGTTTGCTTAACATGTTTAAAAACCAAAAAGGGAGATTGAATGCATTATATGGAAATTAGAGATGATAAAACACTCAAGCAGATTGGTAAACGTAAGTAAAACTTTAAAACTTACACTATTATACTTTAAATTATAATCTCAATAGACAGATTAAACAGCAGTTTAGAGGAAGTCCGAGAAAGAGTTAATAAGAGACAAGTTAGGTCAGCTGAAAATTGAAAAAACCAGCAAGTCAGAAAGGCAGGAAATACAGGCAGACTGGAGAAACATCCAGCACGCCTCTGAGTCTTAGAGTAAGACAGCAGAAAGAGAGAAAGGAGATAGGCACCATCCAAAGAGGTGAGACAACAGTTGAGAATTATTCAGAGTTGATAAAAATACCAATCCTCATATTTGTAAAGGCCCAAAAATCTTAAGGAGAATTAAGTAAGTATAAACCCATTCCTAAATACATCATATTAAATCATCAGAATGCAAAAAATAAAAAAAAAAAACAAAAAAAATAAAAAATCTCTCTCCAAAGCACCCAGAAGAAAAGACAGATTTTCTACAAATGAAGGCTAAAGTGTCAACTAACATATCACTGGAAGCCAAAAGAGAGTTTCATATATGTGAAGTGCTAAAATAATTTCAACCTCAACTTCTCGACCTTGCTAAAGATCTTTGAAGAACAAGGATGAAATAAGGACACTTGTAGGTGAACAACCAGAGGAAGTTTACTTCAGGTAAAGGTAAACACTCATGACTGCATGACAGAAATAAAAGTATCGCCTACTTTGTGGACTTAATTCAAGTCAGGAATGAAACACTGATTTTAAAAATAGCATTTACAGAAGGAGGGTGATCAGAGTTACAATCGTCTCATGTCCTTGTATTTCTCAGGAAGTCAATGAAGATGTGGGTTAATAGTAGACTAAGTAAACATATGTGCTAAAATTGCTAGGGTAAGCAATAAAAAACAGAAATTCACTGTGTAATTGCTAAACTAATAGAGCATAGAACAAGAAAAACATTCCAAGAGTAGGCAAGAAGGAAGGGGAAAAAGGAACTCAGGGATAGGAGAACGCACAGGAAACACACAGCCGGAGCGGCAGCGCCATGACCTGAGTGTCTCTGTCAGGATAGGAGAACGCACAGGAAACACACAGCCGGAGCGGCAGCACCATGACCTGAGTGTCTCTGTCATTCAGTCTTGAGTGATTTCATGGCCATGTCGGTCAGTCTCGCTGAGCACGTGAAGAATAGCAGCCCCTGCCCATTCTTGACCCACCATTTCTCAGGGCTGTGTCTGCAACCAGCAACCTTGAGGAATGAGGCTCTGTTCCCTCCAAGACAGAGCAGGCTTGCTCACCCCTTATTATAAAACAGTAGGGACCCCAAGTTCAGGCTCCCTGGATTCGGTTGCAGTTTCACTGTGAGCATAGCATCCATCTGGGCCCCCCTCCATTAGCCACTTGAGATTTGTGGGGCAAAGGAAACCAACGCAAACATGGTACTCATGCCACGTGAGTGATAAAGTCCCTTCTTGCCGATCCTGGAAGCTGTGTCTTCTTTTAGCACCCACAGAACAGTAACGGGTGAATTATTAGTTTGTAAGTAAGGTGAAATGCAATCCTAGACCTTACACAAACTAAACGGGTAAAAACAAATCAAAATATTACAATCAATGTTCATGGGCTACATCTTCCAGTTAAAAGACAGAGTGTCAAACTGCTCTAAAGTAAATGTATAGAGACACGTCTAAAACAAGAGACATGGAAAGTTTCAAATAAAATAATTAAAAAAGATATATCATGCAAGTACTAACGAAAAGAGCTGATGCAGCAATATTAGCGTCACACAAATTACACAACAAGCATTCAAAGATACAAAAAATTCACTACATATTGATGAATGTTTCAATTCGCTAGGGAGATACAATAATTATAAACTTGCACACACCATATAGTTTCAAAATATACAGTATTAATCAAAAAAGGCAGAACCAAGAGGGGAAACCCATTATCATTTCAGGAAATACTTAACACATCTCTGAATAAGTGATAAATCAGCAGAAAAACAAAAATCAGTAAGTATATGAATAATCAAACAATACACTTAAGAAAGTTGACTTAACACTTTGTATGCGGGCATTTTCCCGCCAAATCGCATCGTAACGCGGGGCTTTTTTGACATTTTCTCGCCAAAATTAGACTTTCCGTAAAATATTCATATCTTTCAATCTATTTGATATTTTTCTATGAAACTTTCAGTGTTTTAGTTTAAAAAGAGGTCTCTATTTATTCACTTTGCAAAATTTTTGCCGGTTCCAACTAGAGGCGATATGACGAGTTTACTCGTTTCCCACAAACAATGTGATATTATTTAAGGAACACGCATTGCACACAACAACCAGCCACTTCAGATTGCGTCTTCTTTCCAAGTACACATGAAATAGTTACAAAAATTGATCACGTTGTAATCTAGGCCACAAAGCTCAGGTCAGGAAATTAACTAGAAGAATCTCACAAGTAATTGTTATCATATAGATTAATAGCTTCTTACCAAACCATAAACACCACTTCCATTTCGTGTGACTAACTCCATGTGATTAGATTCCACACACTCCAGTGTACAGAAGCCAGGTGCTCTAACAGGACGCTTCCCGAACCACCCAGGACGTCCTGACACACGCCTGGGCCCTATTTCCAGATCAATGACTTGGGCTACATTTCTTTTCCTACAAACCCAGGCAAGGCTGCTGGTCTTCCCCAGTTCTACAGAGCCAACCTGATGTCAACACACCCCCTGAGCTCGGCTCTCTGTGCCCATCTCACCACACGCTTTCTCTTGCTGCCTGACTCAGGGTTTCAGATGCGCCATGCTTCTTGCTGTCTCGGGGCCACGGACATCCGGTTACCGTCCTCTGGGCCATGCTGCACCCCCACTCTAACTCACTGAGATTAGCCCTCCTCCAGCTCTCACCTCCAACACCAGTCTGTCAGGGACGCTTTCCATGCACCCCAGAATCAGCCCGGCCCCCGGAACATGCACTGAAGGTAACGGGAATACTTAGTGTATGAGGACGATTGTTGGGCTTGTGCTGTCATTCCCACGGGACTGCAGACTCTGAGGCCAGGAACTGTGTGTTTTTCCAGGCACTATTCACAGCACCCGTTGTGATGCCTGGTACATGTGGAACCAATATGTGCTGACTGCAGATAAGTGACTTGGGCAGTGGACGGGTAGCCCGTCAGCCACGATCACTTTTGGACACGACGTGACCCAGCACAGAGTGCAGAGTGAGGACTGACTGGGAAGGGTCGCCCGCCCCCACTGCAATTATTAGCACATCACCTCCACTACCTGAGGCGACAGCGACCCTCAATGCTATTTCTAGGACTGCTAAGGACCTATGACACATACTATTTACAGAACACAGAATTCTTTAGCAGAGAACAGATGTTAGGTGCACAATGGCACATCCTGAAGCTCAGCACTATGTACGTATAGCCCACATTTCTGACCCGACGTGTGTCCCCTGCACCGTTCCTGCTCCCCGGCCGGTGACGTCACTGCTTCCAGTCATTCTTGTGATTGCACTTCCTTCCCGGGACAACTGGCTGGGGAGTCTGGTGACTTTTCAGGACGTCTGACACTCCAGTCCTGTCACCACTCGCCAGGGACAACTGCTAGAGCTCAATTTCCCAATCTCTTCAGGGAGGGATTAGATGCAAGTTGCAAACAGGAACGAACGTATGTTGCAAAAGCATTTTAGCTTGGAAGTATTTTAAATAACAGACTAAAAATATGAAAACCCAAAAGGAAGTTAAGGTCTGAGAATTTTTCTTTTCTATGTAGTGTGAACGTGACTACTGTGGTGATGTGCTCCCTCCCACAAAAGATGGAAGTCCCAGCCCTACACCTGTGAATGGGACCCTATTTGGAAATAAGGTCTTATTTGCAAACGGAATCAAGTTAAGATGCTGCCATAACTGGATCAGGGAGGACCATAAACCCAATATCTGTCATGTTCTGATAAGAGACACACACACAGAACGCCATGTGAAGGTGGAGACAGAGGTTGGGGTGACGCGTCCACACGCCAAGGGCCACAAAGGACCACGGCAGCACCACAAGCTGCACAGAGGCCCAGGACAGAGTCCGAACCTTCAGCGAGAATACGGCCCAGCCCACACCTCGCTCGTGAAGTCCTGGCAGGAGGAGACCACCTGAGAGTCAGGGTGGGGGAGGGGCCTTACTAGGGTGACTTCCACGGGGTAAGCCCTGGAGCGAGAAGTCCCGGTCAAAAAGGCAAGAGTCCCTGCAAGCAGCGAGGTGTCCTCTTTCTTTCATCGTCCTCTTTCTACTGCCAGCACTTGAGGGTCAAGAAATGATTATTTCTTTTCAGGCCTGTGTCCTACACTCGCCATTCATTACAACTTGCCTCAGACACAAAGTCCATTGGCATCCTTCTCTTGCAAGGTCGTGTGTAAAGGTAAATTGAGTCAGACACATTCTACAGGCTGGGGAAAGCTCAACGTGTTGGCTTCAAACTCATCAATTCCTCCCCCTCCTGTGTGTCCCTGGGAAATTCTAAATGATTTCAGCTCTCGGAGCAATCTGTAGACAGGTACCCCCACCCAGGACCCTGGACAAGACTGCGGGTTGTGTCTGCATCTGGACCCCCGAGCAGGATTTGGGTGGGTGCGTAAGCTGGGGAGGCTCAGGACGGTTTGGGTCTATACCTGGTCAGGCTGTATTTCTGTTTCAGCACCTACATGATGGCCCACGCACATCTCCATGCGAAGGTCCCCTGCCTGCTGGGACAGGGACCAGCTACAACCGCATTCTGTGCCCTTGCCCAGCTTCTCATTTTACAGCTGCGGACACGTGTAGCAAAAGATGTCGGTGCTTTGCTCAGGCTCACGATTTAGGTCAGAACCCCGGTCTCTGGGTTTTACATTGCTACTTTTTCTACTTTATCTCATAGTTACATCTTAATTTTTTTTCTCTTTCTTTTTTGGTGAAAAGCAGAATATATCTTCTACTTCTAGTTGACCATCTGCAACCACTTGCACAACTCAGCAAGTACAGAAAAGTGTTGTAGTATGTGGGCAGCATTTCAAAGGTTTTTTTTTTGTTTTTTTTTTTACCAGATTATGCAATTATCTCAATGCACTGAATTATGTAAGCGTACCTGAAAAACAGGTTACTGCAAACGGTAAAACTAGAGATTTGAAGTGGATCTACTTCTTACATATTTCTAATCTTTGCAAAGGATTTGTAATGTCCACTGGCTATTTTCTTGCTTAGTTTAACATTTTTGTCAATAGTAGAAAATTCCTCACTGAAAGATACAGAAAAGCCCAGGAAAGGCATGAAGGCTGTTAGCTTAAGAGGAGGAAAACTTCTTTTAGCACTTCACACTGTCACTTTGAAATACTGGTGACAATGATCAAATATGCCACCAATTCCTAAGCTTGCTTAGAATCCACACAGATGACCACAACACTTACACATGGTCTTAACTATTATGTGTGACAGGCCAGCTAATGATGACATTTACGTGGTGACGTGTGGCTTATGAGGTGTGTACACAATACTCTGTTGGCCGGCTATTCAGTGAAGACATCACAGGAGGTTTTCCCTGCATCCATGTGGAAAGTGACATCGCTCCTAGGAGCCACGTGCCAGCTGCTGCTCTGTATTATTTCAGGTGTCCAGGCAACTGTAGCCAGGCCGGTCAGTCCTTTGCTTTCTGCCCCACCCTGAACGCTGGCAGTGAGCCGTCCACATCCAGGGCAGGACGCTCGGCCTTTCAATTGTGTTCATATTCCCGCCACACTTCCACTCACCTGCACTTATTTCTGCTCTTAGGTTCTTACAAGCGTGGATGCGAAAAGAATTTAAGAATGTTGAAGAATGTTAAAAGAGAGCATCCATGAGAATGTTGTCCTTAAAACATGGTCAATATATGAAGAGTAGTGGAAGTTGGAAGGCTGGGCTGAGGATTTTCCTAAAGAAAACACCTTGAAACTACATGTGGCAAAGGCCATTTTGGGGTATTCCATCCTCTCGTCTCTATTTGGTATTTTGAAAAAAATAAAATCTCCCCAAGAACTTATTTCCATGTGCATTTTCATTCCAATTCTCTCCTCACTTCAAAAAGAGCATTGAGTATCTAAGCTTGCTTGGGAAATTTACACCAACTGGTTCTACCCAAAGGGCAGTTGACGAAGCTTCGCCAGTTTTCAAAGCAACAGCAATTCATCTGCTTTCCTTTAAATGTCTCCCACGTGAGTGGACTGGACGATGTTCACTTTGTTCCCTCGAGGAACTTCGCAGAAGGCTTTCAGATGACGTAGCTGCAAACCCAACACCATTTCTTGACTTAACCAACTTATTTCCTATTTTTGCTCAGAACGAGCTTCTTTATGTTGCTGAAAGACAGCCTGCACCCTTGGCAGAGGGCGAAACTGTCACAGGCTACACTGGTACCTTGTTGTAACACCCTCTTGGATGCCTGGTGTTAGCGGACATCCAGGGTAGGAACCTCAGGCTGGGCCGCCTGCGGACCTGTTGGTCACTGTGAGTGGGCTGATTTTCAAGACTGGTCTTGAACGGTGTAGCGTGATACAACCGTTGTTTCATTAAAGGGCGAGCAGCGCGATTCAACTCCCATGTCACCAGCTCTGGCAGAGCACACGCAGCGTGCCGGGTCCCCCCCACGGCCCAGGCTCCCCGGCTGGCCCCTCACAGGCCCCACTGGGCCCAGACACCGGGCTGCAGAGGTCCTGTCTTCCCAGAGTCGTCCTGGGCCTCAGAACCCGCCACAGTGCTGCTCATTACTCCACGTTTTCTCCTACGTCCTGAGTCAGGCTCATTCTTGGTACGAGCGCCAAGCAAGCCGGGCCCCTCAGTTCCTGAATCAGACACAAGAAGGCAGAATGTCTACTGTCATCAGCGTTTAGAAAGCTGGTAAGCGCTTCGCAAATCAAGCTTCCCTCCATGGAAAAGCACGCACGTTTCCTTGGATTTCGTTAGTAACAGGCATGCTGAGGGCAGAGCAACCTAAAGCCCACACAGGTTTTGTATGACTTGACTAAAGTAGCCAACAGGATGGAGAAGAGAAAGGATGATAATGCCTTCAGGTCTAAGAGGCCCGTGAAACTCCAGTTAGGGGTGTCCCAGTTTAAAACAAGAACAGAAATAAATGGGGTGCGGCGGGGGAAAGCGGGGAATACACCCAGAAATCCCAGAAAGGGGGAAGTGATGCAAAGCGCGTTCACTTGTTTCATAAAATGCAAATAAATGTGCTCAGTAACCCCTATGTTTTATTTAAAACATATATTTTCAAAGGTTTACTAACATGGATTATATGGCTTTGTAAAAACCCCCGAGTACTCTTCATCTGTTCCACTGAGACATTGTCCCACCACACACTGTGAGGCTGAGCAGGTCCCCTGCAGGAAAAATACCTGTCGTGACAATGCGGGAACACAAACAAGACCGAAGAGCGGATTGTATCTTTATCTAAGTTGAATGATTCTCCAACCACACTGGTCAAGGTTTCAAAGGCATTTACTTGCCCATTCTTCAGGGTAAAAGGTTCTTAATATCCTCTCATTTAATGAGTGTTTGCCTCCCAACTATAGAAACAAGAAAGATCCACAGTTAATTACAGGGAGTAATGTGCCCCATGCTGCATGTGACCCTTGTGGAAATTAGACATTTTTCCACGGATGTTCTGTGGAACAGCAAGAAAGGTCGTCACAACGCTTCCCACTGGCATTGAACACGGAGCAAGCAGCCCTTCCCGGCTCCACTCAGCAGGACAGGGCCTGGGTGTCCTTCTGTGGGCTCCCCTGTCACAGCAACCTTGGCAGGAGGGGGTGCAGCAGAGGCTGCAGGAGGGTGGAGTCAGGGGCTGGTCCTGAGGGCAGCTGACTTAGTCCCTCTCAGCCCTTCATCCTCAGTAAAGTCAGGGTGTTTTACTCCGTAACTCACAGATGGTTTCCAACACATTATGATCAAAGAGTTTAATTTTCTCAAATAAGAGGAAATAATCTGGAATGTGTGAAATAGGGCCCACTAGGATGTCCCCCTTCCTCCACGTGGCATTGCCTCTCCATGTCCCCGAAAGTGACACGGCAGAGGTAGGGGTGGGTAAGCCACCTCTGAGACAGCTGAGAGCTATTGAGGGTCTCGGGACCCGGGGGGGCTTCAGAGCCTGCACCTCCCTCTGCTTTCCACCCCGTGTGACTGACAAGCTGTCACAGACCCACCAGACCAAGGAACGCCAAGGGACAAAGTCCCCCCATGTCCATAGGCCTGCAGGTGAGCGAGCTTAGGACTGAAAAGGAAACTCCCGGGATCTGGAAGACCCTGTGAGGTTCTCATTTCCTCCCAGCTCACACAAGCTGCCGGACACTCAGCGGGAAGTGAGAACTCACCCTCATGGAGCCCTACGCTGCACCTCGTCTGAGGTGCTCCCCGTCTAAGACGCACTCCATTTCGCTAGTGTTAACACGGACACAAATGTGCATCTCAGCACCAGTAGGATATGGGGAAGTTTTAACCTTAATTTAACTGGCCAGTTTAGTTCATGGAAGTCAGGGGGTCTGTGACCTGTGGGAGGGCTAATGCGCTCTTTTCTTGGCCAGAGGGGTTCGACACACATCTGCCCGTAATCCCATTAGCTGTCTGTGTACCTGCTGCACCCTCGTGGATGTGACTAACCAGAAGTGCTGTGGACCCCAGCCCCGCTCCGAGGACGACCCCTCGGCGGCCGTGAGCTCAGGACACTTTTGTTTGTCACAAAGTCGTGACCCACCATACCAGGAATCACTCAGACACGGTGCGTCTCCCCACTGTGTGCTTCCTGAAGGGGAGACTGCAAGTCCCTAAAATAGAGCCATCTGCAAGCAGTTTGTACTCAGCAAATGTGCATTGATGGGCACGGAGGGAGTGGTTCGATGAGCCTCATGTAATGCTTCCCACCTCCCGCACACCAGCTGTGTGCTCCAGGAAAGACGAGGGCACACAGAGTGCTGCCTGGTTTCTAGGAACTCTTGATTTAGGTTGGGGAGCGGGGAGTGTGGGGGAGCAGCCATTCGCACCGAAGCATGAAGCCCACAGGCTGTGAGCACGACGGACCTGCACACAGGGCAGTAAGCTCTGCCGCCAGCACTCAAGCCACGTGGCAGGATATGCAGCAGGACGGCCCTGACCCAGAACACAGGCTCAGGCGCAGGCCGGAACATTCTGGCACCTCTCAACCCATTTATCCAAGAAGATGCCACCCCTCCCAGGGCTGGTGATCGGACACACGCTGGTGGAGGTAAACAGGTGGTGCTCAGTTAACAGAGCAAGTCCTGCCAGCATTTGGGTTTTGGGAGATGTCAGCTGACTAAGAACATGAAGACAGGACAGCTGTATTTTCAGTCCCTAGGACCAAGGTCTGAGCCACATACTCACTCCACACCTTCAGCAAGACCCTCAAACCCCCGAGGGTCGGCTCCGTCACCTCGCAAGGGGCATAACCAGGCTGAGGTGAGGAGCCAATGGGAGTGCTTGAAGCTGTAAGCACCACCTGAGTGTCTGGCATTGTCACCAGGCCCGGGGCCCAGGAGCCCCGTGGTGAAAATTAGAACTGTCATCATTGGATCTGACGCCCACCCCTCTTCTGGTTTGGAAACACACAGAACAGAAAGCAAGCTGAACAACGGGACCCTGTCCTCACGCTGGGTAAAAGTTAGATGATAAACACCGGTTCTGCTCTTGCTGATTTTCTTAAAAAACAACAACAAAAAACAAAAAACTTTAGGGAAGCTTTCAATAGCTACTAGGAGAGAAAAACAAAGTTTCAACAACTAAAGTTCACCAAAGGATGACCCAGATGAGGCTCAAATATGTATAACACACATATTCCTCGTGTTCTGTAACAGGTGCCGCAAAACTTGGGGGAGTGGTGGGGGGTTCTGCAGAGCAGTGCGCAAACGGTCACAGAAGCACGTGTGCAAATACGCACGAGACGTTCGGGGCAGAAACCCAGAACTGTGGCGGCAGGTCCGCAAACAGGCAGCCAGCATCAGCCTCCCGTCTGAAGGAGGGTTGGTTTCTGAGTCCAGCGTCGCTGGGACACCAGGCAAACAGTAAAGCAGGTGACCCAGACGGGTCGCAAGTGTTCACACTTACTGCGCGTGCGCTATGGGTCCCCAACTCTAAGAGTTCACATGGATTCTCACCGTATCCTCCGCACAGCCCGTCCGACAAGTGACTGGGGCCTCGAGAGTGGGCCCTGAGGACGCCAGGGCCCGGTCTGCCTGCTGCACTTCGCAGCCCTCACTTTAGGTGACCCCGCGGGTGACACGCAGCAGGTCAGCACCCGAGGGGCACAGGTCAGCTGAAAATTGTGTGAAGGTCCTTCACATACGAGGCCTGACTGCCAACAACAGCCATCTTCAATCTGAGGATGCACCTGGACACCCTGACAGAATCGCCAATGGCCCGGGGGACGGCAAAGAAGCCCCCCTGAGAGGGGCTCCCGGGGCTCCCCGCACAGCGCAGGAGCGGTTGTGGCTTCACGGTGGCAATTCTGACACCCCTGCCCCCCGCATCTCAAGGGGACTTGCTGAACTGACATCCTGAGGAACTCAGGCCCCTCCCCTCTGTGTCCCTTAGCGTCCTTAGAAAGATCCTAGGGAGTCAAGTTGTGGCTGGGACTTGTCCTTGGGGGGCCAGAGTGGACAAACGCTGCCCTCATGCCCCTTGGGAATGGGCTCGTGGTGTGGGTTATTGGGCCGCAGGCTGCACCCCAAGGTGAATGACCAGGGAAGGCACCGAACAGGTGAGCAAACTTGGTCCTGCAGAAGATCAGCCCAAGTCCCCTCGGTTCCTTGTGTGCTGGGTGTGACGTGTGTGTCAGCTGTGGTGCAGGAGTGCATGGGTCAGAGAGGGGAATGCATGGGGACACACCTTGAGCCTCAGCATCACAGCCCTGACACGTGGCTAAAAAACTAGATTCCACGGAACAACGAATTCTAAGTTGTGCCCCTTGACAAGCGTGTGAAGGGTCCACGTCCCTTCCAGAATTCTATACGCTTCTCCAGTAAATGAACCCCTGTCTTCTTCCTCACCCCCAATGGACGTGACGGTTAAGCAACTTCACTTCTCAAAGGCCTTCGGTGGCACTCACATGGGGACCCCAGAGCCATCAGCTGAATAGGGACAAATGTCCCAAAAGAAGTGGCAATGAGGCAGGAAGAAAAACAAGTCAAGTGTGTAAATATATTAAGACGGCGAGTCCCTCTCCCAATCTCAGCCTAATAATTAAAAACCAAAATCAAAATTATGTAGGATAAGTCATTAAGTCTTTCATTTAAACACAGGCTGGCAAAACTAATTGCACTAAAACTGTCCCCCAGCTGTTCCCTGCAGCCTCAGTTCTGGAAGGACTCGGTGACGGTGAAGGCACAGAGGGCTCTTGCTGGCCACAGAAGGACCCCACGCCGCCCGTGGCCCGTCCACAGGAGGACAGAGCTGAAGCAATTCAGCGGTGACGGGATTGTTTCCTTTTCTACCCTGGAAAGAAAGTACTTCCGTCCAAATTTTGCTTTGTTTCTTTCCTAAACGGGCTGGAGCTACAAACATGCTCTGTGCAAATAAGTGGCATGGGTTCTTAGGCCCAGGGATTTGGACAGAGGAGAAGGAGGGGGTCAGGGCTGCTGGTCCTGGGAGGCGGTGATGGGAGCCCACGGGGTGATGTGCACACTTGGGTCCCGGAGCTCCAGTCTCGGTCCTACTGCCCTCTGGCTCCAGCGCCAGTCACATGACCGGGGACAGTGCCCCGGATCGCATTCCCTTCGTGGGAAGCTGTGGGAGACTGCTCTTATCTTACTGGGCAAATCCAAGGAATCAAAGGAAATTAAGAACATTCAAAAATCACTTTTGTAAACTGGAAAACACTAGACAAGCGCAAGGCATTAATACTCACTATGAGGACAACGGAGGAATTTTAAAGTCGTTTTAATTTCTTTGCAGTACTTATGATAGATGGTTGTTTCCTAAATCAGATGGGAACATATGCCATTTTTTAAAAGTAAAGAATCTTACTTCTGTAATCAGTACTAATATTTTGGCATATTCTCTTACAATGCATATGAGTCAGCCTGTAGCTCACTCCCTTTGTGTGTGTGTGTGTGTGTGTGTGTGTGTGTGTGTGTGCGAGAGAGAGAGAGAGAGAGAGAGAGAGAGAGAGAGAGAGAGAGAGAGAGAGATTACTGAACAAATATTTGAGAAATATTTATATTTGACTGTCTGCCAAACACACGGCATGCTGGGAATATCCCTGGGGATTCTGTGGCCAAGAAGATACACACAGTACCCACCTCCTGGGCACCAGTTCTGTTCGGAGGAACATAAACAACCACACAATTAAAGTTTAATCACAGAAAGGGCAAGCATTACGACGAATACTTTGGGTGACAGGAGAGTGTGTAATGGGAGAGCACCTACCAAACTGACCCTTTACAGCTCACACAGTTTTTAAGCCTGATCTCCCCACTTAACATTGTTTAAAAGGCATTTCTGCAAGCTTTCATACTATTGTATAATAGTCTCATGTTGTGGGGTAACATAATTTGACCATCTTCCCGTTTATTTTTAAGTGAAAATATAATACTGCAAGGAGCATGCTTGAACATAAATCATCGATTAATGTCTTATTATTTCCTTAGAAGACATTTCAACAAATTGCAATACTGAGTTAAAAGTCCCCAAAACTTCTAGGTTAATAATACATATGCCAAATTGTTTTCAAAAAGCTTGAAGCAATTCACACCCCCCAGCAGAGTCGAACCACATCGCTCAAAGAACACCTACCAGTGGTCAAGTTTTGCCCTTAAAAAAGTGCCAAAGCTCATGGCCAAAAGTCATTTACTATTTTAATTTGCATCTATGTGATTATTAGTGTTTAAAAACAGTTGGTGGTTGTTTGGATTACTTTTCTATTCTGTAAATATATCCACGTCCTTGCTCCCCTTTTTTTAGAGTTAATATTTTGCTTATTGTTTTCTAAGAGTTCTTTGTACATTAAGGAACTAAGCCTTTGTCAAAGTTTATGTATAGATATTTTCCCAGTCTATCGCCTTCTCATTTTATTTACAAAGTGTGACATAGAAACGTTTTAAAAAATAGTTTAGAAAGTCACATCAAATGATGCCTTTTATGAAACACTTTCCTTTAACTGTATGCCTAGAAAATCCTTTTCCACCCTGAGATTGGTTAAATGTTCAACTATATTTTCTTTCTTTCTTATTTAGCTATTTCTATTTAACTTTGATCCATCTGTAGGTTTTTGGAGTGCATCCTTCTTTACCCAGACTCGATTTTCCAATGTGATTTCCTGAATCGTATATATGCCCCCATTTCCAATGCATCTTTAATAATACACTAAGTATTAAAGGACTATTTCAGGCTGTTTGCTCCTGTCCTGTACCTCATGACACAAACTCTCAATGGTCCAGTGGGAAGCCTTACTTTATTCCTGACTTAATGGGGCTGCAAATTAAGTGAGTGAAGATAGGTTTTCTTTATCATCTTATGAATATTTCTTTATTTGTAACTATTTAATATCTTAAAATCAGAAATTATCTTCGATTTTAGAAAATTACTTTTTCTCTTTTAAGATTGTCATGGGTGTAGAATTCACTGCGAACATAAATCCTATTTCTGGGATATTGTCATTCTAAGAGCTGTTGCAATTGTGAGTGACAGCCTTTTGGTAAAGTAATTTAGCTGTCGACTGGCTGGTGATGGACACGCTTGACGCAGGGTGGCAAGCGGTGGCAGCACAGGAGGCTCGGAGGCTTTCCAGACTCCACATTACATTACAGGACTCCATTAGGCGTCTGCGCTGGGGGGTGTAAGCACGGGTCTGCCTGCAAACCCACCCCTTGTCACACTAACACGTTTTCATGTTTGGGAGTCGCTTAGCATTACGAGGGGTCGTTTATGGATCAATACCAGTCAGTCAGTACCAGCTCCAGGATGCGGGAACATGGAAAGGGACCAGCAATGAAATTCAAAAGAGAAGACTGGTTTCTTCACTTAAGCACAACAGGTGAACAAGTATGTCCTCTGAACCAGCCCAGCCTCACGCAGAAGCATCTGTGCCTCCCTGGCTCCCTAAACTCGGTGCAAGCGTGGAACCAAACTGAAAAATAAGCTTTACATGGCGACCCAGTTTAACACATGTGAATGGAATCAAACATGGTGTTGGGGCTCTCAGTGTGGCTTGGACCAGCCTGGGTGCTGATTTAGCTTATAAATCCAGTATTTCATCATAGCATAGCCCTTTAAGCCAAGTAACGGTGGGGGGCTTCACCTAGCTCCCTGCAAGCCATGTGCTAAGGCCCCAGGACCACAGAATGTGGCTGCATTTGGAGCTGAGGCCTTTTAAGAGGTGATTAAGGTAAAAGCAGACCGTTATGGGCCCTGATTCAGCATGATGGGCGTCCTTGAAAGGAGCAGAGATTTGGGCATGGACAGAAACCAGGGACGCGCACACAGAGGAAAGACCATGACAAGAGGGAACAAGAAGACGGCTGTCTGCACGCTGAGGACGAGGCCTCAGAAGGAACCAGCCCTGCCAACACTGTGTCGACTGCTTCCTCACCAGAGATCTGCACGGCGAGACTGTCCAGAAACAGCCAGTGGACGACCAGCGTCCTCCTGCGGCCGGTGTGCACGCCCGACCTTTACCGAGCAGCTCTGCTTCCAGCCTGGGCTGTGCTGTCAGACGCAGTGTGCCAGGACGGCTCCGGGACAGGAGGAAACCCAGGGTTGCAGCTTCGTCGGCCGCAGCACTCTGTCACTCATCCCACCCAGGGATCTGGGTGTCACATTTGTGAGACGTGGAAGCACGGTGAGCTCCCCACAGAGGGGCCTCCCCATCAGGGCCCAGGGCTCTTCAGGAACGTGCCAAAGGCTGGGGGCATGGAAAGGGCCTGCCCGTCCTCGGTGGCTTGGACCTACCTCTGCTCCAAAAGGAGGACGGATTGTAGTTTCTGCAGCATGATGGTTAGAATAATTATTCCCACCCTCCCTGGAAGACTCTAAAACACCCAGAACGGCACTTTGTGGAGAAGCAGCTGTTGGAGGTGCTCTCCGTCCTTCGGGGTGGGCTCTAGGGGAGGGAATCGGGGGAGGAGGGACCCTGCAGATGGGGAGGCAGCATGGCCACTGCGACTGGCTCCAGTGCCCAGGACACAGGCGGCGGGCACCACACGCGTCCACTGCTGAAAGGGAGGAGCGGGTGTCAGGAAACAGCACGAGACACCACGTCAGGGCCCGAGTCTGAGTTCTACACTGACAAGCCAGTAGTTGTGGGACTTTAAACAAACTACTTAGACTTGTGACATCTCGGTTTTGTTTCCTGTAAATCAGCACCACCCCTCTTGCAGGTTTTCTGGAAGTTCAATGACGGTTGACAATGGTCTGTAAACTTTGCATTCTAGAGGAAGTTCGTTAGGACTGTTAGAAACACATGTGTCACGTGCACGTTGCGAGCAGCATGGGCCGTCCAGCACTGCGCTGGCACTGATTTCATGTCCCTCGTTCTGCCCAGCCTCCTAGACCTGCGCTGACTCTGTGCCATCTGCACTGGCCTTTGCTCTGCGCAAACCACGGCAAGGTCCAGGGCGACGTGCCTCTTCCTGCGGAGCCAGCCCCAACCCCCACCTGCCCTCCCCCACACACACACTGGACCAGGGCTCCAGACAAGTGGGAAATAAACACACTGTACGAGACAAGTCATCGCTGGTCACGGTCAAAGTCTCCCATGTTCATGAAGAAGAAACTTTCTTAGAACCACTCACTGACCAAAACACACACTCAGCACCAGCTGTGAGCTTAAGACATTCAAGACCTGTGTCAAGAAGAGGAGGTTGTGCTGAGCTTGAGCTACTGAGGCGCGCACACACACACACACACACACATTCACACACATGAACATTTACACACATTCATACATTTACACACATTCATACACACATTCACACATGTAAACATTTAGACACACACCAACACATTCATACACACATTTACACAGACATTTGTTTTATTTCATTTCACTGTGTTTTGCTTGTTTAAGAATAGAATTTGCAAAGCTGTATGTAAAGAATCTTGAATGGTATAATAAACAAATTATTAGGGTGAGCCACATGAAATTGCCAAAATTTTTAGCATTTTTCAATAAAAATTATGATTCTTATACGTCATATGTTAGAACCTAAAGAACACACCATGTACCAAAATTAACTCAAAATGGATCAAAGACTTAAGCATAAGACCTGAAACAATAAACTGCATACAACAAAACATAGGTACTAAACTTATGGACCTTGGGTTCAAAGAGCATTTTATGAATTTGACTCCAAAGGCAATGGAAGTAAAAGCTAAAATAAATGAATGGGACTATATCAAACTTAAAAGCTTCTGCACAGCAAAAGAAACCATCGACAAAATAAGAGGCAACCAACTGAATGGGAGAAGATTTTTGCAAACAGTGCCTCCAATAAGGGGCTAATATCCAAAATATACAAGGAACAAATGTAACTCAACAACAAAAAATAAACAAACAACCCAATTGAAAAAACGGGCAGAGGACCTGAAGAGACATTTCTCCAAAGAGGACATACAAACGGCAAGTAGACATATGAAAAAATGCTCAACATCACTAATCATCAGAGAAATGCAAATCAAAACCACAATGAGATATCACCTCACCCAAGTCAGAATGGCCATCATCAACAAGACAAATAGTAACAAGTGTTGGAGAGGCTGTGGAGAAAAAGGAACCCTCACACACTGTTGGTGGGAATGCAGACTGGTGCAGCCGTTATGGAAGGCAGTGTGGAGGTTCCTCAAAGAATTACGAATAGAATTGCCATATGACCCAGCAATCCCTCTCCTGGGTATCTACCCAAAAAATCTGAAAACATTTATACATAAAGACATGTGTGCTCCAATGTTCATTGCGGCTTTGTTTACGGTGGCCAAGACATGGAAACAACCAAAATGTCCTTCGATACTGAATGGATAAAGAAGTTGTGGTATATATACACAATGGAATACTATTCGGCGGTAAGAAAGATGAAATAGGACCATTTGTGACAACATGGATAGATCTTGAGATTATAATGCTGAGCGAAATAAGTCAGACAGAAAAAGCAGAGAACCATATGATTTCACTGATATGTGGTATATAAACCAAAAGCAACAAAAGAACAAGACAAACAAATGAGAAACAGAAACTCATAGACACTGACAATAGTTTAGTGGTTACCAGAGGGTAAGGGGGGTGGGGGGTGGGAGATGAGGGTAAGGGGGATCAAATATATGGTGATGGAAGGAGAACTGACTCTGGGTGGTGAACACACAATGGGATTTATAGATGATGTAATACAGAATTGTACACCTGAAATCTGTGTAATTTTCTAACTGTCATTCCAATAAACTTTAACTAAAAGAAAACAAACAACAAAACCCCCCCACAAAAACAAACAAACAAAAAAAGCGATCACACCCCCCAAAAAAAAAGTGAAAAAAAAGAGCCTGAAGAACAAGAAAAGTCTATGAAGTGGTATTTGTGGAGATTATTCTCATGGGTGGTGGACGAGGAAAGGAAAGAGGAGACAATACGAATGACAACACACCGCCAAACTGGAGGTGCACACGAGCAGTGATTAGTGACCCAAAGCAGAACAGTTATGGAAGGCAACGTGCTTCCAGCGGATTGACCTGGAAATGATGGAAGAAAAAGCTGAACTCTCATCAGAAGTCCATGTCGACAACCAGGGACTCGCACCGTAAGGCACGCCTGGGTCACCATGTCCACCAGCTCCAGAGGCTCTGTACGTCAGAGAGAGGGCACGTCCTGTGGCACCTTCCCAGGGGAACACGGGCCAGGAAAGTGCCCTTTAAAAGTCACTGATGGTTTCTAAACCAATCCATTTTCCTGCTAATGTCAATAATAATATTCCACTTAGTGAAATGTTTGGTCAGGTGTCTGACGGCTGACACTTGTCTGTTCTGTAGAAATGCAAGAAAGTGGCATTTTTAAGAGCTAGTAAGTTTTGTTTTTGTTCATGGAACATGAAGATACTTTCTCCAAAGAAGAGACACGGATGGCTAACAAGCACATGAAAAGATGCTCAATGTCACCAATTATCAGGGCAATGCAAACTGAAGCCACAACGAGATGTCACCTCACACCCATTAGAATTGCTACAATTAGGATGAGAATGTAGAAAACAGTACAGCAATTACTCAAAAAATTAAACACAGAACTGCCACAGGAGCCAGCAATCCCACTTTTGGGTACACACCCCCAAAAATTGAAAGCACGGCCTCAAAGAGAGACACGCACACCCATATTCATAGATGTGTTATTCACGTCTGACTGTGCGTGTGCAGCGGGCTGAGGAGCTGACTGGGTGGGGGGGACTGGGGTAAAACCCTCCATGCTTCCTTCTGATAAAGAAAGTCGGGGAGCAGCACAGATGCCCCTGTAGAGCCGGAAACAGGAAAAGCCGAGTTCCTCCCCAACACAATCCGTTACAGCCATCCATGTCAAGAAATAGATTACGTTTAAAAAGAAAGCAACGTAATGCATTCAGTAAGTTATTTATGGGAAACAGGAAAGTTTGCGTTGGAAAAAGCTTTTGACTTCAATTAGGGACAATGGTGCTTTGAACACAGTGGCAGGTGGCTCTTGGGGAAACCACTGCCTGGCCAGGCTAGCGAGGGAAACACGTGAATTCCCGTTTGGTCCTGGAGGAGGACGCGTGGTAGGGCGCTGACCCAGGGGAGAGAGGGAGGTCACCCAGTTGTAACATCTTGAGTCTGAGGGGACCGCTGCACACATTTCCAACAGGCACCCAGAACAATGGCTGATGTCTTTGGAGGGAGGTCGGGGTGAGACGAGGACGGAGGAATCCGGAAGCACACAATAGGAAGTCAAGGAATGCACTCAAGAGTTATTTATGGAAACAACAAATCTACTTGAAAGAGGTAGGAAGTGACAGAAATAAGCATTATGATCGCAAAGGATTTCTTTTTTAAACTGTGTTTCTACAAAATCTTTCTGACACTAATGCAGATAGATACGTGGAAAGTGACCTTCGGCCAACAGATAAACCAGGTCCTGAGGATCTAGAGAGACTCCTTTCTCCTACCAAGGCCACGGCTGTGCTCTCTGCACATGCCCCCACCCAGCTCACTGAGGACCCAAGGTCAGTATCAGACCCAACTCTTCATTTCAAAAGGATGCAGAAAGACAGACACAGCAAAGAGAGTCTGGCAGGCATGTTTCACCTTGACCCTCACTTGTTCCCGACGGGTAAGGACCCTGGTCGTCCCACCCCCACCCGCACCTTCAATCCCACTTTCCCCATCATCATCTCCCAGCCCTGACGCCGGCCCCAATTGTCACCCCCATTTCTCCTCTTTGTTCATAAGCTACCTTTACAAATATTCATGACAGGTCCTACATGCAGAAGGTCATCAACTAAACAAAACAGAAAGGCTGGGGACACACGGCAAGTCCCCGGCATCTCCCCACAGTCCCAGTGTGAGATGGTCCTGACATCAGCCTTTCTGGATGGTTCCCTCCGAGGGTCTGGATAATGCGAGATACCTTCTGTCTTGGTGCTTGAAGACTATGATGGCGTCACCGACAGGACAGGTGAAGATCGAATGAGGTTTCTCCTCTTTTTGATCATATGTTCTCTGTCTGTTTCCTACATCTACATACTAGAAGAATTCCTCAACATTTTCCTAACTTTTCTGGTGTTTTTTTCCCCCAGCAATCATATCTTAAATCTGGAAGAACGCTTTCTTCTTCCACGGTGATTCCTCCTTCATTTCATCCTGTTTGATTTATGCCGTTAGTGTCCTATTTTCTGAAATCTCTCAGGGTTTTAAAGGTCTCGTCTGTTCCCTGAGCTAATCTGCTTCTTCTGAGGTCAGTTTGTTTGCGTTTGTGTCAGTGGGTAAGGGAGCTGGCAGGGAAGAGACAGAAGACCCAGTGCAACCTGGCTCAGCCGTGATAAGCGACTTTGCCGGCTCACACGTGAGCTCTCCACGGAGTCCAGCTTCAGACACCGCCTTATCATTTCTTTGCCCTGAACTTCCGAAGCACCCTTCTCTGGCCTCCCCTCCAACACAGCAGATTAATCTCCTAAGTGCCATCCCATTCTTGTCACTGTGCTCCTTAGGTCACAGTGGTTCCTCAGCCTAGTACACTCTTTAATGCCTCACGCTGCCAAGGAGAGTCATCGCAGTAAGCGCTCACCTAACCCCCATGGAACTTAGATCCAGACGGTTCCCACTCTGCCTGCCCTGCTTTCCCTCTGGGAGTGTCCCCGAGCCACACCCAGGAAACCAGCTTTCTGGACCCCAGCTGCTAAGACTTCCCCCCTCTGAACTCCGCTCTCACTTATGGCACTCATCATGTTGTGGGGTGAACGTGACTCTGCAAGTCTACACGTTTGGACCCCATCAAACTTCCGTCAGCGTATAGCTCTGCATGTCCCTGCAGCCAGGCAGAGTGCACTGCACATGCCAGAGGCTGACGATGGCGCCTGAACTATTTCCCTTGTTCTCCTCACATTCTGACTAATCAGTTGTAGACACCGCCCTTCGTAACCCAGCACAAAAGACAGCTGTGTGAGGGGGACTGCAGTTCTCTTCAATGTAGTTTTAGTTAAATGGATGAAACTCTCCTATTACTATTGTACGCGACTCTAGCAAACGTAGGAGAATTCCCATAGAGTTGTTTGCATATTTTGAGAATTTATAATCCAACACAGAAAATACTTCCAATACGTCAACAACTCCCCCAGGGAGCTGGGCTGGTGTGGAGGTGGGGAGGGCCAGCACTGGCTGTCCTCCCAGAGGCAGGACGAAGGACCAGTTTTCCACACACGAGGCAGGACTTCCTGGTGTCAGAATTGGGCAACACCCAATGGGACACAGGGAGGCGCACGGTCTCACTACAGGGAGTTTAAAAATAATAACCTTGCTCACATCAGCTTTATTTGTCAACTTGAGTAGGTGTTGGGGCTGCTCACTTTCTACCCTTTAAAGGAGGAGGGGAGATTTTCGGATTAAATTATAGGATTATTAGGATGTGTCTCAAAATAATGTGGAGCTGGTGGGGGTTGGTACAGGAAGGTTAGATGCATAAATAAAACAAGGCTGGCCTTTACTTGATAATTTTTGAAATCACATATCTGTGACAGATCCACGGAGGTTTCTTATACTCTTCTATGCGCGCTTGTAATTTTTGATAATAAAATTCATTTTTTAAAGAAGGGATTTAACCTCTCAAGCAAATGAGTGTGGTTGTAGATTATTTGTAGCGAATATGACTTTTTAAATGCTTCTAATATTAACATCACTCCCAGAGCAGCATGGAGTAAGTCATTTTTAAAGGGTGTGCTCTGATGTGGCCGCGATCCGGCAAACAGAGAACTAACTTCATATGTCTCCACACCTGGGAGGTACTCACCCCGCCAGCCCCGCTCCGGATGCTCTGCCATGTCTCACCACTGTCTCCTGCACCACCCAGGCTCCCCTCAGGGTTCAAGCCCCAGGCCCCTTATCTTTCCACTTCTCTCCCTCCGCTTTCCAGCCTCACTCTCCTCTCGGGCGCCTCAAAGCCCCTCTGCCCCATACAATGGCTGTTCCATTCTTTGGAGCATCTCACCCTCCCTCCCACCACAGAAGCAAATCTTCTCGCAGCTGCATTCTTCAGGATGCAGGGTACGTCGATGATCACAGGCAGTTGTATTCCTCAATCATTTAGATCAAAGTGTTCTCTTCTCAATTTTCATTTCACTTAAATACAACATACAGTTTACTCTTGAACACTGAGGGGGCTTGGGGCCCTGATACCTTGTGCAGTCAAAAACTTGCATATAACTTTGGACTCTCACAAACTTGATTGCCCCTTGGTGTCCATGGGGGATAGGTTCCAGGACCCCTGCAGATACCAAAATTCAAGGACACTCAAGTCCCTTGTATAAAATGGTGTAGACACAGTCAGCCCTTTGCAACCGCTGACTCCCAGCCATAAATGGAAAACAGCTCAGGAGTTTATTGAAAAATAATCTGCATATACGTGGACCTGCACAGTTCAAACCCATGTTGCTCAAGGGTCGTCTGTAAAAAGAAACTCAGTGCTCTGCCTCCAATTCTTCTATTTTTAATTTCTTATAAGTAATTTTGGTTCTCTTGAGACTTGCGCTCTGCACGATGAGGAGAGTGTTTTCATGTCTTTCCCAGCAGGTAAGCGCCTCTGTGTAGACTTTACAGTGTGTGTTCTCATACATCCCAACAGGTACATCAGTGCGATTCCTGATTCCTACCCAGGAGGGCTGGGGAGAGGTGACAAAGGACGACAGGGACTGAGGTCCCAAGAAGCAGGACCGACGCATCCGACTCCAGCGAGAAAGTGGCCAACAGGGGCTCAAAGTCCGGTCTTCTCACTCTGAGTGCCTTCTGCCTTCCGCTGTGCTGGGCGACATTCAACCCTGAAGGCACAGCTGATATCGGGTGACCAAAAATGAATTTCTAAAGTTTGGCCAAAGGGTCAAGAACTCCAGGAACTGTGCACATTTAGATGTCTACTCCCCAAGTGACTTTATTACTAATTAGAATACATTTTTTGGATCATGGACTTTCGTAGATGAAACCAGATTTGTTCACCACAGATACGAATTCTATAGGATTTAGTTCATGTTACAAAACCTGGCTGCCCACCTATCAGCACCAGTAGCAGAGTGGTAAGTCTGGAAAGTCAAACGGCGAAGAGAAAGACAATTACACGAGAGTTGTTGCTTTGTCAATCACCGCACCACAAAAATAATAACTATTTTCTCTTCTATTTGCCATTTAAATAAGATAACGAAGATTTAGAAAATAAGTAGGACACAGCCAAAAAGAGAACGTAAGGTAAAATAGACATTCTGCCAGCAGCCACGTCGCTGAAGTTTCGTCCAGATGTAAAAGCAGACAGTGCCCCCGCCCCTCTGCCATTCTTCTCTGACCTTGACCCTGAGCAGGCCAGCCGTGGCCGTGAACTCGCCCCTCAAACCGAGTGCCCTTCTTCCCTATCAGCCACTGTCTCCCTGTCTCTTCTTATCTGCTTTTGCTCTAAGTGAACCTTTGCTCTGCAGTTAGGAGCAAAGGCAGGAGGAGAGTTTAAAAAAGAAAAAAAAAAAAAGCCAGAAAGACAAAGGAGTGAAAATTAGAGCACGAGCAGAGTATTCCACGATGTGCCAACCCGTACACGCCTGGAAGAACACAAAGAAATACACACAAAGCCCGCAGCTTCAAACGCGCCATTTGAAGACTCACCTGAGTGCAAGAAGTAGCTACGACACTCCAGGGCAGAAAGAACCAGAGGGCTGCAGGGCGACTGTCACCTTTCCTAGCACAAATGACCCTCACTCTCAAGCAAACGAGGCACATTCGATGTCCTAGGAGACAACGCTATAAACCAGTTACTGCCCCTGGAAGCCAAGGCCCTGCCCAAGCTCTGTCTTGACACAGGGGCCAGGCCCCTCTCTCACACTTGCCGTCCAGGACCGACCAGGACCCCAGGAAGGTTAGCATCACACCTCGGGTTCTGGGTGGCCTCAGCCTCAGCCCCTCCCTCCTCACGTGACTCCAGTTCTGAGGACCACCCTTCTTGGTTTCTGCCAAAGACTTGCTCCTGGTGGCGTCTCTCCCAGAGACGGAGTCCCGTGCTGACCCCCCGAGCTGGGGCTGGGGCCCTGACACCCCAGTGGCCTCCTAGGATGCTAGGACAATGGCTCCCCCGTGTCCACAGCTGAGTACCCTGGTCCCTCAGCCCTCCTGTGAGGGGACCCTGGACTCAGTTCCTTCTGTGTGTCTCAATTCACCATGCCGTTCTCCCCCAAGGTGGTGGGCTGAGGTTTACATTTTATAATGAGCAGTAAGAATATAAAAGAGAAATGGCCTATACAATATGCTGTTTAATTGTAAAATTTGACCCATCCTGAAGTAGAATTCTAAGGGTTTTCAGATGCCGCCTTTATGTTTAACCTACAGGCAATGACCCGAGGAAGACGTTTCAGAACAAGGCTCCACTGAGGAATTACAGGTGACAAACTGCCCCAGCTTTCTTCCTTGTTCTTCATGAATGAACTGGGGAACCTAAAACTCAAACATGGAGACGCAGGCATCACTTAGTGGGTCTCTCAGACCTGTTAACTTAGTAAGAGCTGGTGTCGAAATGCCATTGCACAAAGTAAGTGTCACGGTTCTTGCTCTTGCCGGGGTTCACATCCAGCTCACATCGGACGGCCGGGGGCCGGCTCGCCTGAAATCTCAGGTCCAGGGACAAATGAGGACAAACTGCGGGAGTAAGTCGGTGCCTTCCCAGACCCCACAGCGGGGGAGAGCGTTTGATGAGGCAGAGACACCAAGCCCACTGTGAGGGGGCAGCGAGGGTCTGGAGAGCCAGGGCCCGGGGCTGTCCTCTGACGGAGCCAGGTCGGTCCTGCTGGCCCATCACCAGCGACAGAAAGCAGAGCTAGTGCTGGTGCCAGGAGGGGATGTGGGAAGACCCCAGAACAGCTTGCTCGTCTCCGGGCATGGGAACTCAGAGAAAGGGGACATCCTCATCCCCTCATGGACCCCTGAGCTCCTTGGCACTTGGGGTGCAGGTTGGGGAGATGCTTCAGGATGAGCTCTGAGCTGGAAGCCTGATGTGTCACTGCTGAGCACCGCCAGAGCAGTGCCACCGCCGGCCAAGTAAACGCGACCCAGCGCACACCTGAGCACCCATGGCAGCCTGCGTCGAACCTGGGGACCCCACGCCTTCCGCGGCAGTGCACGCCCTGGCCTCAGGGCTGCCACCCACCACACTCGGCCCACCCTGTTCATCCTGTGGGACATGTCGCTTCTTCCATGAAGCCTGCCTTGGCTGCCCCAGACTACACTCCTCCAGACTGCGTTTCCAGCACCTGCGTCCGCGCTCTCAGCAGGCTTGCACGAGGATGATTGGTTCGTGCCGCTGTCGCCCCACAAGCTGAGAGCTCCCTGCAGGCGGCACCGTGTCATCATCTGTTTCTTTGCAGCCGGCATCTCACAGAGCCGCTGCACTGACCCCTGCCAGCACCAGTGCCATGCAGTGGCAAGCATGCATGCTGGAATGACCCTTCCGTTCCTCGCCAGCAGTTTGAAGGGGACAGGGAAGCGGAGGATGGCGGGGTCCGAGGGTAAGTGGTGAGGACAGAGTCTGTGGGGGGCCTTAGGACACAGTTCTGGAGCCCTGCCCTCCACTGTGATGACAACCGTGCAGAAGAGGGAACGCGCAGACGGTCTGCAGTGACTTTGTGTCTGTCCCCCGCAGACCTGGGCACAGAAATGGCCAGCACAGCTCCTGCAAGTATTCAGCTCCCCCTGCCACTGTCCCTGATCCTGAGGACAGCGTGTAAGCAGCAGCCACCACATGGTGCATGTGCCACGTGCCGGGGCGATGTGAACGCTAACACTGCTGTCTCGCGGGAGCTGGGCCACAGGCCCAGGCAGCAGGCTCGCGCATTCTGCCCATTCTCAGAGGGGCACGTGGGGTCGCCCGCTGTACTGAAGAGCTGGGGGCTGCAGTGCTGCAGAGTACACACCACTGTCACCAGTGTAAACTGGCCATTTAAACACGTGCGACAGAGGACAGCGGCAGGCCCCCTGCTGACCCTGGGCGTCTGTGTCGTGGCTGTAGAGTCGGGAGGCCAGGGGATTTCCAGCCACTAACACGAGAAAATGGAGGAGGTCGCTGGAGGAACAAGTTTGTCTATAAAAATTCTATGTCATCATATTTACCGTGTTTCCCCGAAAATAAGACCTAGCCAGACCATCAGCTCTAATGCGTCTTTTGGAGCAAAAATTAATATAAGACCCAATCTTATTTCACTATAACACCGGGTCGTATATAATATAATATAATATAATATAATATAATATAATATAATATAATATAATATAATATAATATAATACTGGGTCTTATATTAATTTTTGCTCCAAAAGACGCATTAGAGCTGATGGTCTGGCTAGGTCTTATTTTCGGGGAAACAGTATTTTTCCATTAAGATACTTTACTAGAGTACGTGGTGTGCAGGAATCCACCCACTTTTATTTGCTCAGAGGTGACTTGTTAAACTCTGATTTTCTGAGCTGAAGAGCAAACACAGAAGGTCGAAACAGCCTAGCTTTAAGGATGTTTGAAGGTGGGACAGCACTGCCCATGAGCCAGCGGAGGTGGATGGTGAGCGCCACCCAGGTTCGGAGCTCGCCCAGAGTGAGCACAGCCAAGCGAAGCTGCCACTCCTCGGAACCACTGCCCACGGCCTGTAACGCTAAGAAACACTTGTAATCCACCTGCAGTAGGAATGAGACCCAGGGGATTTACTCAATGACCCGAAGCCACCCAAGTGCCCCTGGGGAAGGTTCTGCTCATGGGTTTCGTCACTAGTTCACATGCCCCAGTTTGGGGCCAGAGATGGCAGAGCTGGCACCGCTCCCGGTGGCCTGGTGAGGATAAGATTCCCGCCACTACAGCAGCGCCTGTGAGGAGGGACAGAGCTCCCCAAGGAGCTCGTGAGGGGGAACCACTTGTTAAGTCAACACTAAGTCATTTTTACCAGGGCCACTTACAGCCACTGGTAAAGAGCAGAGCCATGAAGCAATACAGCCTGGTGGGTGCTGAGGACACAGAAGGAGCCCAGGGGCCACGCAGTGTCGCCCCTGCGAGAGAAGTGGTGCCTGGTCAGAAGGAAGTGGGAGGCGAGGCTGAGGACAGGAGCGGGTGATGGGGAAACCGAACCCGCTGGAATCATGACTCTGGTTAGGGTCCAGGAAATGCCCCAGGGGAGCGACGGGACACAAACCCTGTGTGAGAGGCAGTCTTGGGAACATGCCAACACACTTACGGGACCCTGTATACTTGACCTCGTACCTCAATTTCCTCTTCTGTAAAATGGGGTAATAAGTGTGCTCCTCCCGAGGGTTATGAGGATTAGATGAATGGTTATGTGGAATGCACGGCGTGCCTTGGATCGCTGAAGAACCTGGGATCTCACCCCAACTGCTTCGCTTCCCAGGTCTAAACCTGAGGTTCGAAGGGCTTAACTGGCTTCGCTAACATCACACTTGGTTAATTAGGAGAGACTTGGAGTGAGTATGCACATACCAGTCATGGCTGCTGGGACAGAGAGGGTCAGAATCCAAAGGTCAAGAGGAAATGAACCAGCACAGGGACAGGAATCCTGGGAGCTGGAGACAGGAGTCAGCTCCGTGCACACATGAACACCACGCACGCACACACGGATGCACACACGTACACGCTTGCACACATGCGTACACATACAGATGTCCACACATGCACACCCAGATATGCACACATACACGCTTGCACACATGCGTACACATACAGATGTCCACACATGCACACCCAGATGTGCACACATGCACACAGTGTACACATACAGATGTACACACATGCACACCGAGATGTGCACACATGCACACTTACACACACGTGTACACATACAGATGTACACACATGCACACCCAGATGTGCATACATACACACTTGCACACACGTTTACACATACAGATGTCCACACATGCACACCCAGATGTGCACACATGCACACTTGTACACATACGTACATATACAGATGTCCACACATGCACACACAGATGTGCACACATGCACAATTGCACACACACGTACACATACAGATGTCCACACATGCACACACAGATGTGCACACATGCACACTTGCACACACGCGTACACATACAGATGTCCACACATGCACACGAGGATTCACACACACCTCTCACACCTAGCTCCCAGGAAATCACAACCAGGAAGAGAACCTGGGCTTAACCCTGAGTGAGGTGGAAAGTGAACGCAGAGGAAGACACCACAGCCGTGGGAATTAACAGAGGGAGAGTGTGACCTGGGGAACCGGGAAGGCACAAATCACAGGAATTGTGCATCCAGGCCTCCCAGCGTGGGGACCGGCCACAGGAGCGCCAGGGCCTGACAGTGAGCCTCCGTCCTGAGGCAGGTCAGGCTCAGGACACGCTGGCCCCGCAGACAGCTGCCCACAAGGCCACCCAACCTTTCTGGGCTCCAGAACCCTCCCTCTTCATCCCACGTCTCCCCAGCTTGTCCCAGCACAGGTAGGGCCTGTTGTGCCTTTGGGAGTAAGAGGGTTTCACAGCGCCAGGTGCCCAAACACACATCTGTGACACACAACACGCTTGTTGCTTCTCATCACAGTCTCACAGTGGCGTGGGTCCCCCACATTCATCAGGCTCCCCTCTTTTGGAGGAAAAAGGGTCCTCATGTCCACAGGCCACGGACGCATATGTTTCTAAAAGGTGCAGCTGCCCACAGGGGCCTGGCCCGCCCAGCTGGCTGACTGCTTTAAAGCTCAGCAGGTTCTCTCAAATGACCCACATTTCCTGAGAAAGGGGGTCTGTCCCCCCCCTTCCTCTACAGGCATCATCAGCACGGAGTGAAATGCTTCAGTTGAGTGAAAATACATGTCACTTCGTCCCTCAGTGACGACTTGGAACAACAGCAGTGAAAACAGCTTAAACAACAGGACCCATCCACCCACACCCGAGGCAAACCAGAGCCCCCTTCCTTCTCCCTGATGAGTGTCGGGGCCCCCCCAGCCGTCCATGCACGCAGGCTGCTGTGCTAAAGACCCTGGTCCCCACCCCGTGTGACTCATGCTTTTGGGTGAATTGATGCTGTTGCTTTACTTCCGTGAAGGGCTGTTGTCCCTTTGCACAAACAGAATTCATGTCTGATTTCACGGAAGATAAACCCAACCCTGGGAGTCAGCCTGGGAGTCAGAGCACAGACTGTGATATGTCCCTGTAATGTGTTCGGGGAAATCCTGATGAGAGACCTCTGAGTGTGCCTGCCATGGGAACGTGTGTCCCCTCAAACTCGCAAGGAAAAGGATTAAAAAAAGGGTATGTACCACATAAAAATGTTACATACCTACTTGAATGAGCAAACAAAGAACACCGGGAAGAGTGGAGGTGAAACAGGGCAGGTCAGTTCCACTCGTTAAACTTCCCAGTGTGTCTCCAGGACCAGATCTGCCAGCTGTGCCCCCAGATCTGCGTGACCGGTCCCTGTAGGACAGGCATGGTAACCGAGTACATCTCTTAAGACAGCTGCCAGAAGCTGCACACTTACATAAACTCCCCATAGTTTATAGGCAAATATTTGGCACTTCTGGACAAAACTGTCGCCTGTCACTCAGGAAGCTGGCACAGCGGTGCCAGCACCTTCTCCACGAATGGCTGAGCCCAGCGTCCCCGAGCGGTTTGCTGGGGCAGCACACTCTGCCTGCCCTGCAGGGGGGAGCTGTGACCGCCGAAGCCGTGCGTCAGGCTGTGCCCAGCCCCTCATGCTGCACAGCGGGGCACACGCCAGCATGTCAGCCCCCGATGATGACAGGGGCTCAGGTGGGACCGCCAGCATTGCCAACGCCCCCGATCTTGCCAGTGGAGCCCGGGAGTCCTGACTACGACCCTCCCCAGGGAGAGACAGAGTGGGAGGCGGAGCTCCGAGGGCCCTGGGAGGTGGCCGGTGAGGACTGGAGGGAGAAGGGTACGGACAGACGCCGCACGTCTCTGCAATGTAACGTGACGGTCCTGGGTCAGGACCCGCTCCTGCACTGGGTCACGTCACAGCTCTCAAGCCCGTCCTCAGCACCCACTGCTGGAGTGGCAGAGGCCCTGCTCCTGGGGCTCTGACATAACCCCAGTCCTGTGGGATGATGTGCCAGGGCGCTTACACCCAGCAGGGGCCCCTGAGAGCTACTCACCAAATCCTCCCATTGCACCGGCTCTGATCCTGCACACCGCACGCGCGCCCCGGAGCCGAGACAGACACACAGACCCGTCAGCTCAGAAAGCCACACAGGACTCCCGTCCGGTGCCTGTCACCGAACCAGACACCGATGTGCCTTTGCTGCTGGAATTATGTCTCATGGCCCCACACACGATAACCCCAGCTCTGCCGTATATGAGACCCGTGGACCGGACGGACACGTCTGCATGGTTCCTTGAGCTGTTTTCCTCATTGGCAGCTGAGGCTAATTCACTCCGGGCAGGACTGCGTGGGGACCCCTGCTCTGCATCCAGCATGCCGGGCTCGCACTCCGCATTTCATCAAGAACTGTCTGAGTAACTGAACAAGTCATTCACTGAGATAAGCCTCAGTTTTCTCATCTACAAAATGGGCTTAAACATCCTATTTAGCAAGCGCTGCTCCTCTACGGCAAGTCCCAGCAGCGACTTGTTTCAGACTTAAATGGCCACTGTATACACACAAGTACTGAGTGTTTGCGTGGATGGAGACCTCTGCACGTCCCCACCACGGGCAGATGTGGCATGCACATTGCGACTGTCATGTTTGATAAGGAACACTCACTAAATGAAAACATTAAATAAGCGACTTGTTAACTGGTCATGACCAGCGTGCAGGACCTGTGATAGCAGCAACGTGCAGTTATGCTATATATTCTTGAGCGCTTTAAAATAAAATGAAAGTAAAAAACACAAAATTCCTAGGTTTAGAAGGTTCAGGCACTGCCAATGCACTTTGCGAAACCTGAGCTCACTGTGATACTATCTTTCTTGCTTTGCATGTGGCTGTGCCATGTGGTGTGGAAATTATGAAAAGGAAAACCACGCGGGAGCAGAGCCAGCCTTGGAGTCTCGTCCTCAGATGGAGGGTGTCAGGACTTGACCTGAGCAGCTCTTTCCACTCCTTCCCTCCTGTGCGTTCTCACCACTCCCGGGCCTGCTCGGGCCTCCCCCACGTTGGGACCCGCTGACTGTGACAACCTCCACAAGACTTCCTGGTTTCGGTCGCCCCAACCTCCCGTCAGCCAGCCTAAGGCCTGCCAGGCGGACGTTCCAAAATAGCTCCGCTCCTCTGTCCCTGCCCACTCAGTGCCTCCCCGCTGCCTGTGGGGCCTCCACCCCCGTACTTCCCACCTCTGGCACCTGAGAGCTTGGAGCGCTCAGCCCACTGCCCCCCGTGGGAGTCTTTGCCCCTGCAGGGCCCAGGAAGGTCGGACCCTCCCCACGGAGCTTTCTTAACATTGCACCCACTTTCCTCTGAACCCCACCATGGTGGCATGATGGGTGTGACATGCCAGATGGGTTACATTTTCCAAGGACCCCCCCCATCTCAATAGTTTATCTTCAAAAGGATTGGAGGCTCCTTGGGTTTGAGGCAAAGGCATATTACAAAAGGACAGTGCTGTGTCTTTTCCAGCATTTATTTCTGTAATAACCTATTTATCCAAAGATTAGACTAGAAGATCAAGAATCTTCTAGGGAAGGCTAGACGGCAGCTAATCGGGCCAAAGGCCCCCATGCAGCCATTCAGGAGGCGCAGTGAACAGCCACTGACCAACTGAAATCATTGCCTTGATCGGCATGAGGAAAAGAACCGGGCAGCTGCATTGGGGGAAAACAACTACAAATTAGCAACAATGCAATGAAACTAAATGATATTCAAGACGAAGAACCAGAGAGATGGGCTTGAGGGGCCTCGTGACAAAGTCCCATGGACCAAGGACCCCACCCCCAGCTGACTGTCTCAGGGGAGGAGGAACAGGACAAGACAGGTGGGATAAAATGAGAGAAAGATGAGAGAAAAGTGAGGAGAGGAACTATAAGAAAAAGAAGTAAGCACGGCCCATCCTACCACCTGTGCTCCAAGCTCTTGATAAACGAGTCACCCCTTTCCAGAGACAAACCACGGGAAGTTCACGGTCAGCATTCCCTCGTGATCCGAACTTGCAGAGAGAAATCCGAGAGTAGCTGACTGCCATCAAACTCAAGGACGAGATCAAGTGACACTAGACAGGGAACGGATGTGATGCAGAACGGGAAAGGTGCAAGCCAAAATTTAAAGAAAAACAAAAATAAAGGACAACACTTTGATACCTGAACAAAGAAAACAATGAGGAAGGTGCTAAAAATCATACTTCAAGTTTCATACTAAGTAAAATATTAAGACGTGAGGGGGAAAAGTTTACCAATGTCATACATAACTTTGAAAATATAATTACTTAGCTGACTGGCCAGTTTGGCTTCCACATAAGATTGGGAGACCATCTTAAAATAAGAAAAGAAACACCACCGCATACTCCAAACTGCTTTTTAAAAACGCAAACACAGGTACTTACTAACAGTGCCCCATAGAATTTAGAGAAGGCTTGGCGGAAGCGAGAAAGCATGTCGCCAAAGCAGCGATGATGATGGTGACGGCCAGGGAGCCACAGTCCTCCCCTTCAAGCATGGAGACTGTCACCCTCCACGTGTCCCAGAGCACACCTCCGGCGAAGTCTGTAAACATTCGGGCTGATTCTCAGCGGGCACCCTCCAAAGGCAGCAGCAGTGAGGAGAAGTCACAGGCACTTTTAGTAACTGACTTAACCCAACACCTCGGGTCACTTACTTAATATAGGGAGTGCTATTCCCATTGGGCAGCAAGCGAGCAAGGCTGGCCACCTGTTCTGCTGCCCGTCTGCCTGTCTTGAGCGAAGCCCAGATTGGAGGGAGCCACGAACGTGATGCCAACCGAGGCGCTGGCAGTGGGCTGACACCTCCGCCCCGCAGCTCTGTCCAGAGGTCCTGTTCCTCCCACATGCCGGGAAGATGGCAAATCAAGTTGCCGAGAAGCGGTGATTCTGCTTCTTGTTGTGAATATTGCCTTTATGCCTTTCTTTTCCAGAGACCATTTTTGTCATTGTAAGACTCTGATCGACTTGTCGCACTGGTAGAGACGCTGCTAAAGAAACTTAAAATGGGGAGAATGTAAGCTACGTCCCAGTGGCCACACAGCTTAATCTCAAAAGCCACAAAGAGTCACTCTTCCTCATGGGCAGCTGCCCCTCTCGTCTCCTGAATCAGAACGGCACTCCAAACCTGTGGCCACAAATGTCTCACGGAGACGGACTGGCGGTCAGTTTTGTAATGATGTACCTACAGACACCTCCCACTGACACGCCACCCGCAGTCCTGACGGGAGGGGCCGGCCGCTCAGGCCAGCGTGCCCAGCAGCTTGACACTCAGCCATACCCACTAGCTTTCCCAAACAGCTTGACTGCTGCTAGCATCTGGGGAGAACGCCAACAAAAGTAAAAGCAATCTGTACAGAGCACATTCCACTCGCCACACTCTGGCTCCGCCTGGTTCCTGAGTGAAGGGGCCAACACTCCGTTCACATCGCCTCTGGGTTCTAAGAGTCTCCCGTCCTCCTGCAAGGATGCCCCTCTCTGACTTCACTACGACTGTCACCGTTCCGTTGAATGACAACAGTGCTAACGGTGCCTGTTGTGCGTCATCTGATGCTGCTGTTGGTCGGGAATCCATGTGGCATTTTTCATAAACGGATTGAGACTATCTCTATGCCCGTAAACCCCCACAGAGGGGTGGCCCTATCCAACCACCCCACACACTTGACCTGCCTCACGGGCACCTGCCTGGCGAACAAGCTCATGTGGCAGCTCGTCTGACCCACACAGAAGCCGCCTGCTTTGTTTCATGTTGCAGTGGTCACCTGCACCACAGACGAGCAGGAGAACGTCCTCCGGGGATTTGCTGAGACGTCCCGTGTGATTTGGAATCTCCCCCCATGTGTTCACTCAAGGTCTCCCCAGGCAGGGAAGGCACCATCACAGGAGCTGCTGACTCATTAGCTGGTGAAATTGTGGGGCCATCTGTCCGCAGGCTGAGGCGCTGAGAGGAGCTCGCGATCGGATGCAAAACTACCTGAAGCAGCCAGGTGCGGTCTGGCCCAGCGGGCTCTGCCTTCCATCTTCTGAGTGTGCCCAGCTGGGGTAGCTGGCAGGTGTTGTCCTGGGTGTTTCACTGAAGTCGCAGTTCCATGATCCGGAAGGTGGGGTTTGCTTCCACCCACGCAGGGGGGACCCCTTACCTTCCCATGGCTGAACATCACTCACTGCTGGGTCCTCGGTGTCTCTAGCTGACACCTGTCCTGAGCCAAAACCTGCCCCAGCCACCTGCTGAGAAGGTCCTCCGGATGTCAGGGTGTCCGGTGGGCGACAGCATCCCAGACGGCCCTCCTGCTCGCCCATGGCTGCTTGTGCCCCGTAACTGTCAGTCACAGCACATCCTCCGCCCAGCCGCTCAGGCCAAACATATGGGAAGCTGTTTTCATTGTCCTTCCTCTTCATCTCCCACAGTGACTCAGTCTCTCTATCGTGTCCTTGAATCGCCCTTCCCCTCCCCCCATGGGTGGTTTCTCGGGTCAGAGAGCCCCGTGTCTCCCTAGGATTTGTTTCCAGTCTCCCCACCTCACTCCGTCCCCCACAGGGCAACCAGACCGACTCCAAAATGAAACCCGTGAAACTCCTTCAGGACCCCGTCCTCACCTGCACACGCACCCCCAGCCCGGGAGGGCCCACAAGCAGATTCTCCTAGGAGTGCTGCTCCTCCACTCCCACATCGTCAGTCTGTCCGACCTTCTCTCCCCCTTCAGCTCTCAACGTCACTTCCTCCACCAGCCCGCACTGACCCCCAGGATGGGGTGAGGCCCCGATCCTACCTGCTTCCCGAACACCCTGGATTCCCCTGCATGGAAATCACTGTCTTGGTCTGTGTCGTCCCCTCGTCTTAGGCCACCCAAGCCAAGGAAGGAACTTACTCATCCTTGTATACCACAGCACCCCCGTACCCAGGAAGGACTGGGCCCCGTGCTTTAGGAGCCGCATGTTTCACACACACAACCAATTATTAAAGAATGTTTGTGCACAGCACAGCCCGTAACCATGAAGGTTCACTGCCATGACGAAGTCCACTCAGGATCCAAGAAGTGCTATTCCAAACTCTCACCCTGCATGTCAAAACCCAAGTAGGTGACAGCTATGAAGGTGAGTTCTATGGTGCCCTTGGGGACAGACGCCGTCCCAGACTCTGAGAAGCAGAGCCCTTAGGTAAGAGAAAGGGAATGTAATTCTCAAATCCATTCCCTCGGTGTGGATGCAACAGATTCTTGCATATCAATGTCCCTTCCCAGTGGTGCCACTTGTACACTTTCTTGCGTTTCTTCATGGTCCAATTCATGATTTAAGAAGTACTCAGGAACTGCTGCGGGATTTGCACAAACTGTATGTGGGGCTGGCTCACGTTTTGCATATTAAACCATTTACATTGCTTTTACATTTGCACTTGTAGCCCTAAATATATGTACGCATGCACGAGCAAGCCACTGATTCTTTAGTCTTTACTGTATGAAACCAGGTGCTGCTTTAAGAAATAGTGAAAGTAGCAATATGGACAATATCTATTTATATGCTGCAATAAAACGCTTTGTAATATTGTTAACAATATGACAATCATGGGCCCTCATTACAACGTTTGAGCATGACATGCAAAATTCACAGTTTGTATCTGAATCTAAGTATTCCTTAAAGGATTTTACTGACAATTTCAATTGTTTGGGGCAGAGTTAATTTCTCTAAAATTAAATGAGAGAAAGTTAACTACACTGATTCAAGAAAGAGTAACTAACTTGTCATTACTGTTCATAAAACACAGTGTATGTGAGAGAAACCGTCCCCAGGAGCTGGGAAGACACTGACCCAACCACCTGTCACTCAGGTGTGAGGGGTGATGGGAGAGCAAATAGCTGGAGGGGGTCCCAAAGGGAGTGCGTTCTCGGGCCACCCGGGCCAGAGGTAAAGCCAGCAGGAGGAACACTGAGAGGAGAGTTTAGGAGGCAGGGAACGGAGATCGGGGAGAGGGCTGTCCAGGGACGCCAGTGTTTGGGAGGACGTATGGGGCAACAGCAGGAATGTGTGACAGTAACAAACGACTGGTGAGGCGGCCCTCTGAGTGGTGACCTACAACAAGGGAGGCCGCAGGTGCTCATTTCTGGGCATCTTACAGGAGCGTGCCCTGCCTCTGGAAAGTCTCCTTCAGGTTCATAAATTAATTACAGCTGTAACTCCATCTTTTATCCTTGTGTAATTATTTGACAAAGACTCTGCACTGTGTTTGTCTGCTGATATAAATAAGGTCAGTCTGATTTGGCTGGTTCTTTATCAATCGCTTTTTCTTTTGTAGATACTCGTGAACTGCCATTTTAACTGTCCTGCCCTACAGTGCACCCCAAAACAAGAAGGCTGGGGGTCAGAGAGTAGGTCTGCTGAGTCCTGGCTCTGCTCATTACCAGCTCTGCGACCCTGAGAGGCTTATGGGGACGCCGAGCATTGCAATTTCTTCCTCTTATAATGGAAATAAATGCACTACGCTATTCGCCCTGTGGGTTGTTGTCGCCGTTGAGTGGTGAGACCTCCGTGAAATACGGCGTGCTATCACGCTCACAGTAAGCGTGCAGTAATTACTGACTTTTTGTTCCAAGCACAACATAAGACAACATACATGTTTAAAAATACCTCTTACCCAAGTTGGGGCCTATTCTTTCTGGTGCTCTAATTGGATTTCTGTGCACTCACCTGGTGTGTTTGCTTGTCACCTTTCACACCTGTCCTATTCCGAAACTGTCCCAGGGACGCTGCTGTGTGATCACATGGGATTTTTTGTAAAGTAGCTTCTCCATTTTCCTTTCGTTAGGACCACATGAGGTTGTCTCACCGCAACTATGCAAAGTGAACGTCTCTCTTCTCTGGGGACTCACTTCCCTCAGGCTTTGTCACCGTACCTACTTCACAGACCTGCCTCCCCGAAAGCTGGGGACACGTCCCACGTCCTGGCTCTTTTTCCTTAACACGATTCAGACCCTCCCTCCAGTGAACCTTCGCCATTTGCCTTCTTACAGGATTTTCCTGCAACGCCTGCCTTTGGGGTGGGGTGGGATGGTGCTTACAGCGTTATTAGGTGGAGTCTGACCCCCCCCCCCCCATCGTCTCTGAATCATTCATAGGCACCTCCTAACCCCGACGCATCTCACCAAACAAACGGGTGAAGTCACATTATCATCTATGTAACAATGTTAAGTTTAGTTCGCTATCCACAGAATGCTTCTTCATAGGTGGAGGTCAGTGGCCACCATACGGATTAACACTCGCTTTCCAGCTATGTCATCGCGGAATGACCGGACACATTTCAAATGTTAATTTTCTTTTTGTGTTATATCTTAAGTCGGATGAGAGGTCAGCTTCTCCGTGGGAGGGTTATATACAGGGCTCAACTCACATTAGCTGAGACCAGCTTTTAAATTCAGAGAATATACATATTAACTTCATTCAGAAGCAGAGAACTTGATTTTACCAAGCTCCACATTAATCAAATAGAGACACAGCCTTGAACAGGAGCTAGTCTATAATCAAAGCTAAAGCAGAACAGCGCGTTACACAAGAAAGGCTGATATCTAAGAGTGTCATTTCTTTCATACCCCGCGTCATTAAAAATACCTCTGTTTTTGTTCTCAAGTCTTTCTCTTGATTGTTCAAAATTTCTTCACAGAAGACATATGAAGAAGAAAAACGGTGATACAGAATGTGAAATCAGAGAAGCAGGGTTTTGTTTAGAAGAATGCAAAGCTGTATTTACCGTGACTGCAATTCAAAATTACTGGCAGCTTCCAAGTTCTCTGCAATTCAATTAGCCTCGTGTGTACCTTTTTGCTTTGAGGGGTTAATTTTTCCACTTGAGAAAAAAACAAAAGGAGAATGGATGGAATGATGAGAACGTGAAATGTACCTGATGGTGGCATGGAACAGTTTGGCATGTTTTCTGCAGGTGATATTTGTTTGAAGAGCCTTCTTTCAATTCCTCTAACTGCTGTCTTCAGAGGAACTTAAGTGGATTCTCGCTGCTATTCTCATTTTTTGGAAGAAACTGGCTCACATTTCTTACAGACAGTCAAGGCGTTGGAAACTGCTTTTGCACAAGAGGTGGGGGTTATGTGTGGTAAAGAACTGCCCCAGTCCCCAGTCAGGATAAGTTCAACTAGACCATAAGTAACACACACCCAGGCACTGAAACACCCCTCCCACTTAGGAGAAAATCTTACAATAAAACAGTAAGAAGGCAGGTGCTGACAACACACAGCACGTAGCCAAGGTGATTCGAGATGACGTTCTGCTTCTAGAAGTATCTGCAGATAGCCAGCATCTCCCTACCGTCTGCCCAGCCTTCTCTACAAGAAAAGGAAAGCCCACATTGGCAAGCTGCTGATGAAACGCAGCTTGGTTTGCTACGGGCGTATGTTTCATAAAATGCATTTGCAATCGAAGGGGCTGGGACTGACAAGGTATAGCTACAACGCAAATGTGGCCGTGGACATAGGCACATTTCTCTGGCACACGGAAGTTCTACGTCGCCACAGAGATCGCAAGTGAACACAACGAGACACGCAAGAGAACTCTTCCATGAACGATGCCCTCTGACCCCATGTTTTTCCTCTTGATTCTATTTGGCCACATGTTCAGCCTTGAAAATGTTTTTGCATGGCTTTCCTGGATCTTTGTGAAAGCAAGCATAGACAACGGTCCAGAACACCCGCTGCTGGCATCACCGCGTTTCGGGCAAAGCCTGCAGTCATTGGTCTCTGTCCTTGTCTCTGAGGCCTGACACCCCCATCTGTCCTTACCTGTCCTTTCTCTGTATTACAATAAAGTTCTGTGTACTGCGGCCTATTTCAGTTATTAGAACTCTAGTACATTTTTTTCTACCCAAGGATTTTTAATTAGGACTCTTCCTTTTTTTGGTTAGTGCTCTGGTTCCAAATTTTCCAAGGTTTTAAGTGTTCTGTCCCAACCCCATGTTTTCCCACACGCTTGCTATTTTCAGTGGGTGATTCTGCAGGTTTTCTCAGGAGCACATGTTACTTTACAGCTCACACACTTGCACTGCCAATCTCGTAGTGGAAACTCTAAACCTAAACCACCTCATTGCTCACTTTGTTCCAGATATGCTGTTGCTGTACGGAGTTTAATCCATACAGGCAAAATGCATTAGCTTCTATTAGTTCATGTTTATTAACGAACCTTTCAGGAGTTTATAATCATTCACTTATCCAGACATTTAGGTGCAATTGCTGTAATTTGTGATGTAACATTTAGGCCGTACGAACAAACTTTCTGCCCAGATGAGAGTCTCTTCAATTTCCCCGCAGTGTGATGACCTCTTAAGTCGATTTCTGAGTTTTTCCCCCCAGATAAATAGTTATTTTCAACTGTGTCTCTGGTTATTGCTACTGTTTTGGCTGTTCCCCCAAATTGCTACTGTATTGTGTCCCCCGGAACACCTCAAATTCTGACTTCACTCCGGTTTCCCACTGTTCCACACCTATCAGTTTTGACGATGTGTCAACCAGGCCTGAGACGACCACCCCCACACTCCAGGTCCCTCTATCCAACATCTACTCAACATCTTGTCTCAAAACATGTCGCATCAGTATGTGCAGAGTCAGTCTCACCTGCGGCACAGCTTTGCCAACCCGGTTACGCAAGCCAAGACCTGGCGTCATCGTGACGTTTCCCTCTCCTCTTCTCCCCGTCAGGCTGTTACCGAGTCCCATCGATTTCACCCAAGTGTTTCTCAGGTCATCCACTCCCTCGTCGCCACCACCACCTCAGAGATGGACCACTGCCCAGCCCTCTCCTGACCCTCCACTCACAGTGGCCAGAGGGACCCTTACGACACTCAAATCTCAGCATATCACCACTTTCTGCACTCACGTCCAGAAAACCAGGAGTAGCAGAAAATACCTTCAACTTGGTAAAAGCTAAATTCCCAAACATTTAGTATATATCACACTTAGTGGAGAAACCTTAAAATCACAAGCTAGATGCCCATTTCCATCACAACCGTGTAACATGGCACCAAAGGTCCTCACCAGTGAAATGAGGTAGAAAGAGGACGCGGGGAGGAGAGAGAGGGACAGGAGGGGGCAGTAGGCGGAGGAGCAGAGGAGAAAAGGAATGAGTGGCCCAAGGTTTGGAAAGCGGAAGAAGGAAAACTATCCTTATTGACAGATCACACGATCCCACACACAGAAATTCCAGCAGAATAGAGAAACTTAAAGCTAACGGCAGTTGAAAAATGTTGATAGATGTAAAATCAGCTTAAAAATCAATAGCATTTCTCTCTGCCCACAATAACCAATTAAAATTTTTATCAAACTTATGTGATGAAATTTTATCAACTGCCTTTTCTGTATCAATAGATATAATCACATAATCAGCGTGGTTTTCAATGAGAAGAGTCAGGGACCTGATCAAACAATAGGAAAATTATGAAAACAGTTTGGAGCAAAAGAAATTTGTGGGACTGTATATGACTAAACATAACTCACTAAACATAATCAGAAAAACATAAAGTGAGAAATGTCACTTTGCAACTGTCATATTTAAAAGTCTAAAAGTACAATGGAACCAAGAGTTGGTGAGCATGGAGAGAAATACGGATGCCCGTGCAGCTCTCCTGGGCTGTAAGTGCTTGGGAGAACATTCTAGCAGTAATGAAAATTACGTTAGTAGGATCTGTGGTCTGTCCATCCAATGCTATATGGCCTGGAGACCCTTCCCCAGTGACTGGAAGGACACATGGGCCAGGGGACAACCACTCGGGCAGGCTTTAAAAACAGCACTGGAGGGGAGAGTAAGCCCCTGTGACAATAGCAGTGTAAATGAAGACCTCACACGTGGCCTCTTACTCTGCACTGTACGAGGTGTGTATATATCTAAGGACATAGAGGTGGCCCAGCACAGCATATTCCCATGGGAAGGGAGGTAGGAGGGGAAAATGAAACCAAGTAAAATAAGAAGTGCGTTGATGGGGACCCCTGTATATGGTGACCTGAACAGTAGCAGTGAAACTCGGCATCCGAAGTTTTCAAACAACGCTGAAAGATTCAATGGTGATCTTTAGAATCATTGCAGAGTGGTGATGGCCAGTCAAATGAGTAGTTCAGTTTAGGGAAGGATTCCCTAAATAGAACAATTTCCAAGATGCCTATAACTAGTGTTGTGAAGAAGAAAACTATCCAGGAAAGTTCAGAATAAAGGGTGCTCAGAGAAGAGAGCCAGAAGGAAAGGGTGAGACAGCCAGCACCGACCAGGTGCCTACTTTCATGTATCACCTCTGCAATGTCCTCAGTGTCACTGAGGTCCTTAGGAGTGTCATCTTCTTATATGTACGGAGAGCTGACGTCCCTGAAGCCACACAGGAGGACTAGAACCCGGCTCTGTCCCTCCCAAAGAGCTCGAGTTCAGATGGCAGAGAGCCTGTCCAGAATAACAGAGTGACCCATTTCCAAAATGAGGCATTATTCTTACTGAGAAAACACTGTTGATTTACTGAGAAACAGGTACACAGGAACCTTCTAGAAACAACTTCAGGGGTGTGGTGAGGATTATAGGTGGAGTACAATGGGGAGGCAATGTAAGAATTAAAATATCTTGACTGATATTAAGGATAGTGAATATCTGGGCACATTTGAAATGATGGAAGAAAATCTGGAAGAAATATAGGTTAAAGGTGCTAATGAGATAAAGGTCAATTATGAGAAAGCAGTTCCAGAGACAGAGAGAGGAACTGGATTGAGAAGTTGACTAAAGAATGATCCCATTATTTTCTTTATTATTATTATTATTGCTTGTTATCTTTATAGAAGAGAATTTTTCATGCTAATATTGTATAACCACAGAAAAAGAGGAAAACGTTCTCTAGTATAATTAAATCTATATATTAACATTTAAATTCATATTTAGTTCACTAAAATGTTTGTGATCTTTATTGGACCAGAAAAAAAATGAATTTAAATTAGTATACAAGGTATGATCAAAATAAATGGTGAATACTGCTGCTTGTGACATCCAGGTCATGTTAATTGTGTGTTTTGACCTTGATGGAACTGTACAAGCTGAGTTTGTACCCAGGAAGACTACGATGAACTCTGAATACTAAAAGGGCTTAGTAGAGCATTTAAGAAACAATGTGTGTAGGAAACGGCCTGAGGAATGGGCAAACAGTTTCATCCTCCATCATGACAATGCTCTGTGTCACACATCGCTTCTGGTATACAGCAAGTCTGTCAAACAAAAACATTACAGTGTGTCCTCATCCACCTTGTTCACTAGATCTAGCACCGTGTGACTTCTGGCTCTTCCCCAAAGTAAAAAATGATTCAGGACATCAAGGCAGCCACGACAGCACAACTAAAGACACTCACGAAAGAGGACTTGCAGAACTGCTTCAGAAAGTGGCAAGAATGATGGATAAGTGTGTTTGAAGCGAGGGGGAATAGTTTGAGGGGGATTCATGGCAATATGTCTTTTACTGTAATAAATTTTTTAAATTTAAACATTCACCGTATTGTTTGATCACACCTCGCACTTTTGTTGTTATGTAATAATTCTGTTGGAAACATAATAGGATGGAGCTTGATGTCAAATAACGGAGTTAAATCACTTTTGAGAGAAGTTACTTGGATTCTACGTAGAAAATTCCTATCTCACAAAGTTAAGCTATACCCAATAATCTTTATTAGAATGTTGTCAAGAGTTAGGATATTAACCAGATAATTTCATTGTAAATAAAGACTCTTCCTTGCAACTCCCCATTTCTCCTGCCTGTGACACAGAAGGTGCTCAGTGATGTCCCCAGACCCAACATTTTAACGCACATGTAATGTGGCAGTGGACAGACGTCACTACTAACGAAATAATCACCACTTGTTCACTTACTCTACGGTTTTACCACAATGACTTACTTTGCACAACAACTGAAATCTTTTCATTTTCAACTTTAGTTTACATTTTCAGGATGGGTGACTTCTGAATTGAAGTTTCCACCATTGATTTTCATGAGCAATAAATGATAGAAAGAGTAAACTGTACCACAAAAGTAAAGTGTATTAATTAAGTTCTGTGAACTCAACTGAGCTAATCATGCCGACAACTGCGGGAAACACGAAGCAGAGGTAATGTGCTGCTCAGTGCGGCAATATTCAAAGAAACTAAAAAACGGGAACAGGATTACGCACGTGCCACAAGCAGTGAGCCCAGACAATGGTCGTTCCTGACTCTGCCACTGACCATTGCCTGCTCTTGTCCTGACTGGGGCTCAGTTACCTCTTACTGAAAACTGGGCAGTAATTCATGCTGCTCCCCACACGGGGCTGTGTCAAGGTGTGCCAGGGCGATGCGTGTGGGGTGCTGTCTACACCGAGTCACCGCTTTTAGTAATAGAGGAACAGGACGACAGTCTCAGAAGCCAGAAATGAAAACAGGACATGTACTTAAGGAAAAATACAGCACAGAGAAGATGAAACTATTTAAGATTGCTTTGTGTTTTACCTTAATTTCAAGTCCCATTCCATTTCTAAGCATTGTTATTCTTTATATCACTTTTTCCCTCCAAGTCAGAATCTCAAGTGAAATTGGTGAAGAGCCTGATGTACAGGTGGGTTAAGAGGATTAGTAAATGTCAAAGAACAACAAAAGGAAAAGAAAGAAAGGGATGAAATTAAATCCTGGCACATTCTTTAGTCAGCGGTATTTAATCTTTCTGGCCCTCGCCATCTCCTGGACTTACAGGTGTGTAACTGTACCCATGATTCTCCACGAAGGATTTAATTATCAAGAAGTGTTTTTCAAATAAACACTTCAGTTTCTGCGTCTGCCTCTGACTCATCGCAGCTGAAAGCAAAAGGGTTGAAAGGTCCATATCGTGCACAGAACAACTGTGAGTTTTCTAAATGGAAGGACAGCTTTAAACATTTGAGGGCTTCAAATTTCCTATGTGCCATATTCTGTATTTAACCAGAATCTTCAATATAAAGTCATTTTCAGAACCCCAATGGAATACTAATCAAATCCATGCATCTTACGTTGAATTGTGTTTACGTGCTCTATCACCATGGAATGTCTTTTTCCCATTTGGGTACCAATCCCTCGGGACTTGGCGCCAGAGTTAACACCCATCATGTAGGTTTTTGTATGAGGCTTTGCAGCTGTACCATTTATTACTGAACAAGTATTTACGGGGTGCTTGTGATGAGCAGGAGCTGGGCTAAGCTTACAGTCTGGTGATAGAAAGAGACACAAATGGAACTGTGGCAGCCTGGGGAGAGAGGTGTGACCTGCCTACAGTATTGGTTGAGCCCCACATACCCTGGTTTGCTCACTGCTCTCCCCACGCTGTTTCTATGTGGTCCCACCGAGGTCCACAGGTTTGCTGTATCTCTAGGTGTCCAGAAAATGTACTGACAGCAGAGGGCTCTGCCTTCTCAATTCCTCATCATATATGTCGCTATGTGTTCCACGGATAGACAGACATCACCTGTGTAGCTACTATGACAAAAAGTTTACCCTGGGCTTGCTGTTTTGATTGGTAAGGAGGTGAGCTAGTCAGCATCTCACCAAGGTGGGTTCATTAGAACACACTGGTGCATATTCAAATGGGAGCTGACTACCTGAGATTTCCCACCTGGTGGTGATTTCTTCAACACTGTTTACTACTGCCTCCTCTACCCTCAGGTGGGAGTCAAGGTTCTGCTGAGAACAGAGGAGGCGTGCTCAGTGATGGAGGCCTGGATTCCTGACAGCTTATTTAGAAGTTGAGCCAAAAACAGGCCCAGATCAAGAAAGCATAGTCATATGATCACCAGACATGATCCACCTTCTCGCCATGCTCTTGGGTTTGTTCCCAACATTGGTTTTTGATGAGCTTTCATCATTTCCCTGTAATCCACAGGCTGCCACATCCCCTTGGCACGTACGTCCTCGGCTACACCACCTACACTTTGTCACCACTGAGTTTCACTCACCACCCTAGTCCAAGAATACATCGTACATTTGTTTCTTTTCAAAGTGTAGGAAGCCCAAACTGTGGCTGGCCGGGGTCCTATAAATCAGAAGAACAGGACAAATCCGTGGTTGGTTTGCACACCTGGCAAAGGGCGAGGGTTGGTTTTTTTTTAAATCATACTTGACTGGATAAAATGAAGAAAAAACGTAAACCTAAGGGATACTGAAGGGGAAGAAAGAGCAGATTTTTTACGAAAAATGGGTGAGATGTCTGTGCGATGGCCCAAGCAGGAAAAAATATAGAAAGCAGCTACTGCTTGTGGCCACTACTTTTAAATGACCAACGACTAGAAATCTGGGTGACAGCGCTGGGCAGAAATACAAAAACATTCATGCATGATATGGAGGGAATACAGAGAACAGAAATATCTAAGAGTGGCTGAAAACACAAAAAGAACAAACAACGAATGAACGAGGTGTCCTAGAGGCAGAATCACTCCTTACCGCAAGCAGTCATCTGTTCACATTCACTTAACTAGTGACTAAAAACCACAAATCAGTTTCGTGCACTAGTCAGAATGCAACCACAGGCAAAAGTAAATGAGTCAATCAGTCGTCTGTGATGGACATCCTGGAGGTCAGTTTGGCCCCACCATTTGTGGCGGTGACTGATGGCACGGTGTGATGCTCTAAAAACACAGGAAGTTGACCAGGTCATTAGCGTACCAATAGGTCAGCCAGGCACCATGTCCTATTGGTTTTTTCTACTAAGTCGCTCTGCTGTCACCCATATTGACCCCATCACTGCTGTCATCACCCAGTTCAAAGTCTCCATGCTTCATGCCTCAGCTCCAGCACTAGCTTGTCTGATCCTGCTTCTCCTTCTGGTTCATCTCGAGACGCTATTGGGCTAGTCTTCCTGACGCCCTGCTCCAGCCACCTGAGTTCCCCAAACAGTTGTCTGTGATGGATCCGTCCTTCCTGGCCTGTTGGGTCTGACTCCAGCCCCCACAATATCATCCAGGGGCTCCCCAACTTCCTTTAGTGGGCAGGCCGGGAGGGGCTTGTACTCAAGCTTTGTTTGTGTGCTACTGTCTTGAAACATGGAAGACAGCAGCCTCACAAGAAGCAACACCTTGTGCCATTTTTGGTTTTTCATGAGAAACCACAGAAAAATCATTCGACTCAGAGCTGAGCCTTGGTACTTGAGGTCCAGGTCTTAAGAAGACACGGCCATGAGATGGAAGATGTAGGAGAAAGAAAATTAGTTTATTTCTTGGTCTGTTACGGCTTGAATGTGTCCCCCATAAGAGGTGCTAAAGTCTCAACGTCCAGGGCCGGTGAAGGGACCTTACTTGGAAATACCATGGTGGGCCCTCATCCACTTGACTGGCGTCCGTATAAGACGAGAAGCCAAGATGCACAAAGGAGAGAGGCCCGTGAAGACGGAGGCAGACAGTGGGGTGATGCACCTGCAGGCCAAGCACGCCAAGGACCGCCCACAACACCGGAAGCTCAGAGAACAGCGTGGAACAGCTCCCCCTTCAGAGCGCCCAGGAGGAACCAACTCTGCTGACACCCTGATTTCAGCCTCCTGGCTTCCAGACTGGGAGAGAATACATTTCTGTTGTTTAAGTCCCCCGGTTTGTGGTTCTTAGTCACAGCACTCTAGGACTCCGACACCTGTCCCTGGGCAAATGTTTGTCAAAAGGTACAATTTGGCTACAGCACCCTGTGTTGAACCCCACCTTCTAGATTGTTCTCTTTGGGTGCGAGGGCCCAGGTCTCGCTCAGTGCTCGGCATCTGTGCAGAGGTTGTCCCAGGCCTGGCCTTGCGTCCTGCCAGTGCTTCTCCTTCTTGGGATCCTGCTGAGGGACTGGATAACTCAAACGCAGTGGTTCAGTAAGGAGCTCAGGACCAAGCCCTCTGCGTTGTGACAGTGAGAAAGGAAAGAACAAGGACAAGTGGCAGGAGGGTCCCTGGAGAGGGAGGCACACAGGAGGCTGCAGAGCGCCACCTCCCGGCTCACCTGGTCCGACCTGAAGCTGGAAGCCCGGAGTCCAGGCCATCCCTTCCCATTGCCTCCTCTCCACCTTGGCTCAGGCAAGTCAGGAAAACTGCTTCAGGAGGAGGGAACCGGTACCTGGAACCAGCCTTCTGAGCCGCAGTTCTTCTAGTGTGCGGACATGTCCCCTCAGTATCAAATCAGGTGGGGATGTGACATGCACTGAGGAAGCCCTCACAGCCCCGTGAGCTGCCTTTTAAAAAGGAACACCTTCAGGTGCAGGGTGGAAAAATGGGTGAGGGGGGTGAAAGGTACAAACTTCCAGTTATAAGGCAAGTCCTGGGGCTGTAACGTGCAGCAAGGCAACTGTAGTTAACAACTATACTGCGTACTTGAAATTTACAAAGAGAGTAGATCTTAGAGGTTCTCATTACAAGAAAAAAGTGTAACTACGTGTGATAGATGTTAAATAGACCTATTGTGGTGATCATTTTGCAACACATATGAATATCAAATCATTATGTTGTCCACCTGAAACTTCTATGTTATATGTCAGTTATATCTCCATACAAATGATTTTAAAAATTAAAAAGGAATGTACTTATCCAGAAGACAAAATAACCCATAAATTATTGGAAAAGAAGAGGAACAAGAGGGAACTTATCGCAGCAAATGTTAAAATATAAAATTAAAAATTGGCAATGAATTTTTGGGTATGAAACCAAACACATGAGCAGCAACAGCAAAACTTAATAAATGGGACTACACGAAACTAGAAAGCTTCTGCGCAGCAAAAGAACCCATCAACAAAATGAAAAGGCAACCTAGGCAACCTATGGAACGAGAGAAAATATCTGCAAACCATATATCTGATAAGGGGTTAATGCCCAAAACATATAAAGAATTCATACAACTCAATAAGAAAAAAAATCTGATTTAAAATAGGGCAGAGGATCTGAATAGACATTTTTTTCAAAGAAGACACACAAATGGCCAACAGGTACATGAAAATGTACCTGTCACTAATCAATATCGCTAATCATCAGGGAAATGCAAATCAAAACCAGTGAGATGTTACCTCACAGCTGTTAGAATGACTATCATCAAAAATACAAGCGATAACAAGGATTGGCAAGGATGTGGAGAGAAGGGAACCCTTGTGCACTGTGGGACTGTAAACTGGTTCAGCCACTATGGAGAACAGCGTGGAGGTTTCTCACAAAATTAAAACTAGAACGCCCATAGGATCCAGCAATTCCACTTCTGGGCGTATATCCAAAGGAAATGGAAACAGGGTCTCAAAGAGAGATCCGCAGTCCATGTTCACTGCAGTGTTATTCACAACAGCCAGGACATGGAAACAACCTACATTGTTCACAATAGGTAAAGAATATACAGACGGTGCCAAAAAAATGCACCCACATTTTAAGAAAGGAAAAATTGTATTAAAATCGCAATACTCAGTATATACCGATAACAAAAGGCAAATACAAATCATGTGTATACATATTTTTGGTACCCCTGGTGTGTGTGTGTGTGTGTGTGTATATATATATATATATATATATATATATATATATATATATATATAATGGAATAGCGGAATTATATGCATCCGTGAGGAAGGAGGACATCCTGCCACCTGCGACAACATGAATGGACCTTGAGGGCATTGTGCTTAGTGCAATAAGTCACACAGAGAAAGGGAAACACCGTATGATGTGACTTCTATGTGGACTCTAAAAGAAGCCTGACTCACAGAAATAGAGGAGAGTGGCGGTTACCAGGGGCTGGGGGGTGAGGGAAAGGGCAGATGTTGGTCAAAGGGTACAAACTTCCGGTTATAACATGAATAAGCGTGGTGATTATAGTTAATAGTACGCTACTGTATATTTGAAGTTGCTAAGAGAGTAGATCCTGAATGTTCTCTCCACAAAAAAGAAACAGAGATTACGGACAATGCCGCAGGGGCTAGCTAACGCTACGGTCATCCTTTTGCCATATGTAAGTGTATCAGATTACTACACCTTAACTGTATGTAATATTACATGTCAATTTTATCTGAATAAAGCTGGAAAAAATAGTATGAAAAGTCAGATAAATGGAAGAGAAAAATCCAAAACAGATCCAGGTATATGCAAGACTTGAGGATAGAAGTGACATCTGAAGTCATAACAGAAAGACAAGGTTATAATAATAAGTGAGTAGTAAAGAACAACTGAGCAGTTTGGAAAAATTAATTAAATCTCTAGGATACACCTCGCGATCCAAAACGCCAGAAAAACCAAAAGTCTAAGTGTAAAAATTTAACACCCAAGTACTAAAATAGAATGAGGCTGAATGTTTATGTTATCTTTTGATGGGTGCAAGTTTCCGAAGCATGAAATCAAGACTAAATGTAAAACTTTTGGATGTCAAAACACTACAGTCAAAATCTAAATCAACTGCCAAGAAACAGTGTCAACATGGATAACAAAGGGTTGGTGCGCGATGGAAAGAGCGCACACAAATTAGGAGGAGATAATGAACCAGTTTGTAAGCTGAGGGAGAGACGGAATTGCAGACTGGAGAACGGGCGGGTGGACAGTCTGGGCGGGAGCGGAGACAGAAAGGAAACAAAGGTGGAGGTTCGAGAACATTGCGGTGGAGGAGGGGACGGGGCGTGCTGGACGTATAGAGCACATGTGTTGATGTCCCCGAATGTTCCCACAGTACAAATCAGCGTGCCGGAAATGGCCCAGAAATGTCACCAGTAACGTGTCTCGTAATGAACTCGTACTTGGGACAGGTACCTTTGATACGGACTTTTCACTAATGATTGTTTTAGTGGACATTTTTCTACAAAGACAAAAACAGCTTTGTGAGTCTACATTCACTTGCCCTGAAACAGTTTCCTTACTTACAGGCACAAAGGGAACTCGTGACAATCCTGTTTGCCACGGGCCACCATTCAGCCTGGCAGAGGGCAGTTAGGAGAGGCTGGCCTTGGGAGAAGCTGGTGCCTGGAGCTGCCTTAGGAAATGGTGCCTGGCCTTACTTGTCAGACTGAATTTCAGTTTCCAGAAGGACTCCTACACCAACCCATCAGGCAAAACTGAAAGCTTTTGAAAACGATTTTCCCTCTAAAGGGACTAAGCATTCCACGTCCATTGGAATAAAATTCATAACCTTAAGGTGATACCAAAATCCAAACCAGAATGTATTGACTTTTTAATCCTACAATGAAATACAAACATATCTGAAATTACAAGATGAAAGAGTCTGTGCCCACATTCCTTTTCAAGTGGTCAAAATAACGTGATCCCCAAAACATGGAGTAATGGTGACGTATTTTCAATAAAATAACTAGCAAATATTTCAATGCATACACCATGTGAGGTACCTGTGAGGTGCCATCACTTAGGGTCAGTTGTGTCTCAATAACTGATCTTGAGCTCATGAAACATCAGATCCCAATATTTCTAAACACACTCAACAGGCCTTTTGCTTGCTGATGAAACTGGGGGAGAAAGAAGAATAACCAGGTTAAAAATCCAGCCGTTACACTTTTCTGACTAGGATGTGTGTGTTCACATGTACACATGTGTGTAGATATAAACATTGGACTTTCGAAGGTTACTTAGAATTGCAGTAAGCCAAAGATTCTGAGATTTGCCTACAAAGCCCAGGGACGAAATCCTCAAGGCTTTGCCAGGAAGGTTACTCTGAACACAAAGCCAGTAGATTCTGGTAGCAGTCAGCAAACTTTTCCTGCATAAGGGCAGGAGGTAAAGATTTTAGGGGCCACATGGCATCTGTCACAACCACTCGACTCTGTGTTCTTCCTTCTGCTCTTTATGTCTGCCTGACCTTATGGCCACCTCCTAAAAATGGCCCCAGGTACTCCCAGGCCTCTTCCTTCTTCACATTTCACAGGACCAGAACTTGTGCGAGGTTTGTCATCAGTGAGGACCTTAAGCAAACCTACGTCTGCTCCAAAGTCAAGTATGTGCTGCCTCACTCGGCCAGCTCCCCCATGTTACGCTGTCACTCAAACAACACATGCTCAATTTCTCTCTACAGCCACTTCCAAATGGTTTTCCTAAACCCCACGATGGATATTCTGGATCTAGTCCAGTTCTTGGCAATGTCTTGTTAAACTGTCAGATGTGGAAATGATTAAACGAATGAGTCTCCAAGTCTGCTCACTTATCATGAAAACTCTCATCAATGAAGAGATAATCCATTTCACCCTTTTCCAGGTTGGAAACTGCTCAGGAATTGCAAGGGAGCGTGGTCAGTAGCCTTGCTTTCGTCTCAACAAACACCATCCTAGCAATGTTGATCAGGCAGCCCGCGGCGTCTTGTAAGGAATGTTCATATTACAATTTGCAAATTCTAGGTCCCAACAGTGAATCATGATCTTCCCAAGGGAATTCATGTCAAATTTCTAAAAAATGGCAGCTTTGGGATGTGTGGGAGGAAGAATTTAGATCTAATCTTTAGCTGGCTTCTTAAATTCCCAGTTTAGAAAGCTTCAAGCATGCCTCCTCCCCTCCGCACCCCCACTATGGGTGAAGAAGGTGAAGGGATTAAGAAGTACAAATCGGTAGTTACAAAATCGCAATGGGGATGTAAAGTCCAGCATAGGGAATAGAGTCAGTAATATTGTGCTAGCGTGGGACGGTGTCAGATGGTTGCTGGACTTACCATGGTGACCACTTCTTTAGGTGTATAAATGTTGAACTCTGGTGTACCCCTGAAACTAATATAATAGTGTATGTTAGCTATACTTTTACTAAAAATCTTTTTTAAAAGTGGAAGACAAAGAAAGGCATTAGAGAAGAAAGCTGAGTGAGTCCTTGAGTGAAGAACGAGCATTGAATAATTAGCTTTCTGAGATGGTTTCAGCATAGTCCTACCTCAAACTGAGGGTAGTAAGAAACGTGGCCTCCGTGTAGTACCTGCCTAGTCTGTGCCAGGGACTTACATTTCTGTCACCTCACATGTTTACTGCAGCCCTATTAACTTGTTATCACCACTCTCATTTAACTGAGAAGAAAGAAAGAGGAGGCACAAAGAGTTTGATTTGTCCAGTGACAAGGCCACGCCCCGCTCTCTTCACTCCTCCCACAAAGTACCCAAGGCCCCGCCCCGCTCTCTTCACTCCTCCCACAAAGTACCCAAGGCCACGCCCCGCTCTCTTCACTCCTCCCACAAAGTACCCAAGGCCACGCCCCGCTCTCTTCACTCCTCCCACAAAGTACCCAAGGCCACGCCCCGCTCTCTTCACTCCTCCCACAAAGTACCCAAGGCCACGCCCCGCTCTCTTCACTCCTCCCACAAAGTACCCAAGGCCCCGCCCCACTCTCTTCACTCCTCCCACAAAGTACCCAAGGCCACGCCCCGCTCTCCACTCCTCCCACAAAGTACCCAAGGCCACGCCCCGCTCTCTTCACTCCTCCCACAAAGTACCCAAGGCCACGCCCCGCTCTCTTCACTCCTCCCACAAAGTACCCAAGGCCACGCCCTGCTCTCTTCACTCCTCCCACAAAGTACCCAAGCAGCTATGCAATGAAGGCCCCGGTTTAACCTAAGGGATTTGAGGAGAAGACACTTTCTGAGAAGCTGCGTGTTTAACAGGAAAGGGTAATTGTTACAAGTCCTGTCACACAAAGTGCACAGAAAATGGAAGCAACTTCCCCGGCTTGCACGTGTTAAACCCCTGAGTTCACACAAGTACTCTGTTGTCATTTTGTGAGATGCGTCATTGCTGGTCGCCTTAGTGAGGATCTCAAACCAAAATCTGTAATTAAAATTGTGTCACTAATTGAAGAGTTTAATGCTGAAAACATTATAGACCAGGGCAAATTGAACAACAAAAGTGATGCCGTTAGAGACATTGATGGTGTCACTTGAGGTCCCCTTTCTTTGAGCGGTTTTCCAAAATACCTGCAGCCACCAAGTGACAAAAACCACCAAGAGGCGTCATCGTGGAGCGTCCTAGAATAGAGCCTGCTGGCCAGGCCCCCAACATGGAAGACCACCTCTCGGGCATCCTGGTTTCTGTACCTGAACGAGACATTCGGTTTCGGATGATGGGGCCAGCATGAGAGGGGCCTGTTGCTGGGGAAGCTGAGCCAACACCGCGGTCTCAGGTGGGGCTCAGTGAGCTGGCGGAAGTCAGCCTGCTTCCCTGTGGCTGTCAACAGTCAGTCTCCAAGTCTGAGCTTCCTCACCTTTCAAACGGGGAAGCTGGAGCCGATGGCTGTGGGGGTCCTATTGGACCCTGTAAATGCAAAGTTGGGAGACTTCTTCAGGCAGGGTCAGGCTGGCACTAGGAAGGTGGTTAGCAGGCCATCAGTCCTGAGATACTCAAACATCGGTGTTTATAATAGGAAAAACCAAAATACCCGCCTACAGGGAAATGACTTACTATGCTACGGCACTTTCCTGCTGCTGTTTAAAAAAAATAATGGAGATTTACCTCCGAGACACGCTGTTGAGAGCAAAAAGCAAGTTGCAGCCTGTAATGATATTAATCCTCTCAAAATACTACCGTATATTTTATAACCAAATATAAGTTTCTATAAATAAGAATAAAACCACTCTAAAAATAGGTGCCTTTGGTGGGATGAGCAAAAGGGTGGGAGTGTACTTTATGGTTTTAGTAGATTTTCACCTTATCCATAATGTTTCTATTTTTCACAGGAACATTATATTTAAATAACAATGTACAACGAGCGGCATCTGGGGTGTCTGCCATGTGACTGTGGGTGCACTAAGGCTGCACTTTTTCCGGTTTGTCTGGCGAGCCTGGTCCTATGGGACCGGCCTCCCCACGGGGACCCATGTCGCACTCAGGCTCTCTCTGTCAGGCCTGCCTGTGAGCAGCGTCCTGGGGGACATGGGGTCCAGGACAGCATGCCCAGCCTGCAATGGGCCCCGGCCTGAGGGACCCCACTGGTCCAGCTGAGAGCCCTTGGAGATGGACAGGACCCGGGTCATGGTCAGTTGGGCCTTGAGAGGTGGGAGAAGCAGCTGCACGGGGGTGTGGATGGGCCCCGAGGCCTCTGGGGTACTGACAAGCCGATCCTTACGTCTGATGAAGAAGGAGCCGCAGAGCGGGCACCCAGGCTTGGAGTGAGGACATGGGGTCAGCCCTGCGCTCGGCCACTGGGGGTTTTGGATACAGGGTGTGGCTTCTCTGAGCTTCAGTTTCCTTGTCTGGAAAATACGGCTACTCTGACACAGTTCCACTTCCCACGGTAGATTTAGGAGTCAGTGAGAGAACGTACACCAACGTCAGCTGTAGACTGTACAGCTCTTTAACGATACATCTGCGACAAAACACTGATTTCCTCAAAGCCTCTGAAAACTTTGTACAGCTCCAACTATCAATCCAGAGCAAAGGATGTCAACAAAAAGAGTCGGCAGGAACAATGCCAAAGCCCGCACAAAACAGGCAGGATCCAAGGAGACGATGGTGAAATCGGGCGGGTCATCAGTGGATTAAACAAGTGGCCCTGAATAAACGAAAAGCTCGCACGCTGTCAGTCACTACATGAAAGCAAGTGGTTGAGAGCAGAGTCCACAGCCAGATGGCACAGGTTCAAACTCCACGTCCCCCTATCAGGAGCAGTGTCACCTTGGCCAAGCACCCAACATCTCTGCTCTGCAGTTTCCTCCTCTGTAAAATATGATAGTATTTGCCTCCCAATTGTTATGAGGACTAAATGAGTCAATACTCATAAAGGACTTAGAACAAGGCCTGGCACACAGCTAGTAATGGATAGTCATTTGTGAAAGAAAGAAAGAGAACATGACCATGGTCTTCACACCTATTACGAGGACGCCTGGACTTTCCTGTACATTCCCATGATGCTTCGGGGCTCATAAAGCATTCCCAGGCAGTGCAGTGCTTGGTGGGGCGGCCTTGTTTCTCTCATAGCTTCCTGCTTCTCATTGCTTACACGTGGGAACACTAGGTTTGAAACTGCCTTGTGCATACTTCATTCATTGATTCACCCATTCATTGATTCACCCATCCATCCATTCCAACATTGCAAGGTTCTTTGCTGGGAGCTGTGGAGGACAGAAGGTAATGGAAGCTAGAGTCTTTGTTTTCACGGTGTTGATAATTTAGAAAGGAGATATGTCATCAGGCAGATACTAACATTTCAGGACCATATGCACTTTCTTTGTCAAATCTCTCTCCCCCTCTTTGCAGAGAATTTGATTTTTTTGCATTTGATCATAGCCTTCCATTGTAGTTTCCAACTTTGTCTTTCTGCCATCATCCAGTGATGATTGTTAGAACAGGAGGAGCAGTCCCAGCCCAGCTTCCTGGCGTCCTCGTGCAGCAGGGACGGTGGCCACAGCCCTTGGCTCCAATCTCCATTTTCAAGTCCCTCCCTCTCCAGGGATTTCTCCAGACAGTGTTTGTTTTTTAAAAAGCTTCTAGAAGATCTAATTTTTAAAGTGGCTCTTTCTTAAAAGACCATTGCTAGTTTTCTGAGCAAACATCACATATACACATGGTAGAGCTTCCCCCAAACAAAACGGTAGGGTGCTTTCTTGGCAATGCTGGCTGATCACCGTCAATTTGGGATGAAGCCCTTCCTTCCCAAGGTGAACCCCATGGAAAGGCCAGACACACTGAGCTGCTTTGGGGATGCTGCATAACAGAACTAGCAGAACTGGGAGTTTCATCCAAGCCCCTTCCTTGTTTTGCTTCTGTCCGTCGACTGAGCCATTTGCCTTCAGAAACTGCCAACTGAGAGCTGAAAGGGTAAATGCCAATGTGGGGTCTCACTGAGATCCAGGTTCTTCATCTCAAAATCAGCCCTGCTTCTGTGACTCGTACACTACGCTGCTGCTAGGGCATCATTTCTGTGAAATACTTAGGTGCCCATTTCACACGTAGAAATGTCATGCAGAGTAAATATAAAATATAGTAGGAAACATAATCAGGACAAAAATACAGTGAGAATATAGTAGTATAATCATGAAAAACCGGAATACCATATATACGCAGAATAAATCTGTAGGTGGTAGTCTTCTCAGGGGCTAGTTATGAAACACTGGATTGCCTAGAAAAGCAATTTACATTTGGGGAATCGGTTAAAAGAATGTAGGGTAATAGCTAAGATGGTCCAAAAAGTTCATTCTAAATTCTAGTGCTGTGTGCCAACCACTGAACAGACCTCCTCTTTTCAAAGTCCTGTCAGAACAAGGGCGTGAGGTCAGAGACCCCACTTCTCTTTTTCTCCAAGAGATGGAGAGGCGGAAAACAGTTAAAGAGGAAGGCGGTTGTGTCAAGTCGGGCAGATAGTCACCAAAGCGGACCCAAAGGACGCAGGAGTGGAGGAGCTGGGGGAGCGGGAGACACAAAGCACAATGGGTAGGAGACCCCCCACCTCGTTACCTTGTCCCTCTCTCTGTCAGTCCTCAGGACTCACAGGTCACCGGGTCCCAAAACACTGTTGCCCATGTCAGGAGGACCCAGCCCACCACTGGGGGCAGCTTCTGAGCTCAGCATCACCCATCAACCATCAACCATCCCTTGGGGTAAAATGCTCATTCAACTTTGAGTTTATCGTTTGCACTTCTATCCTCCTTTCTCTGGAGGTCCAGAAGGAAAATGCTGACACCTGTCAGTTGGAGCTGCCTGAGGTCTGTTGTCGGAAAGGTTTTTGTTTTCTCTGATCCCATCTCAGAAACCTTTGACACTTCATGCACCTCCCTTCTTGTGATTGGCCCTGGTCTGTTTAGATTTTACTTCCAATCATTCTTCAGTTTCTATGGGATCTCCTGCTCTATTTTTAGTTCATGAACGCTTTACCTCTGTATGTTTCTGGAATAACTGCAGTTCCTCTTCTGTGAGCAGCTCCAGCTCCACATGTCCACGTGACTCCCTGTGATTCCACATGACACCAACACCTCAACACATGTCTGTTGCTGTCCTTAGCTCCTTGTAAAGGTCCCTAAGCTGGTGGCACCCTTGTTGGCCTATATTCCCAGGGGTACCCAGCGTCCTTGGGTACTCGTGTAGAGTCTCATAAATTCTTTTTGCATTCTGAGAATGACTGGGGGTTAATTCTACACCAAGACAAAAAGACCAGCAGTGACTTAGGGCAGGTATGTCTTCCATAGGACCCAGCCCAGCAGAAAGAGCCTGGGCCAAGAGCAAGCGTCCTGGGTTTGATGCCACTTCTAGTGCTTACAAGCCCCATGGCCCCGGCTCATTGCAGATTCCCCAGGCTCCCTTCTGAAAGGTAATCAAGACCAAGTGAGGCTTCACGTGGGAGCACGCACACACACCACGCACATATCCACGCGATGGTACATGTGACGAGAGAGATGAAGCCACACGCTGAAAGCAGACTGTGCCCGCCCTACAAGCGTCCACACAGCGTGTTGCAAAACGTGCTCTAATTCTCTCCTCCAAGAAAAACTCAGTCATCTCCTACAAGCAGAATTAGTTCCGACCCTGTTCTCTGATCACACTGCAACAATGGAGAGAGAACACGCTGGCTTTTGTTTTCTTTTTTCTCCTGTGTTTGGTTCCAGCTGCCACTGTGAGGCACGAAGTCTGGGCTGAGGAGGGCAGCTCAGAGCACAGGCATCCTAACAGGCGAGCGAAGTTCCTGCCTTGGTGATTCCTTTTCTCCTGTATTTCCTGCAGTTTTGGCTTCATGAGCTTTGAAACTGATGGTTGATTTACGGCATTTACAACAGTTAGAACCTCCCTGTGGATTATGCCTTTAAATCACAATAAGTGTCCTTCTCTAGTCTTTTTCTTCAATTGTTTGTTATTCATGTTGCAAACTTTGCTTCCTTTTTCATTTGAAAGCCTCTTAATCCAAACTTTTAGTGTCTGTATTTCACAGCTATACAGCTAGGATGCATTTTTTTATACAAATAGGTAGCGTTGATTTTATTAACTAAACCTGAGAATTATTTTTAATATGTGTTTATCCCATTTAAATTTTTTGAAGTTATAACTATGCTGGGTCTTAGTTTCGTCACCATACTTTATGTTATGTTCTTGGTTTCCTGTTCCATACTTTTCTATCTTTTGACAATTGGCCTGGTTTCTTAGGTTTATGTTGTGAGTCTGTTTCTACTCTGTCACCTGGGACCATCTGTAGCTTGTTTTAATTACAAAGTCTTACAATAAATGTAAACATCTATTCCTTGATTCATCAACTTCATACAGACTCCCTTACTAACCTATTATAAAAGATAAACATGTTTTCTTCCGTCCCCCAGCTCCTTTCATTTTGGTTTATTAAATTACAATATTTAATTATTCTAGTAATTCAGTATCTTTATACTTGATTCATTAAGCTGAAATACTCCCTACTGATACAGGCTTTCCCCATCACATCCTCTGTCACTCCAGAGCTTAATTATTATTTTACGTGTTTAAAGTTGATGATATTTACATTCTCTTTTATAACAAAATCCCCACTTATTTGGCTTTGCTTCTATATTTAAATAGACTCTATGTTTTCTTTATTCCTCCCCCACTCCCCCCACACCATGACTTTTTTTGTGTATCCTTTTGTTTGCTGGACTTGATTTTTTTTTTTTTAAGACAGGCTCATGATTGCTCCGTTATTTGATTTCTCCTATATTTAAAAATGTCTCAATTTTCTTTATCCTTGAAGACAACCTTGGTTCAGTATTAAATCCCTGTGTGTTACGCCACGTGATGTTTTCTCTTTTAAACATTACATTTAGAAAAACTGTGTGCAGTATATGCCCTACATTCTAGAACTTAATTTTCAATCTTTATTTATTTATTATCTATTAAGATGAACAATTTTCATTTGTTAAAAATTATGACTGAAGATTATCTGAGACAACGTCAAAAATCAGATAATAGTTTAAGAATCCTACACATCAAAAGGAAAATATTCAGACTTGCATTTAATTTTAAAAATTGGTGGTGAGTATGATCAACTCCTGTTTCAATATCCTATTACTTAGTAGCCAAATCCGCTTTAGCTTTCTTAAGATTTAGATCTCATTAGGTGGTAAATTGCCCGTTATGTCTCACTAGCGTGTTTCCCTGAAAATAAGACGTAGCCGGACCACCAGCTCTAATGCATTTTTGGAGCAAAAATTAATATAAGACCTGATCCTATTTTACTATAAGACTGGATCTTATATAATATAATAATATAATATAATAAAATATATATCAATATAATAATAATATAATACCGGGTCTTATATTAATTTTTGCTCCAAAAGACGCATTAGAGCTGATGTGTCTAGGTCAATAAGACCAGCTAGGTCTTATTTTTGGGGAAACATGGTATGTGCATGATAGAAACATGTGCGATTGCTTTCAAACTATCAGCAATTAAGCTAACAGTGACAGGTGGGACATAGGGCAGAAATCAGCCCTCTATTAAAGTATGTATTTCCCAAACTGAAGAAAAACAGTTTTCTGAGTGAAAGTGGACTGTGCACACACTAAATGAACGTGGTTGTGAAGGGCTGTGCATTTCTCTATCCAGTACTTCAGGGCCTACCCAGAGCCAGGCTTTGCGTGTCTGTGAATGAACACGTACATATCACACTTTCATACCCCTCAGCCTCCAACAGTCCTGCTCGTCTGCTGCTGAGGAGTTTGAATCAGAAAGGAGAAGCAAAGGGAGGGCAGAGCTGCCTCCCCTACCAGAGGGAGAAGGGTGAGATGAGAGGCAGGCTGGGAGAAGGGTGGGCTACACCCGGGAAAGTGGAGGAAATGCTGGTTGGGAAGCCAGGGACACAGGGGTTTCCTCGAGGCATAAAAGAAGATGGACAGACAGCTGTGCACATCACGGCGGGACACAGAATTGGGCTGGAGAAATGACCGATGGCCCGCTCTCCTTTTCCCTGTGTCTCCTCGTTTATGTGGCCTCAAGTATCTCTGGAACACTTTGAGACAAGTCCCCTTTCCCGCTGCTCGTCCTAGAAAAGTTATGGATGACCAGGGCCAAAACTATCCTAACCAGCAACCCAGCTCACTCTCACAAATGACCCGTGGGCCTCACTTCACAGTTGACAGCAAGGTCTCGGGGAGGTGACGACATGCCCGGGTCACATAGCTTTCAAAGGGCTGACAACCTTGACGTTGACTCTACTACAAACATCTACTTGAATGACACGTCTACAGTTACTAGTCAGAGGTTTGGAAGTCGGAGCTCCCACGCCTGTCTGCCGTGGAGGCAGGGACACCCAGGTGACAGTGCTGTTCTTAGGACAACTGTGGCATGCCAGCGCCCTAGGGCGGGCAGTGGGAGGACTTCACGCTACTGGCATAGGTTTGTCAGAAAAAAAGAGTCTGGAATTGCCAGAGCTTGGAAAAAACAGCAGCTTGCAAATCGGAAAACAAGAGACCAGACAATGGGTTCCGGGAACGGAGTGTTAGGGGAGGGACATGACAGCAGGGCTGGCCGCTCAGGGCGTGTTCCCCAACTCCCCAGAGACGCTGGTTCTATGGGATCCTGACGGCAGGACCCCAGTTGTCTCCAGGAAACTCCCCTGCAGCCCAAACCTACTCCTGCCGAAGGAAGCTGGGAATTCGTGTTCTGTGGGTTTTCCAACAGGATCGCGGAGCGTGCGATCAACACCACATGCTTCCTTCCGTATTTCCAAGGTGGCCATGTCTTCGTTTGCATGGGTCACAGCTCTTCCTTGGAATCAGCTACGGAGGCTGGAGGGGAACGGACGTGCCTGGAGGATGTGAGGTGAAGCCAGACAAGCCGCACACGTGGTCTCCGTGGCCAGAGCTGGCGTGTCTAACTCTAAGGCACTGGTGGCACCCTTGCCAGTTTTACTTGCTTTGCTTGGTAGAATTTACTTGGTGAGCTGCCCTTTAATAATCATATAAGCTGAGAAAGAAGCGACCACTGGAAAAACTGAACAAAATCAGATAAAAGGCTGGTCTCCATAAAGTGCCAGGCACGTGGCACGTGCTCCAACCAAACAGGGTCTTTCCTTTCCTGACTCTTTTCTAGGACCCTTCCCGCTAGGCGACACCTGAGTCTCTACAGAGTACGGACACTATCTACAACCAGCCTTCAGCCAGACCCCACAGCTCACTGCCTGCTCAGCAGGGACACAGCGCGGGGGGCATTTCCCACTGGCCCCCGATGAAAGGGGCTGCCATCACTCAGGCACGCAGAGACAACACGGGCTGATCAGCCACAGTGACTCTAGGGACGTGCAAGGGACATCAGAGTCACCCACCACTGCTTTGCATGTTGTTTCTAATAACACAAACAAAGAAATACAGACATTTTCTTTCAGGAAATTTTTTAAAAAGTTATGGGAACTTCCAATCCTTCGCTCTTGACTGACTAACCTGACAAGCCACTCAGAATGAGTCTGCGGGGAGCATAGGGCGGAGAAGGGAACTGTCATGACTTGAACCCGCCTACTGCCCAGAAGCCAGTAGTCTCCAAGTGGGAGACAACTGTCGAGTTGTGCCCCCCCGCCACGAAAGGATGTGGAAGTCCAAACCCCACAACCTCAGAACATCTCCTCCTCTGGAAATAGATAATCAAGTTAAAATGAGGCCATTAGGGTCAGCCCTCATCCACCGTGACCAGGGCCCTTCTGTAAGGGGAGATCGGCGCACAGACACGCACGGGGAGAACGCCATCAAAGACAGAGGCTGGGGTGATGCGTCTACAAGCCCAGGAAGCAGGGACTGCCAGCAGAGAAGGTGCCGCTGGGGGCAGGCCTGCTTTGCCCTCACAGCCTCAAAAGGAACCAGCCTTTGATCTCACCCACAGCTGGATCTTGGACTTCTGGCCTCCAGAAACGTGAGGAATAAATTTCTGTTTTTAAGTCACCAAGTCTGTGGTACGGTGTGACAGCAGCCCTAGCAGACTAATACAAAAAGGGCACTTCTGAAACCTGACTTTAAAAGCATTCTATCAGTCCGAACTTCTTCTGCTCCCTTGTTCCTATCTGACTCTCCCCTGCAGCCCTTCACAGCTGTGTCCAGAGACTAAACGCAGGGCTGTCACCTAAGTCAGAGGCCACGGGTCCCCAGGCCATGGGCTGCCTCTGGCCAGGCCACTGCCCCAACCCGTGTTCAGACCTTGAGCTCTCTGGCTCCGTGTGGGCCACGCACCACCAGCGTCACCTCCACTCTTCTCCTGTTGACCTGCCACAGACGCCAGGGCCATGCCACCCGGCGCAGGCCCACCAGAGCTGAGCGACGGAGCATGGCCGCAGGGTGGGACCTCCTGAGCTCCACGGCCCACGAGGGTGATGTGGACGGGTGAGGAGCGCCCCACACACTCTATTTCTAACATCTGTCTGGTGGCAGTCAGTATATAATGAATTCTGAGCCCAAAAGACAGTTCTAAGAAACTTCTGGAGAGAGGTTTGGCAACAGCTAGTGAAACTGAACACGTCCTTGCTCGGCACACAGCGACTCCCATTCTAGACACACGGGAGAGAGAAGGGGCGTGGTGGTGTTGGGATGTGCCCGGAATGGAATCTGCAGCCTTGGTTGTCCTCATGAGAAATCAGAACCATTCCCAGGTGAAACACAAGCAGCAGTGAGAAGGAGTGAACAGCCGCAGGTAAATCTTAGCAACACACGCGGAGTGAAATATATACCCTAAATACACAAGGGGCGGCCCAGGAGAACCTCTTCCTGGACAGGCCATGACAGAGGTGAGTTTTGGAGGCCGTCTGAGGGTGACCCTAGTGGCCCTGGCAGTGAGTAGCCAAAACAGAGGCTGGAGGCATCCAGGGGATGTCTGGACTGATGTGCAGGGGACATGCCAAATACAGGTGGCCTCAAGCCTGGGGGGCGTGCCCTCTACCCTCTGTCCAGACACACATCCTTGGTTGGCCCCTAGCTCTGCAGGCCACTCCTACCCGTCCGCCTACCTGGGGATGGGGGGTGCCCATTACCATGGACACAGGACTCAGGTTTTAGTGAGCAACCGAGGAGTTCGCTTACCAAGATTTCTCGGGGTGCATAACCTCGCGCTTAGTCACTTAACACTCCTCAAAATTCGTTACGGACAAATCAGAGTCACAGGAAAACTCTGTACCTTCTCCCTAGAAAATGCACCGAATGTCGCATCCATGAGTATGTCTGGTGACTCAGGACAGCCTTCGAGGGGGCTTTCAGGAGCCTGGGGCAGGAAGCTCTGTCCAGAGAGAGGTGAGCCTGCCCTGCTGGCCCCACCGACACCCATCAGTCTGCACCCTGAGGGCTCTGTGCCAATTACATGGGACGTGGCGTTTTCAGCCTAAACAGGAAGGGATATTAAGAGAAAAGCTGCTGCCATCAGGCTGCAGGGACATTGCTAATCGTGCTTTTCCTGAAGGCACAGACCCACTTTATAGGCCCAGGGAGTGGTGTCTGCCCAGACAGTGACAAGCAGCTTTCATTCCCTGGACCAACGCATCGCCTGGAGATGATGGCCCACTAACTAACTGGCCTCTCCCTGCACTGTCACCTAGGAAACGTAGAGGCACACAAGGGCGAGTGTTTACCTCTTTCTGAAGGTCAGAGAGACCCCTAAGGTGGGAATGGTGGACGCCAGCCTTGTGCATCTGCTCTTCCCCAGCCTGACCTTGCCCTCAGCCTCCTGGGCTCGTCCGCATACAGTGTTCTGATTTTATCTTGTAGTGTGGACTATGTGAGCCAATGTCAATCCTTTTGGGAACAAGGTGGGTAAACAGACACCCCTGGGTTTGGAGATGCAGAGGTTACCAGTGTCCCTGGCGGGGCACCTGGCACAGGTTGCAGGACAGTGGGTTCTGGAGCTGTCATGGGCCCCCAGCTCAGTCTGGAGCCAGCTGGGGAAGAAGCGACCACCCTGCAGATATTATCCCCAAGCTGCTGAGGAGAGAAGGGGACAAAAGGGAAAGCCAAGGGGAATTGTGAACAAAGGAAAGTTTCTGAGTTTCTTTGTGAGAAAGGATATGAGAAAGAGAGAGAAACCTGGTGACATAAGAGAGAAAGTAAAATGAACAAAATAAGATCTCAAAGGACACTGTGGGGGTGGGACCGGTTGCTGCATTAGGGAGTGTTGACCTCCAGTGGGATGAGGGCCTGTCATCCCTGGGCCATGGGGATCAGAGAAGGAGGGTCGGGCAGATGTGTCGGGAAGGGGGAGACAGGAAGTTGCAGTAATCTAATGGATCCTTTGCTTTCCTCAAACAGTAGGAGATGAGTCCATCTGCTCAGAAGTTGGAGGGCCTTGATAAGGAGATGACCGTTCAGGATGGCCGCTGACCAGCAAGGAGGAGCCCAGCGCCCCACATGAGCTGACAGATGGCAGGTGTGAGCTGGGCTTCCGGCTGCCCATCCGTAGCGCCCTTTAACGGACCCAACTTCTGCCACCTGGCGCTCTCTCTTCAGTGAGGTCTAAGGTTTTCACATACACCCTTTAGTGGGATTGTTTATACTGAGGTGGCCACAGGCACGAGCTTTTCTCCTGCGCCACCTCCCAGGTGGAACACCAGCGCCTTCTCCCGTCCACATTCAGACTCCGGGAAACAAATCTAAGTTCTCAGCAAGTGTGTCCGCATCTTCCACTTCAGGAGGCTGGCATCACGCTGCTCATGAGCGGCGACTGACAGTTGCAAAGTAATTAGTAGGTTCTAGCAATCAATTCTTTTACCGTGTTTCCCCGAAAATAAGACCTAACCAGAAAATAAGCCCTAGCACAATTTTTCAGGATGACATCCCCTGAACAGAAGCCCTAATGCGTCTTTTGGAGCAAACCTTAATATAAGATCCGGTCTTATTTTCGGGGAAACACAGTATTCGCCAGTTACAACAGTCAGCCACTATTTATTAAGAGCATGAAGAAGCCTAATGAATTGAAACACAGGGACGTGGGGCCTGACAGCATGGCTAGTGTAACGATGGCAGGTTTACGTTCCCAGCGACACGGTGCGTGTCCCACGCCTGACACACCTGACGCAGAGCCAGTGCTCAGCAAAGCCTTGTTTTATTTTTAAAGCAGTTTCTCCTTTAGGGGCCTGTAAAACATCTTCTAAACCTCTCTCGTGAAATATTAAACTACCCCCCCTTTCTGAGGACCGCCTTCATACACAGAATGATAAAACATCCTAGATTTGGAAAGTTTGTGTCCCCTTGTTACTGCCATAGTAAAACACTATTCATGCAGAAAGCGTCTCAGTTTGCAGACTGTACAGCTCTGCACCTATGTCCGTGTGCTACTTTAGATCCAATTTCTGAGTCATGCTTCATGGTAAAATGACCTCACATTAAAGTCCCACCACACCTAAAAGAATCATGAGGTTACGTTGCTTAGCCACATGGGTGAACCATTCAGCAGCACCAGCAAATGGAAATGATCACGCTTTCTTCCCAGCCATTCCACTTCAGGCACATGCCAGACACATGAGGAAATATGTTTATGGCAATGATTTACAGAGCAAAATAATAACACCAAAAATGGGAGGAAAGCTGAATGTCTACAGGTAACAGAGCTGATAAAACCCTCTCGTGATAGACTACACATTTAAGGACAAACTACAACAGAACTCTCTAGAAACCTTAGTAAGAAAGAGGCTGTATGGTGTATGACTTACAGGTACAACTGGAATCCAACTGAATAACGTACTGATTGTTTTGTTAAAAATGTTATGTAGGTGCCCAAATGATAAAGTTCATCGTAAAACTCCCTAAAACAGCCAGACCCATCAAGAAATGCAGAGCAAACAATTTTTCAGTTGTGTGTCACTGAAATAAGACTGAACATATGCAAATAATTAGGAAATTACATCGACCTGGGTGATAGCTCTGTTTTACCGTCAGAAAACTCTTGTGGCTCATGGCGCTTCACATCTTACAAGATGGAGCTGAAGTCATTTGTCTCAAAACATATTCCATCCGCGAATTCATCCCATTCTGTTCTTTCTTAGACGTTACTTCAAAGCAGTGATCTTGGCTGATTTTTCTCGTCACTTGCAATCATTCCATGTGAGAAGAGCACGTTGTAAAATTCTGTGTCGCCTGAATGCTTTTCTCCTGTGATTCCCAAACTGCAATTTTATTTCTGCCACCTTTGCCATTTGCCATTTTAATGGACTCCACTGACTGGATTCTGTAATGTTTTTCCTGTCCTTTTCTTCCAGTTCCTTTCATTTCTCCAGTATAATTTATTCAAACTCAAAAGAGGTACGAAATATCCAGCTGCACATAGTGGGGAAGGTCAAGACCACTCTAACGCTTTTCCTGGCCACATAGAAATCCACTCACAAATCTGCAAAACTCTAAAAACTCTAAAATGCCATCTGCAGTTTATCCTACCAAGACAGTAGTCTAGTTTCTCACCCAGGTTCAGCGCCGCCCCGCCCCCAATCCCTGCAACAACCTCTGTGGGGTATCAGAGATTAGGGAACGGATTCGGAAGCAAAGAGGGGGCGGGTGGCTAATTGATGACGGGGATTTTAGAGGGAGTTGGAAAAGCCTTTCTCTTCCAGTTATAAAGTTCATGAACCACCGCCTAGCTGACAGTTATAACGGCAAGAGGAAATGACAGACATCTCCTGGCAGATTTGACAAAATTGGAAAACCCCTAAAGATCTGTAGGACCAGACCATGACTGACGGAAGGGAGGGAAGACAGGAGGGGGGAGATGCCTTGGAGACAGGAAGGCCTCTGTTCATAGACCTACACTTTTATAACAGGTGAAAGGATAGACAGACATAAAGATCTGACATCCCTTTGTCTCCTATTGTGAGGAAGGTTCTAGATTTGGAATTTATCTGAAATCCTAAGACACAAATTTTTCAGGTCATTTCTTGCCCGTTGCAGAACAGTGATAATTCTGTGCTTAATCAACAAAGAGAGGGACTGCACTTGTAAGATTATTTAGAAACAAAGAGATCTGCAAAGCTGTCAACGTCTCATTCCCTAATAAATCATGCTAAGCCACGACCCTTCACTCCAGTGGCAGCCTGGTGTAAAACTGCTACTGTGTTTCCCTGAAAATAAGACCTAGCCGGACCATCAGCTCTAACATGTCTTTTGTAGCAAAAATTAATATAAGACCAGGTCTTATTTTACTATAATATAAGACCTGGTCATATATAATATAATATGACATAACATGACATGACATGACATGACATAACATAAAATATTGGGTCTTATATTAATGTACCCAGTTTGCTTTTCACTCCAAAAAGCCTTATCTCCCTGCGATTACTAGGTGTGTATGTCCAGACACCTTGTGAAATGACTCAGACCTTACTCACCTGATATATAGTCAGAACCATGCAGACAGGAAAAAAATCTGTAAATTAGAGAGAAGCTGCACACTCTAGAGGTATGAAAGAGAATTCTAAACTTCCTCTTTACGAATTGGGAAGTTAAACACAGAATGAGCTTTCTCACAGTAGGAAACTACCATTTACGCATTTAAAGCTACAGAGACAAAAAAAGACGTGGGGAGCGCCCGCACACTAGGATGGCCCCTCGGTGTGGGCCCCTGGCCTGACGCTGGTGTGGAGGGTCCACTGACAGTTATGGCTCAACCAGTGCTGTGCCTGGGGAAGGGGGCGCTGTCCAGGGCCGCTTCAGGCAGGAGAAGCGGTGACTCTCTGACTCTACATGTTGTCCCGAAGCTCTGCACTTAGTCACTCTTCCTCCCTTCATGTAATGACCTTGACATCTGAAAAACTGGACCAAAAAACAGAGAAAACTTGCCATTCCCTTCTGAGGGAGGAAAAGCAAAGTGCTGCAAAGGGCTGTGCTTCCTTTGAAAGGACTATGAGGAGGGTCACGTTTCTAAAATTAAGGTCACTGTTTTACTCACTGCCCCTTGCTTTTGCTCAAGCTATCCTGGGTACCCACCCCAAAAAAACTGCATCACGTGGCAGGCAGCCTTCTCTCGTGAACCCCACTGAACACATCACCCAGTATGCAGCCCCTCGTGCCACCCCTCCCCTTAAAGTGTGGACTAGAAGGTCCCTGCTGGTTGCCATTAGGGTGCAGGAGATTGTAACTTCTGCCTTGCCAGCAATGGAGTGCTTTTGTTGCCTGCCTGCTGTGGCAGAGCAAGCTGCTGAGTTGGAGATTCTCACATGTCAAGGAATGGAGGCTCGCAGGCCAGTAGCCCCGGGCCGGGGACCTGAATCCTCCCTCAAGCAAGCGAGGTTGGAAGTGGGTCCTTCCCAGCTGAGCCTCAGGTGGAACCATCCCTCACCAACACCCAGACTGCAGCCCGTGAGGTGCCCTGAAGCTTAGGACCCAGATTCCCGGGACCCAGGAACCACAAAATAATAAATATGTGTTAATTTAAGCCACTAAGATTCTTTGCACAGCAACAAATAACTGATACACCCATCTTTTATTGCGTTGTCCAAATACCACCTTCTTCCTGGAAACTTCTTGCTCTTCTCACCTTCTCCTCACTCCGCTACTAGAAGTAATGTTTCCTTCCTGATCTTTCCACGATACACCTGTCTCCTCTCGTCAGCACCGCACTTACCCCTTTCTGATCTGTCTCAAAGAGTTTTGAGCCTACGGCCCTAGCTCGATCAGCTAGCCGAGGCCAGCCCTTCCCAGGCCCTTTGAGCCCCAACGTGGCCAGACACAGCAAGAGCTCAGATATCGGCTGATTTCACCTGGCGGTAACAAGGTGTGCCTCTACTTTTGGAAAATCTCGGGCAGGAGGCGCACGGCCGTCAGAGGACACAAGAGGCCACCAGGACCAGCAGCCACTATCCCCATTCTCACCGCCCAGAAAAATTCTGAAAACACATTGCCTGTGTATTGCTAATTTATTCATAAAGGAAAATAAACCTATTTTTTCTGAAGATTAAAAGAAACACTACTTCTTATTGCAAAAGAAATGGAAAAGTTTACCAAGTAAAAGAAAATAATAACCTGTCACAGCATCACTCAGTCACTTTGACATTGCCTTTCACGTCCTTCTAGAATTTATACGTCTACACACTTACTGACTTTTAATTAAATTACACTTTTTGCCATATGACTGTCTCATAGCCTGCCTTTTGCATTTCATACATGTGGATATTTTTCTTACCAATTAACATTTGAATATCTATTGGATTGTGTAACATTCAAATCCTGTATTAATGTACATTTAGGTTGTTTCCAGTTTATTACTATCATAAATAAAACGACAGAAAGGGAAGTTATAACTTAACAATCCCAGAAGCCACTGTTTGGGAAGGAAGTCCCCAACATTTTAGAAACCCTTCCAGCAAATTCCCTAGGTCAATTCCCAGGCACATATCTTGCAAATTCTCACTTACTGCTGGAAGGCCAAAGGGAACAGTGGGTGGAAACCAGGAGGGACAGGTGCAGGGAAGAGGGGCGGGCCGGCCGCCAAGGCCGTTCCAGAGCAGAGCAGAGACTAAGGCAGAGCTTGGACACAGAGGAGTCCCCTGAAGGCCACGGTCTGGTGAGAGACCAGCCAGGGCCACAGAAGCTAACACTCTGTCCTGGTGCCTCGGAGTCTGGCCCTGCCTCCCATCTTGGCAGATTTAATTGTCCTCAGGCTAGGCTAATTCCATCGTCCCTACAGCCCTAGAAGGAGTTACCAGAATTAGTCCCATTTTACCAATGAAAGAGAATGTGACTAATCCATGGAGTTGCAAAAGAAAAGTCCCGATTGAGAAATGTCCCAGCAAAGGGACCCGCCACCAAGAAACTATGCAAAGGTGTTAGATGTTATTCATGCCTTTCCTGCCAATGGTTCTCATGAGATATCCCCGAATCTCACACAGCAGGTGCACAGTTAGAGCCGAGACACACCCACCTGTATGTTTGCAGGACGAGTGTTTGTGGAAACACATACGCGGCGGGTTTGGAAATGTGCACAGTCTCATACAAGTGCCAGCAATATCGCTCAATGGAGATGGTAGGAAAAACCAAGAGTTATTTTTAAACTGAGAGACAAAAATGAGAGAGAGAGAAAAATACCCTAACATCAGAAACAAAATTTACAAGAGTTAGCAGATATTTATAAAACTCCTGACAATCTTAACGTCTGCAGTGAGTCATTCAGATTTAACTTGTCTAAACTTGTGTCTTCAACAATTTTACATTTCCTATTTTCCTTGATATTTTCCATGGTGCTGTTTCCATATTTAAATAGTTCTAAATGTGCGAGTCACTTAAAGCTATAATGCATGAAAACTTTAAGCAGATAAACTTAGCAATGTGAACTCCAAGAAGCCCACTAAGTATAAGGTTCCCAAATGAATTCCTTGAACACAACTGTCAGGTCAAAAGCATAATCCTCAATGTTTGTGAAAACACTTCGGCTTTCTATCGAGGAAGCTTAGACCAGACTGCGAGCCCATCAGTTTCATTTGCAAAGGTTTCACCTGTGCTTGAGTCAGGTGCCTGAGACAGTACAAGACGCCACTGTAAATTCCATGAAGGACAGAAAAAGGGCTTGTCACCAAATCGGGAGCTTCAGGTTACGGGACCCCACAGTCGTGGAGAACAAGCACACGTCCACACAACCCTGTCTCTGGCCAGTGCAGCCACACGGGAGACCCCTAGAGACAGGGCACACATCTCTACCTGGGCAGCCGTTCATCCTTGGCAGGTTCTGGTTTGAGAAGAGCTGGTGTGAACCAGACCTGCCTCCTCACAGCTCCCACCCACCGGTCCCCTGGTCTCTAGAGCCCCTCTCCACGAAAAGGCTAAGCATTTGAAAACCTACCCTATTTGTACTATGTCCGTCCCCTCAGGTTAAGGACACCAGCTCCTTCACTGTTTGCTACAGGGCATGCTTTAAGATAATTTACTCACTAAATATTTATAGAACACCGACCAGGGCCAAGATCCAGAGCCAGGGCCCTTGCATGCCGGCAGATGGGGGAAGGGTGTCCCGAAAGCCTCTTCTACGAACACGAACACACTCCTGGTTGTTTCCAGTCCTTACGTAGTGCAGGGCGTGAGCTGAACACAGTAGTTGGGTGTGGGCCGCCCTCCCTCCCGCGGCACCCTAAGGTATAAAGGGACGTGAGCCCAGCACTGACGTCCTGGCGCCCAGGCCAAGGTCACTGTCATCCTAATAATGTTTACTTTACTGGTGCCCAAGGGACTCGTAGCGCCTAACGTGTACGTTTAAAAGCAGCAAAAAAATATATACAGAGGGGGCCAAAAATATATATATATACACATTTTAAGAAAGGAAAAAAATGATTAAAATTGTAATACTCAATATATACCAATGACAAAAGATGAATACAAGTCATGTTTGACGTCTGCAATTACAAGAGGTGCTCAGAGTGGTTACCATCAGCGTCCAGACACTTCTGATGATGGCAAATGACTGCTTGAGCAACGTTGACCAAAGTGACCACTTGTATACATTTTTTTGGCATATAATATAGTATTATATAAAATATTATATTAAAATTATATAAAATATTACATAAAATATATGTTATATGTAGTCATCCAAAGAAGTAGAGAGACATTATTCAAAGATGGGCTATTCACTGATCCATAAAGAATAATTGTCTTTCTATGGGAAAAATAAAAATAGATTCCTATACCACCATACATAAAATTGAATTTAGGACACTAATTTAGTACTAGAAGAAAAAAGAGATAGTCTTTATGTTTTTAGGTAGGAAGAACTTCTTAAACAACAACCCCCAAAAATTAACTAGAGTACCGATTGGTTTGAGAAATTTGAAACTTTCTTAACTACTAAAGACCCCACACAGAGAAAGGCACAGACCACAAACCACTTGGAGATATTTGCAGCATTTGTGGCCAGGGATTAACGTCCAGAATTTACAAGGCACATCAGCAATCATTAAGGAGAGGACAGGTAACCTAACTGAAAAATAAATGATGGATATGAACAGACATTTCACAAACAAGGAAACCAAAATGGCCAAGAAAATATTTCAATAAATGCCCCACGTGCCCCGTAACGTAGAAACACAAATTAAAATACTTCATGGATCAGGTTGGCAATCTGGGTAAAAGGTCTGAAAACATCAGAAGTTCTCCCACTCGGCAGAAAGCTGCACAGAGAGGAACGGGCAGTACCTAATAAGATTGAAAACGTGCGCACTTTTTGATGCAATCCACTTCTGTGCATACAATTGCGAGAAAGGACCCAGCTACAGGGACATCTAACACCCCAGATTTGGAGACAATGAGATGCCCATCAGGAGGGTGAGACCAGGAAAATCAGTAACACGCGGAAGGAAAAGGCAGGTTGCAGAAATGTAACACACTGCAATTCCACTGATGCAACTTTGAAAACGCCCAGAACGCCACGTACCATTTATACATATATTCTTATCCATATGCTATACAACGGAAAGGCGCACGTACAAAGGGCTACACACCAAGTACAAGCTGGTGGCTGCCTTTGGTGCAGGAGGGGTGGTGGGGAGGGATTGGGAAGCTTCTCAAAGGGGCTTCCGCGTGATTCGAGCACCATCAGATGCGCATGTACTAACGCAGTTCTGGTGCCTACTAGCGGGCTGTGTGGCAGCGTCGGATGTTGAAGGTCAAATCATCCTTTGTGCTTCCCTAAATTTAACTTCCTCCCAACTGGAAAAGGGAAAGCACAAAAATAAAAGTAAGCTGGAACTTGAGTGGATAACTTGGCCCCTGATTAGCACACCACCTAATGGAATTAGAATAATTAGGAGGCCCATGTCACTAGTAACCAGCTCATGACTCATCAACTGCTCACACACCCTATGTGTGCCAGCACGGGGCCGGCCTACACAAGGTGGGAGCGTCCGTCCTGGTGCCCGAGCGCTGGGTGCAAAGGGGCTTGCAGGCTCACCTTGTGCCACGTACCACCCCTTGCTTCACTCACCCCACCAGCACCCTTCCCAGCGCTCCATTCTTCTCTGTGCTTTATTGTTCTCCACTGCACACATCACTGTCCCACACCATATCTTTTTTATTAATTATGTTGATGAATTGTTTAGTCAAATGAAGGTTCCACGTGGGTAAGGGTTTGGCATTATCTTACTGGCACAGGCCCCAGGGATGAGAGGATAAGGGTGGGGTTCCTTGCACCAACGCTGAGGGGCAGGCACACGCACAGGCCCAGCACAACGGGAAAGTCCCCAGAAAGAAGCAGGAATGGCTCCCCACGGGCACTGGGGTCACGACCATGACCATCCACCCAGCAGGGAGCCAGAATTCCTCCCGAGACGTTTATCACAGGGCTAAAGACCTGGTATAGAAAAAGCTAATATATTTCCCCAAAGACTATTCTGATCACAAAAAAACAGGGCAAGACACACCCGTGTCCACTGCACCCAATCTGGCATTTCCTTCCCATGCTTTTCCTCTGCATATTTCCACAGTGATGCACTTAAGCTCTGGAACTGGGGCTGTCCAAGTGACCCCAACCTGCCAGCATGAGACTCCTGCACTGGGTGCAGCTGTCACCCCAGGACAGGAGTCACAAGGGGAACCTCAGGGTGAGCTCCATGGGGAGGACTGAACCAGCACACGTGGGGCGCAGCCCGTGAAAGCTGCTTTAGCAGGGTCTCGGGCTCACGGGCCCAGGTGGCAGGTGAGGGCCCTCCTGGCACCGCCCATGGCCCCCAGCAGCCCACAGGCAGGAAGGACTTGTTGCAGGACACCACCTGGGAGAAGCACACAGCCCGACCGACTGAAAAACGAGTAGGACCCACACAACTTCCAAATCCACGGCTCAGCTGTGTCCCACCCCTTACGTGAACAGCAGGTGGGCAGATGTGCAACGCTACACATGTGTGAACATCAGCGGAGGCTGTGCCCTTAGTTGCTATGACAACCATGCTGCTTACACTACAGAGTCATTAGCGCTCCCTGCACCCCACGGGGCCGAACCCCTGGCAGTCAGGACCTGAATGCGGATTCTACATCGGTATTCACCTGGCTGACGGTTGCTGCAAGGGGGTTCACCTCCTCCTTCCCTGTATCACCCAAATTACAAACCAGGCCTCCATCAGGCAGGTCCCAGGCTCCCTCCCGATTAGCCCTCCCAGTCAGCGGTCGGCCCGGCCCTTTCCCAGCAGAAATGAGGAAACGGGAGATGGAGACACGTTACAGCTTTGAATAGTTTCTTTGTCATAGCAGCTTCTGACACTGTCTCCCATGAACCAGCGAGGTCAGCGCTGGGACCCTGACATTTCGCAGCTGCAAGTCTACGTGTCTCTGTGGGTCCCCCGAGTGTCCCCTGAGCACCAAGTTTCTGCGGGCGGCGCCCTATTACCACACTCAGGAGCAAAGGCTTAGGAGCCGGACACGGGGCCCTCCTTGCACTCCTGACATGCCTTCCACCAACCTGCATCTTCCTTTTCAAACGGTCCTGAGGGCATGCATCCTGCAGATATGGTGACTCCCCGGGGCCATCAGCCGTCCCTCGCCCTCCACCGGGGAAGCAAAGGGCTCCGAGCACAGGTGCTCCCTGGCCGCCACCCTGTGGTCACTTGTGGGCCATGGTGGCCACCAGCGTGAACACACGGAAGCTTGGCAACTGCTGCCAGCACATTCCCGTGGTCTGGGGCAGGCGCGGAGCCAGGAGGCCACCCCTGGTGTCATTAGGATCCCGGGGGCATTTGTCTCCTCTGCAAACACAGCCTCTATGGCAACAAGCTCGGTAAAGAACAGCGCCGTGTCCTGCACTCTGTGGACACTGAAGCAACAGGACCAGAGGGCAGGGAGGACACACCAGGATGAACACAGGGCCCACAGGATGGCGGACAGCGGCGTCCTCCCACCGGCTTGGACATGGCTGTGTCCCCTTAAGGAGAGGCACAGAACAACTGTGAGGTGAGAACACCTGGGGAGAGTGTGGGATGGGGCCCAGCGCTTTGTTTATCTTGTGTGTCCTGTCAGCCTTGCTCTGTCCCCACTGACGGGAGCAAGCGCGAGTGGTCACCCAGATTCAGTGGGTGACGGGACTCTGCCCTGCTGTGGCTCCAGCTGGAGACAGGGGAGGCGGCCTGCAGGACTGAGGCCCCTCCCCAAAGCTCCCGGGCACAGCACCCCCAGCACAGGGAACACGGCTGCTCTGCCGTGTCCTCGGTGCCCTCAGGGCAGAGTTGGCCGGGCTGCCCGACACATACTGCACACATGTATTCCTCACAGTTCTGGGGGATGGAGTGGCGAGCGGCGGCCGGCACGGCTGGTCTCTCCTGAGGCCTCTGTCCTCGGCATGAAGATGGCCATCTTTTCTCTGGGTCATCACATGGTTGTCCCTCTGTGTGTGTCTGTGTCCTAATCTCTTCTTATAAGGACACCTGTCTGCCTGAGGGCCTGTCTGCAGGGAGAATCGCCAGTTGGTGACAGACAGATAGCAGATGAGGCTGGGGTGTGGGCACAGGGACCCTCCCCCCTGCTAGACTGCATGCTGTGGTGACCTGAGTCTTTCTGGAAATGCCGGGATCCCATGTGCAGCCTGGAAAGGATCCTACACAGGAGGAGCCAAGCATCTCTGAGCTTTGAATGGTGGGGTTCCTGACTTTTCAGTCCGTGAGCCCCATAAATTATTGTTTACTCAAACCAGTTGGATTGGACTTTGTATCACTAGTGGATTCCAACACTCAGTCAATTGGGGGATTTTTTTGCAAAGCCAACAGACACACAGACCCCTGGAAATCTATACAATACCCAGAATGTTCTCATAACTATTCAGTCAAGCCCTATGGAGCGAAAAAAAAAAAAAAAAAAAACATGCCAAAAGGCAGAAGCCTGTCTCCCCATGAGAAAGAGACCCCACCGAGCAGAGGGCCAGGACCAGGCAGGATGTGTGGAGGTCGCGATTCTTCTCTGCCTGCCAGTCCCGCTGACAGGGTATTTAATCTGTACCCGGGAGCTGGAATGTTCACAAATCTTGCTGTAAAGGCTCTGTCAATGGCTCATGGGCACTGATTAGAAACTAGGTAAAGTCAATGTTCATTATTTTAAATAGAGACTTTGTTTCTAAGTATTCAGTTGCTCATGACCTGTGACCTTCCACACAGCGACAGCCCAGCTCCCTGGGCAGCACGGGAGGCCTCGGGGTAACTTCAGGGAGAGGAGATGGGCTCTGAGACGCACGGCTGTTGGAAAGAGCACTAGAGCACAGACCGATGCTTTGCAAACCTCAGCTTCAGATCGGAGGACCAGGGCACACACTTAAGTTTACAGAGACAACTTAGAATTAAGTGGAAGAGAAATCTTAAAAGAGAGAGAGAGAAATCTTAGGTTATGCATTAGATTGTAAAATGGTAGGGAGGCAGCTACTTCAAAAGATATCAGCTAAATATATGGTGATGGAAGGAGAACAGACTCTGGGTGGTGAACACACAATGGGATTTATAGATGATGTAATACAGAATTGTACACCTGAAATCTATGTAATTTTACTAACAATTGTCACCCCAATAAACTTAAAAAGTAAATTAAAAAAAAGAGATATCAGCTAAGAATATCGATGAGTCTTAAGTATTCAAACTAAGTCCGGGATGACAGAGCCACAATGAGGGCTAAGGCGGTCACAGAGGAGGACAATTCCCTGTCTTGGGGTCACTCACTCAAACCCTCTATTGTGCAGATGGAAGGACTGTGGCCACAGGGCCGGTCACCTCCCTGGGAGGGTGACGCAGGTCAGAGCCGTCCCACTGTGTCCCCTGCCTGCTGGGATTAGTCCCCACCCATTCCCCGCAGTTCTGAGGTGACGAGGCTTTACTTCTTGGTGAAATCTGGCCCACATGGGTGCACACCCTGGGGGGACGTTCAGCCAGTGGTGACCGCGGCCAGGCCCTGACCCCACATGAGCCTCATGATGCCCTGGGCAGCTGACGGGTCCCACCCTGGCTCTGACGCATGGCCTGGGTCACTGTTCTGTGGGCTCAATTCTGCAGAAGGCAGAAGCAAGATGCCATGGCATTAACTGCCACCCCTCCCGTCTGCCGTTACCCTATTTCTGTGTGAGTGCCATTGACCCTTGAACAACGAGGTGGGGCACCCACCCCATGGTGTTGAAAATCCGTGAACAACTTTTGACTTTACATGGGCCCTTCGCATGGTAGGTTTCCACCCACAGATCAACCAACTGCACACTGAAAACAGTTCCCATCACGGTTGGGAATCCGCTGCTGGGAAAGGGAAAATACTTACTCAGCCTGCAGCTGGCTGGTTGACTCCCCCAATGTGAGACCCGCAGATAGGAAGGGTGGGCTGTATTTATTGAAAATCAATCAGCGTATAAGTGAAGCACGTAGTTCAAACCTGGTTGTTTAAGGATCAAGGACACATCCTTTGCCCAGGACAGAGGGGCTGCTGGGGGGAGGCCCACCGACCCGTTCAGGGGTGCACCCCTAGTACCCAGCTTGCAAAACTCAACTGCTCCATAAAGAAATACTGTGGAATGGGTGCACCAACGTCCTTAGTTAGAACAAAGAGAGGCCATCTCTGGTTAGACAGCAGTACTCACCTGACTTTAATTGTCCATTTCAAAATTAACCTCTTGCAAATTAAACTTTAGTCATAACTTCAGAAAAGTCATCTCTGCAAAGAGCCAATGAAATCTCTTAAAATCTCTGTTGCGTTTTTCAACGTGAGCAAGCTGGATACTAACTGGGGGTGCATCTTGATATCATCTTGATGTTCACCACCCTTTGTGACTGAAAGTGGATCCATGTTTCTGTCCACTCTGGTTTGTAAAAGCAGCATCCCTAGTCCCATGCCCTGCCCCCATGTGTCTCCAGGAAAATCTTTTACTGTAGCAGATGAATGAACCAGTATCAGACTCCACCGAGCTGAGAAGAAGAGGTTTTAAGAGCCACAAGAGTGACCTGAAACTATTGGAGCCACAGAAACACGTCAATCCACCGCATTCTAAGAATTACCTGAACTTCTTCTGTAAGATTCCAGCTGCTACATTTTCACCTACTCGTCACAATTTCACTAAAGCTTCACTGCTACAGATTTGCTTGAAAGAGAATCTTTCCTTGACGAAGTGGGAAGAGAGAATGACTAAATCGACAAACGTTTATTGAACTAGTTTGTAGACTGTCTCCTTCTCTGTGAGATAGGCCATTACAACCCTGCAGCCACTTTTTAACAATTCAAATAGTAAATGTTTTGAGTTAGCTGTCCTTATTAGCATTCAAAAATAAACTGCTTTTTAAAATTCCTATCCAATTTGTGCTTTAAATGTCTCTTAAAAGTGATAGAAATATATCTCAATTTTTTGTTTCTAAAGCAATATAATTATATTTCTCCTCCCTCATTCCAGGCAAGTCAAAACCTACTTGACCTAGATTTTATTATCTAACCCAACTAAATTGTTGCTTACACTTTATATTACAAAACAACTGTGTATAATGCTGTCAGAGTTTTTCTTGTCCTATATTAAACACAAAAGGTCCTATATATCTATGAAAATCACCAATTGGTGTCGGCCTTGTTCCACGCTCTTCTACAGCTATCTTTCTAATATTCACCACATTCTAAAAACAACAATGTGTCAACTCGGATAAGTAAATAATAAATCACACCGCGGGTTAGAAATGCGTCCCCAGGGGACATTTAACTGTTGTCACTCTGAGAGATTACGCCTCACTAGAAACACATCCTGCTGTTACCTACTTAGATTGTGTTCATGAGATGTACTTAATTAAGCTGTTATTTTTATTATTATTATTATTACATGCAATGTGGTTAAACAGTCTCAAACATCTATGAAACTGGGAAAATATATGGACTTGCCCGCGGGCCATCAAGAGTTCACCAGGAGGGGCCCCTTAGAGACAGACCAGTATCAGAAACGGCCCATCCAGCCCAACAATGACGAGGAACCAACGTTCTGGAAATCGCCTTTGCTTGTGCTGGTGCTGGATCATTCTCTCCGGCTGCCCCTCACCCGCTGTGACCCACCCAGGGTGCCCCCACCGCACACGCTCGGCAGGGCACAGGGTCACTCCCGTATTGGTGCCTACATTTCATGCCACCCCCTCGAGTGTCCATCTTATCTCCTGGAGTGGTTTCTCACATGCAGGTACTTGGTCTTACCTATCTTCTCATCTCCTACGACATATAGGTTGAGTGTTCTGAAAAGAACTGACAGTGTTTTAAAACACAGATTTTATTATTATTCAGGTACGTCCAGGCCAATAGATCAGAAGACAACTGCCGCTTAGAAGACAGCTTGCTACTCACAGTTCCTAAGGGGAGGGGCTATGCCACACCGAGAGCCCTGGGGTCAGTCAGGAGGCAGGGAGAGTGGGGAAATGTGGGCGAGAGCCTTTCCTGCAGTTCCCACGGAAGGAGCAGGCGAGCTCGGGGAGGCAGGCTTGGGACTGGCTAATCTGCAGATTCCAGCAGCCTCTGGGGCCCATGGCTGTCCCTAGTTGTCTGGTCCTGGCTCTGGGGTGATTAGGGCAGGAGGATGTGGCCCCCAGTGTGAGTTCCTAGAGGAGGTGGGCTCTGGCTTGGTTGAAACGTACACTCCTGGGCGAGTTGTTTACTGTCTTAGAAATCAGCTAAGCCGGGGAGGGACAGTCTCCAGGGCCAGTATTCCCCAGATGTCAAAGTATCAGATGCAGAAAATAACAACCTGCTTAACACAGGTGGGGAGGCTCACTTTCCCGACGCTCTGATTCTCGGGCCATTATACTGAACCCTCCCACTGCCCTTCTTGACCATCATGTGAAGGGAGGCGCTCTGAGTGGGTGTCCACAGCCAAGGGTCTGGCCCCCCGCTCTGCCACTCACTCACTAAATGGTCTTGGACAAGGCATTTCAACTTCTGGGACCCTCGGTCTCCTTGTCTATAAAATGAAGTGGATGGGCTATGTGATTTCTAAGACTGCTTCCAGTTCCCAAATTTTATGAGCCCCTCCTGTAACCTGCAACATAGAAGATCTGCACTTATCAAAGAATCCAAACTCAAGACCACCACATTCTAACAAAATGCGTGGGTCCCCCCACTCGCCAACATGTCGGGGGATCGTCTGAGGTGTGGCTCCCACTCGTGTTTCCAGATGGCTGCAATGTCCCTGGATGAAGTCAGATTTTCAGGGAGCTGTTGACGTGGACCCCATAGGGTGGACTTCTCATAGAAATGCTTTCTCCTGCTTTGTATTATATTTGATCTCACCCCCTCCGCCTACAATTCAGGGCATCACAAAAGACATGACTCAGAAACACACTGTACTTTACAGAGGCTATTATGGGGGCCTGCCTTTTCCGGGTGCCCTGGTTTGAATGACCTGCGGGAGACACTTGTCTCTGGGCTCAAGGGACAGAAAGTGCCCTGGAGAGCCGGCTTTTATTTTTTGTTGGGTTGGTTAGGTTTTTGTTTTTTGGCTTGTCTGTTTTAGCTTTCACGGCCGGTGTCCTGTCCTTGGGAAGCCAGCCGTCTCAGAATGAAGCCCACCGCCCACCTCAGGAAGCCTGCTGTGCCTCGGACCTCCTCGGGGAGCTGAACCGTAGGCTACCTTATTTCCTTTACCTCAACATACGTACTTACTTCTGGTAAATCTCATAGTGAATGTTAGTTAACTTACTGAAGTCTTTGGGAATGAGAACAGTATCAGGAAGGAAATGCCCCCAGGGGTGTGGTGTTCATGTCTTCAGAGCCCACGGCCCCCTGAGGGATGGCTGTGGGTCACAGTGGGCTAGGACTAGGGACACTGGGGGGCGGGCTGGAACTCGGGGTGCCACTTCCACTGGACTGTGCCTCCAACCTGTATACATGACCTTGCTTGCTTTACCCCCAAAGTATGAGAAAACCCTTTTCATTCACCTTATAAAAGCATTTAAAAAATTATTCTAGGAGTGATTTTAAAGTGAAATGTAAGTTTACCTTAAAATTATATGTTCACGCATAGAGATGTACAAATACAAAACTACTGATTAAGCCCAAGTCTGCACATACGCGCTTAGAGACAGTGAGTAAAGCAGGGTCAAGGTATCTCCTGCCCGGCTTATACGGCTGTATGCGCATAGCTGGACAGCCACAGATGTGCCTCAAAACAGTGGTGAGACTCACAAAGCCCGTGCTCGCGTGTGTGGCCGTGATTTTCACATCCCTGTGTCTCACACTCTCCTTTTTACAGAGTTATGGTGACACAGTGCCGAGTAATTCCTCTAACGAATCCAGCAGGCATTGTAGGAGCTGTTCTCGTGACCTGTTGGACTGTAACCTGATGCACATACGAGTTATTTAATTTAAAAATGGGAGAAGTCTGGGGGCTGGGGGAGGGGGAGTTAGCGCTTCATGGGGACCGAGTCTCAGTTTGGGGGTGAAGAGCTCTGGCGATGACGGAGGGGACGATGGCAGAGCAGTGTGACTGAGCTGTGAGCCTGAGGTGGTTAAGATGGTGACTTTCAGGTTGCGCATGTTACAATTTAAAAAGTTTTTTAAAAAGCAAAAAGAAAATTTAAATCCGATTCTTCTTACCTAAAATATTACCTTTTAGTAATAGTTTTAACAAACACGAACTTTGTCACATTTTCCCCCTTAGCTTCTAATATTGCAGGAAAATGACAGTATCCTCACTCTCCTTGATCGTGAAAATACTCGTGAGACCCATAACACTGAACTCATTTGTGCTGCAAAGGACCCTCAAAACCAAGACGTGCTTCTGAGGGACAGCGTTCACCAGAGTTGTCACCTGCCCTTTGCCTATTTCTGTGATCTGACACTTTCCCGTTTGATGACACACAGACTTTCACTCGGCCTCCGAAAACAGCTTTTGAACTTGCCCTTTACTGGCCCAAATCTATCACATTAGTAATTTCCCAGCAAAAAACACAAATCGTTGAAACTTGCCCAGAGCCCCAGTCCCGGAGCGCAGCCCCCCCTACCTTCCTGAGGAACAGGTCCTGCAGCTTCCTGTGCGGCTGCCTGGTCATCCCGCAGCCGTGGCGCCCAGGGGCCAGGTCCACAGCCTTGGAGCCATCCCGCGCCTCTTCAGTTATCACCGCCCACGGCCGCTGCTGCTCGTCACCAGGCAGCGTCTCCCTGCACATCCGCCCGCCCCGCCCTCCTCCCAGCAGCAACAGATTTGCAATCAAAGGAGTCCTCAGGCTCTCCCTCCTTCCACACCCCAGTCCGGCTGTGAGACGCCAGGCTGCAGACAAAACCCCGCCTGGGACTCACCAGAGGGAAAGGGGGCCGTGGGAGAGGTGCAGTCTCCGGCTGTCCCCTTCTGATCTGAGGGCAAAGTAGCGTGCTCGGCTCTGATAAAGATAAGCACACACTTTATCTAACCCCACCTCTGCCAAACAGTCAAAGGTTCAAAACTGTCAGAGACCCTGAGAGGGGCAGGCCACAAGACCCCTCCCCACAGGGCACCTGCCACCTGCCAGAGCGTGAAAAGGCAACTCCCAGTCTTCTTTTTAATAATTAGTCATAATTTCAGTCCTTTCAACTAAAAGGAGGGAGATAATAAAGGTGGTGGCTTATTTTTTAGGTGATGCTGGGTCAACTAACACACATTGATTTTGCAAGGATTGCATTCATTATCCATCGTATCAGTTCTTTGAGTAATACCTCACCATGCTGACACGCACACATGCACACACACACACACACACACCTGTGCACACACATGTACACACAGTTTCTCTCTGCAGCTACCACGGGCTCACTTGTAGTATGTCCTGTCTGGGTAATAGAAAAATCTGCTTTGCCTTCCTCGGGAAAACTGGGTTCTCACATTTCCTCCACAACAGCCAGCCCTTTATGGCTGTCCCTTGCCTCATGCCTGGCCTTGGTCCAGACAGAGGTGTGCAAGGTTTAGTGTGAACGCAACCTCGGAACAGCGAGCAATAGGTTAGAGGCAGAGCTGTGATGCTGGCCAAGTGTCCTTTCTGATTTTTATTTTTTAAGCCTCTTGTTAGTATATAAATAGGCTTCTCCTCTGAAGTTGGAAAGATGCACTATGACAAAATGACCAACTAGTAATTAGTTTTTAGACAACAGATAACAGAAGTCATGGTGAAGGACATGGGTGTAGAATTAAACTGGAATAAAAATATAGGGCTTAAAAAAAGGACTCAAAGGCAAAGAGGAAATTCAAGACAGAAATGGACAGAAATTGCCCTGATTTACGGCTGGGCAAGTGAGAGGTATGGCCCTGTGGTCTCTTCCTTACTCTAAAATGCTGAAGAATATGTCTTTTCCAGCCAAATGAAAACAGTCGAAGTACAATTGTCCTTTCTTAAGTGGCCACTATTCCAGGAAATTTGTTCTAACCAGGCTTTCATTCACCCCATTGCTCCTGGAGCAGATGCACTGTGTGCTCTTTTTCTCAAATAGGACATTGATTATCGTGCATCTATCCGTGTGAATGTGTTTTCGTGTGTAAGTGTGTATATACATACACATGCGCACATATCTCATACAAACAACACAGGAGAGAATGGAAGAGTAATTAGTTCAGCCCTTTGAGGGGCATTCTAAGATACAATTCTCATTAATCATACGTTCCATTAGAAAAATTATTAGGAACCTACTATACAGGATTTTTAAAAACGTGTACCATATGTCTACCATTATACATGCATCTTTTCCGTTCTGGAGCCATCGGCCATTAGGATATCTAAGCAGGCTGATCGTCCTCGGGAGCTGTCACTTGGAGAATAAAGCATATGCTCTGCTCAGGCCATGTTATGGCAATAGAGCAAAATGCCTCTGTTTGTAAAAATCTCTCAATTACTTTTTGCTACTGATAGCTGGCACAGAATAGTAACAGGGAAATAAAGAGAAACTGGCGTTCTTCCTCTTCTCACCAAATTTCTTACCCATTATTCTGTGTGGGTCTAGGCAGTCCCTGCCCATTGAGTCTTGAGTTCTCCCTTTGTCAAATCAGCAGAAGCTTAAAAACAATTCCAGGTCTATACCTTTTCCCTAAAATGAATGCACATCTCACCCATTTCCAAGGTCCTAGATCTTAAACTCTACCGTATGTGCTTTCTTTCACAGAAACAAGCAGTCTTTCTTGGGAACACCCTTCACCACGAACAGAAGACGCGCTCGCACTACAAGCATGGCGCAGCCCACTCCTGCCCTCTTGTGGGCACCACGCAGAAGCGTGGAGGATATTACAGAGCGATAGCTTCTCTTCAAACCCCACGCCACCACATTTCTGAGTGCTTAAGGAGGACAGTATGAAATACTTTCCTTAAAACCTGGGTTCTTGTGGTCTTCCATGAATACTTTGTTTAATTACTTTATTATTAGTCCTTGTTTTAATTATGTTATTATTAGTTCTTTGCTTTAGCCAAAGAATATAGTACCAGGCTGAATTGAGACTTAAAAGAATTTCTTACTGACTTTCTGCTGGGGGGCAGTGTTGAGACTCTGGTATTATACTTCACACACACGAGGATACAAATGGAAAGGTTTTTGCCACTATCAGTCTGTAACGTATTGAACCCCTTAGAAACGGTGCTTCTCTCACATGAAAAGTATTCCCAGCTTAGCCAACAGCAGTGCCACCGGCAAGTGGCTATAAGACAAAAGAGAGTGGGCTTATTTGGGGCACCATCACTTCCTTGGATTATTTTGTATGCGGAAAAAAAGAAAGGCTTCTTAAGACAAAGTTTAAACATCTACTTCTAAGGGTATATCTATCTGATCTACCACATAAAGAAGAAATCCCCAGAGCTAAACACCTCAACCACACCCAAGAGAAGCTCACAGAGCTCTTTGTTGACCGTGAGGTCGACCAGATAGACGATTGCTCAGTGGAGACTCCCTCACTCAGTCTGTCTGTAGACAAGGAGGAAGTATGAGCCTGGTCTGTTTTTCCCAGGAAACTCTCTAGGTTAGATCAACAAAAGCCACACAAAACTTGAAAAAGGTTCAACCAAAAAACTGTCATCTTTCCTACACTATACATTTTGCCCAAATCACTTTAAACAACCTGTTTACTTGTCCCTCATGACCAGGGTTGTGGGGAGGGAGAAGGGTGGTGCAGGGCTAAGAAAAGACAGTAGCCAAGATCAGAGTGCTAGCAGGGCCAAGGGACTCCAGCCTCAAGGACTGACTCCGACTGGGCCAACGCATAGTTTTTATTGGTAAACTCCTAAAGAGGTAAAAGACTGTTAATCTCAGGATCTGTGTGTTAGTAGCCTGCGGGCTGTCTTTCCGAAAGTTCCCATTGTGCTCCAGCTTGTACTTTGCCTTCACACACGCACATCTCCAAGGAATCCATTGAAGGGGAGGGACCGATATGATTCCATCGGGCCTCAGTTTGCTGAAGCACTCCCTTGTGAAATCCTGGGAAGAGCACAGGGCAACAAACGGTTTGGCAGCTACAAGGCAACACTTACTGACAATTCTTCTTCCCTGTCTGGTGGCGGTATGCCCGAGGACCAGAAGAGAGATGGAGGGGCAGACGGTCTGAACAAGCCTGACCTAAAGTTAGTGGGTTTTTTATAACAATATCCCAACTGCAATTCAATGCAAATTTCCATAAGAATTAAAAGGTAATTATCTAGAGCTTGGTCCTTTTGAAAATGCATTAGCAAAATAGATGCGGGTCTTTGGTCTCTGGCTGAATGGCAGTCATGTTAGATCTAGTTGCTTTGCAATAGAAACCTTTCATTTTTAATGGGACTTAATTGTAGGTATATGTAGTATGTGAACTGAATGTTACCATGGTGACTATGGCATGAAATTGCCTTTTATCTTGTGCATGAGAGATTGTCCTAACAATCTTGGCTTACTCATCTTCAAATTATTTTGAAAAACAGCTATCACTGTTTACTGGCCGCTGCTTTGAAGGGACTGCTGCTGCCGTCCCTTGGGGCGTCCATCCTCCAGTAACAGAACCAAAATGCTCACACAATTAAACCCAAGAAATATACAACTGCCACCACAACAAAAAATATTCCTTTCATGTTTACATTAGACCACCATCATGTCAACCCTGAAGCTTCAGTACGTGTCTTCCTCTGCAAAACCTACGATTCTGTTTCCTTGGCCCGTCCCATAGAATCAGACAGGCCACCCTAGAGCGGCAGTGTCCAAGACAACACTAGGTATTCATCATGTCTTTTCTCTTCCCCGGCCCCAGGGACAGTAGGCAGGATGAGTGCGGTTAGGTTGGGACCGCATGGCTGAGTCCTCACAGCTGGGAACGGGAATGGAAGTGATGTTAAGAGGGCAAGAGATAATCACCCCCACCCAGCCCTCGTGACTGGAACAGAGAACCTGGAATAGTGGGGTTGCCAGATGGAAGACTCCTGCAGATCTGAGCCTGCTGGACCGAGCTGCCAAGGACAGCCCCTAGGCTTGGCAACCTTGTGTGCCTCTTGTGGTAAGACCCTGGCATTTGGTGCTTATTGGTCACCACAAAACAATGTAGTCTTTGCCATAGGCCTAAGACACGTGGCTAAAACATTACAGATGGATCGCCTGGCTTCACAGAAAGGAAACTGAAGCCCAAAGAGGCCACACAGCAGGGTGGCAATAGGGCTATGTCTCCTACACTTCCTTCCTCAGTCTCTCCTCTGTCCCCCATCCCACCACTGCACCCCCAGACGTGTCACAGTCATTGTGCTCATCACGTCACCATGTTGACTGAATCCCTTAGCACCTTTAGAGGTGATAGGTGTGTGTGTGTGTGTGTGTGTGTGTGTGTGTGCACGCTTATGTATATGTGTGTCTGCCTACATGCACGTGTGCTTATTTATGTGTGTGTACATGTTGGGGGGAAAGGAAACAGGACATATCCTAAACTCCCCCCCAGACCTCTCCAGGTGCTGGCACATGGCATGTGTAAAGACATTTTTTAATGAAGCATCATTAGGGAAGCTGCCCCCCCTGCAGGGGTAGAGCTGGTCTCTAACCACTCAAGTATCACATACCAAGTATGTGTGTGGAGTATCTGGTATCAGGTACTCCCTCGATTCCAGTCACTGGGAAACTCAGCCTCTAGTGGAAGTCCAGTCAGCTTCTTGTTGGCAGGTACATCAATGATCCACAGAGTAAAAGCAGCCCGTTGCCATCCCACCCACCCCCACGACTTCCAGGGCAAATAAGACAATGGAGCAATCATGACCCCCAAGTTTTCCATGTAGGACACAGAGGCCACTGTAAGCTGCTGGTGAACACCTGGGGACACAGGTCACTCCCAAGTACACGTGATACTACTTACAAACATGGAAACTATCATGATGAATACCATTTAATTGCATGTAGAATTGAAGGACTGGTGAGGCTTTCCCAATGCATGGATAACAGGAATACAAATGCTATGACGTGGGGTCTGTGATTCATTGTTATTCATTTTTATTACTATTATTTTAAACAAGGAGTTTCATTTTGAAAAAACACTTGGGACCCACTAACTCAGAAGCCCCAGGAGCAATTGCCGGGCTGTGGGCGGAGCCTGATTTGGTACCTTGCAGTCTCTGGTTTCCAAGCTCAGCCGAACCCTATTAGATGTCATTTGCTTAACATGAAAAAAAAGTAAGCGTATGAAAAGACACTCTACTGAATGGGAGAGGCTGCCAATGATACATCTGATAAGGGGCTAATATCCAAATTTATATAAACAAACAAACAAAAAATTCATACAACTCAACACCAAAAAACACACAAAAAAACAAATCAAACAACTTAAAAAATGGGCAGAGGACCTGAATAGACATTTCTCCAAAGAGGACATACAGATGGCCAATAGACACATGAAAAGATGCTCAGTGTCACTAATCATCAGGGAAATGCAAATTAAAACCACAATGAGATATCATTTCACTCCTATTGGAATGGCCATCATCAACAAATCAACAAACAAGTGCTAGTGAGGATGTGGAAAAAAGGGAACACTCGTGCACTGTTGGTGGGATTGCAGATTGGTGCAGCCACTATGGAAAACAGTACGGAGAGTCCTCAAAAAACTAAAAACAGAACAACCTTATGACCCAGCAATTCCACTCCTGGGTATCTATCTAAAACACTAATTAGAAAAGATAGATGCACCCCTATGTTCATTGCAGTATTACTTACAATAGTCAAGATATGGAAGCAACCTAAGTGCCCATTAATAGATGACTGGATAAAGAAGTGGTACATTTATACAATGGACTATTACTTGGCCATAAAAAAGAAGGAAACCTTACCATTTGCAACAACATAGATGGACCTAGAGGATATTATGCTGAGTGAAATAAGTCAGACAAAGAAAGTCAAATACCATATGATCTCACTTATTATATGAGGCCTGACAATTAAGTTTGCAAACTCATCCTAGAAAAAGTTCTACCTACCTCATTGCTGAATATCACTATGGTCACCTTTGAAGTACTCCCCTTGGTAAGCTATGCACTGACACCGGTACCTAGTGCACCTTTCAAAGCAATTCTGGAACTCTTTTTCCGGAATGGCCATCAGAGCTGTCGTCATATTACCCTTGATGTCCTGAAAGTCATCAAAATGTCTGCCTTTCAATATTTCCTTTATCTTCGGATAAAGAAAGAAGTCATTGGGGGCCAGATCAGGTGAGTAGGGAGGGTGTTCCAATACAGTTATTTGTTTATTGGCTAAAAACTCCCTCACAGACAGCGCCATGTGAGCTGGTGCATTGTCGTGATGCAAGAGCCATGAATCGTTGGTGAAAAGTTCAGGTCGTCTAACTTTTTCACGCAGCCTTTTCAGCACTTCCAAATAGCCAAGTTGGTTAACTGTTTTTCCAGTTGGTACAAATTCATAATGAATAATCCCTCTGATATCAAAAAAGGTTGCAACAAGTTCTCAAACTTAATTGCCAGACCTTGTATGTGAAATCTAAAGAACAAAATAAGCAAACAAACAAAACAGAAACAAACATAGATACAGAGAACAAACTGATGGGAAGGGAGTTGGGGAATGAGAAAGGTGAAGGGATTAGAAAGTACAAATTGGTAGTCAAGGGGATGTGAAATACAGTATGGGGAATATAGTCAATAATGTTATAAAAACTACGTAGGGTGCCAGATGGGCACTAGAGGTGTCAGGGGGATCAATGCATAAAACATGTAAACGCCTAATCACTACCCTGTACACCTAAAACTAATATGAAATAATATTGAATGTCAACTATAATTTTAAAAAATACATATTCCCAGGGTGTAAAGTACAGCACAGGGAACATAGTCAATGGTACTGTAACAGCTATGTACGGTGTCAGAGGGGTAGTAGACTGGGGTGTTATCACTTTGTGAGGGGTGTAAATGTCTAATTAGTATGTTGTTTTGTACACCTGAAACTAATATAAAAAGGTTAAAAAAAAGGAAAAAGAAAATTTAAAAGGTCAATGAAACTCCAAAGAAAAAAGTAAGTGTAAGAGACATTAAAAATTTTTTTTGACCCATCAAGAGGTTCTGTGACGAGACTGTAGAACTGTTTTTACTTCACAAAAGAAATTACAGGAGAAATTTATCTTTGATTTTGGCAGATGTCCACATCATAGCACCCGAGTTTTGCTAAGACTCTAGAGCCAGGTGGCTCATGTTCAAACCCCAGAGCCAGCCCTTGGCTGTGTGGCCTTGAGCGCTAATTGTCTCAGTGTTCTCATCTATAAAATGGGGGTAGTAACAGTGGTTTTGGTTATGAGTGTTACCTGAGATAACATTCGTAAGGTGCTGGAATAGTGCCTGGGACATAAGTATATGTAAGGGTTCGTTAAATAAATTAAAGGAAAATAAAAAAACAGGAAAAAGGAAAGATACCCTTGATTGCATTGAGAGACCACTCTGGAAATAAAGTGGTAAGAAAGAGTGCTTTGTCCAGTGTCCTCACTGCACATAAAAGGGCTTTACGAGAAAAGCATTTTATAAATTAGAAGGCACTGTACGGACGAGCGAATGACTTCCTTCATTGGTCTGGTCATTATAAATCAAATTCCAAGTGTCCCATCCTGACACCACCATAAACAATTAACAGCAAAACAAGAGCTATGAGTGTCCTTGCACCTCGAGAAAAACGGAACCACGGAGCAGTCCTTTAAAGATCTTTTTTCAAATTCATGACCGCATGATCCGGTTTTGCCTACATGTCCACCATCAAATACGGAGCCATACCGCTCAGTCATAGGCTTTTCCTGAATGACTGCAAAGCCATTTCTTTTAGAATTCTACTGTTTAGCTAGAAATGATGGAAAGCATCCAGAGAGTCCTGAGTGGTAAAGGAGTGAGCCTGCGTGCACTGTGCGAGCCCCGGGCCGTAGTGCAGCTTCTCCTAACCACGCCCAGCGTTACACTCCCACTAGGGCCACTACTCAGGGGCCGTGACCCCACTGCCACGGGGGGCGGGGGACAGGACCACCGGGCACATGTGAGCCAGGAAGCCACTGACAGTGTTTGCCGTTTAAGGACATTTAAGTGACAGGCAGGGGATAAAGACCCAAAGGAGGAGACTCACGAGGAAGAGCCATGAGGAGGACAGCACTGCCTCCATGGCCTGAAGGGAGTGGACACTCCCAGGAGCGTCCACAGTGCATGGTCAGCTGCCAGACTGAGCTGGGACGGACCCAAAAATCGTGGGGCTGACAACATGGAGCTCGTTTTTCCCGTCTTACAAGAGTAGGTACGATGGACTCTAAGGCAGGGGCTCACCATGGGGCAAAAAGGGAGTGAGAGTGGGGAGAAGGGATGCAGAAACACCCCCGGGGGTGTGGGTGTGGGGCAGGGGTGCAGCCCATGTGGGGCGGGTCCTGTCCTCCAGGCCTTGAGCTGAAGTGCCCCATCCTTTGAAAACGAAACGGAAGTCTGGACCGGGAATGAGCAACTTTTGATAACGTGAGGGGACATGTAAAAAGAACCTGGAGACCAACAGAAATAAATGTGTCTGGATCTTTATAAACATATCAGACATCTGTGGACCACATGTTTCCATCCTTCTGTGTATGTACGTGTGTTTATATGCATACGAGTAAGAATCAACATCCGTATGAAAGGAAAACCAAGTTCCCAAGGCCTGACAGTGTGTCTCATTCCACTTGGGCCTGTCAGCTGTCGCCCCAGGTGGCAGCCTCACCAGGCAGGGCCCAGCTGCTCAGTGACGCAGGCAGGAGTCCGGCCCAGGTCTAGGGCGGACCCCACGGCACTGCTAGCACTGCTGGGACTGTAACAATGTGAAATGCGTCTCTGTGTGCTGGGAAATGAAAACACCCCACAGCAAAATCACATAAAAGAACCGGGTGTTAGATTACGTTCCACTTCTGACAAAGGAGTATGGAGAACTCAGGCTGAAAGCCAGTCGAGGCAATTGTGGGTGTTGACATCGAAAGGACTGTGACAGTCTAGACTAAGAAATCGTCTGTCACGCTGTGCCCCCCGAAAGCCAAGGCCCAGAGACGCCTCCCAAGCTGCCTGGCTGCCACCCACAGCCTCTGCCGGCCTCTGACTCTTCGTGACGTCCGGCGACAGACAGTGCTGCCACGAGCTCAGCACCAGCGCCTCCCCCACGCTCCCACCTCTGACGTGTTTAGCACCTTCTTAGTGTGGAGGAAATGGGGTTCCTTGGTGCATCTATTGGTCATGGACAAGCACAGTGCACATCAAGAGTCTCTAGAAGCCCCCCGGTGATAAAGAAATACTAGCATTTCATAGATTCAAAAGGAGAGGCATAATTTCCTATCGCTCCTGAGACCATCATTTAGAAAACACTGGCCTCAATTGGAGCAGAGGGTGTAAGACGTCAAGCTGGCATCCGCAAAAGAGAATTTAAAAAGCATCCTAGTTGTTTGAAAGACATGAGGCCAAAAGCATGACCTTTTAGCGAACAATGCAGCAATCACTCCACTTCTTGTGACCTGCATTTTCATCTATGAAATACAACAACGATAATAAAGAAACAGTAACCATGTACAATTGCCTGGGACGATGGCAGGTCCTCAGTAATTATCAGTTCTTCTGATAAGTGAAAGGAGCTAATGGGAAGTAAGTATGCTGTCCCTCCACAGTGACACAGGTCTAAATGGCTGTTAAAAGTAAACAGAGCACTTCCTACTTCTTCTGGTTCACCAGAGGTCAGAGTCAAAATGGCTACCATTATGTTATGAGACATTCATAAGGCGATTACAAATTTCAAACAGAAAGTTCCCGTTGGGTTTTTGGGGGTATTATTTTGATAATGACATCTTTCATTCTGTATTAATAACTGGCAGTGACTTGTCAATTAATGATCTACTTCTTCTCATGTTATTTGTCACTAAATGTCACTAAATTTCACCCTCAACTGGCGAAATTATCTAAGACAGTAGAGTTACCCATGTGTTACTAGCCCAACATATCTGTAATAGATCATCATCCAATGACTATAATTAATTTAATATTTTTAGGATGAGTTGAGCCTTAACAAATTAATTTCTTAAAATATAATTATGTATTAGTAATTTAGGTATCTTCGGAAATTTTGGAAAAATATGGAAAAAAAAATCACCTGTGATCCTAGAATTTCATGAAAAACCTTGGGATTTTTTTTTTTTTCTTCTAGAAATCTTGTCTGGTTTTCTTGGGAGTTGGGACGTAGGCTATAGCCGAATATACTAAAATTTGGGGTCAATGTTTTTTCCTAAAGTTAATGCTTGGTTTTTCTCCAGCTATCTCCAAAGGAAATTTAACAGCGTAACCCTGATTGAAGGGTTTTCCTGGCTCAAAATTTGCCTCTAACACTTAACTAGTTTCTATGGGAGCGCTGCAGAGACTGGGAGAAACTTTCCACTGATCACAGTAATAGGAGTGAGTCTGTATTAGCCCCATTTGAGATTATTCAAGGATGGAATTTAAAAAACTCAGAGGTTGCCGATGAGCTTCTTTTCAGTTACAGGTACCTCCTTCTGCTAACACCCCTGTTCTGGAACCTTCCTGCCCATGGAGAGTCCGCCCCACCCTGTGGCCGACTGCAGTCCCGACGATGACCACCAGGGGGCCCTCGGGGCCCCTTAACACACCCAAGGTCTGTGAGGGCGAATGCATCCTCCCCCAGGCATCCCCGGCCCTCACAGCCAGCATGAAGGGATGCAGCGGCCGTGACTGGGAGCTGAGCTAGCCAGCCCCAAGGTGGCATGTTTGTGCCTGAAAACAGACTGGAAAACCAGGATTCTGTATTTTACTCCCTCTACTTCACCCATTTTCCAAGGTCACCTGTCACCTTCACATTATCAACACCATCTGAAAGCAAAATGCATCTGTGAACCCCATTTCATATGCTTCAGGATGCACAGCAGAAGCGAGGAAAGATTGCGTGAAAAAGAAAAGACAAAGACAAACAGGAAGAGCAGCCATCTTCAGTGGCGATGAAGGCTCGGAGGACCCGTGTGGCCCCAGGAGAGAGACGAAAACTCAGGAGAAAGAAAAACAGGAGGGAGAACCCAGCTCATGGTCCAGTGTCAGAATCCTAATCTGAAATCTGGTGTTGTGACTCTACTAGGGGCTCATGTGACAGGAGCCTCTTAGGCAGGGCCTCTGCTCGCCAAGAACGGTGACAAGAAGCTGGGGTGGGGGTCACGTTCGAACAGTGTTTGCTGAGTGGCCACCACCTACCATGTTTCCCCGAAAATAAGACCGAGCCAGACCATCAGCTCTAATGTGTCTTTTGGAGCAAACATTAATATAAGACCTGGTCTTATTTTACTATAAGACCAGGTATAATATAATATAACATAACATAATACCTGGTTTTATATAAGACTGGGTATAATATAACATAACATAACATAATATAATATAATACCGGATCTTATATAATAAAAGACCGGGTCTTATATTAATTTTTGCTCCAAAAGACGCATTAGAGCTGATGGTCCAGGTAGGTCTTATTTTCGGGGAAACATGGTAATAGGCACATTAGAATTTTAGCTCTCTAAGGTTCTTCTCAAAAGACTAGGTTTGAGTCATCAGTCATTTTATTTGCATATCGAGGTGTCTGGCAAAAGAACAGATTGTTTCACAAATTATTAAGAATTGAAACAACACCAAAGCACACACACACACACACACACACACACACACACACAGATGTCAGGCAGGCAGCTGATATGTGTGTATCAGGCACATGGCATGTTATCACTGTCCAACCACAAGAGTTAGAGTTATGTTTCCTCCTTTACCAAGGGCTGAGTGGTCAGCCTTGGTCCGTCCATCGGAAAGCTGTGGCCTGGCCTCCAGTCTACACCTTACTGATCAGTAGTGGCCACTCCCTGTCTCCAAATAGCCGGAGACCTAAGGAACAGTTGTTTTTCTTTATTCAAGTCCCAGGGAATCAATGGATGTCTGAGCGATGCAGTCCTACAAAGAGGACGTGTGTGTTCACGCCAAAACAGTAAAAAAAGAGGAAAAGGAAGGAATGGAGACAGCCCAAGGGGCAGGAGCTGAATCAGAGACCCTCTTCAGGGCTGCGTGCCTGCACAGGTGACACGTCTGCCCCCGACAGCCACCCTCCCGGCTCTCCTTTTTACATTTCTTTTTAGAAAATCAAATAAATGCAGAGTGAAACCATAACAGAGAAAGAGAATTCAGCCAGCTGTTAGACTGGAGCGAGCTTGCACGTCCATCTGGTGAAACACCTGCGAGACGGCTAATTGAGGTGTTGGTCACATGGGCAGCTTCCGCCACTTTCCTGGTAACACTCACGCTTCTCAGCAGAGATGTACCCACTCCTGTCTGCCCCACAGCTAAGAGTGTGTTAGGATTTTAAACAGGAGGCCCTACAAGCCTCTCACTCACTATAATGATCCATTTAACACAGGGCTGTCAGAGAGAAGGAAAGGCAAACACTTCCCTTTTACGTCACTGCTACCTGACTAGCTGTCATATTTCCAGAGTGTTCCCAGTGATGCTGTGAGGGGCAGTTGTGCTTTTACATCCTGGACATAAGATGTGCCTCCTGCCTGTCATACGAGGGCGAATCTGAGACGTGAGTGGGCTGGCCACCCAGGCCCCTGACCTGCAGTGTGGTCAGGTCCTGAGGGAGACAGCACTGGCCTTGGAAAGCTTTCCAACTCTGGCTCGTGTTGGTGCCACCTTGTAGCACTGGTCATTGGTTTCCAGGGAATGATTCTCAAGTGACACCCACGTGCATCTCACACCCTAGGATTCAGTTCTGATTACGCAGCAGACTCGGTCTCATTCAATCTGCCTACATTCATTTCTACAAGAGAAGAGAAACGTACTCAGTACTGAAACTCTTCTTTCCTGTTCGGCGAGGCCAGTCTAAATGTGGACAGTGATGGTTGGTGGGAAAATGTCACTTGAGTTTTTGCAAGAGACACAGTCCCTCACATCATATAAAGCCAAAAACAAGTTTTCCTAAGAATCACCAATGAGGGCTTAGCTGTTTTCTGCTTGACCGGGTTACAAACTACACTGAAAGGAAGTTAGAAGAAAAGAGGAAAGGGGCCAGTTCCTCTCCCAAGACATCTCATTTGCTGGGTTTATGTAAATTAGGAAGCAATTCGAGAGTATTCAGACATTTTTCTAGTCACATAGCTAAAATAATTTCAACCACCTTGAGATTTTTCTCATTATCCTAAATCAGTCATTATTAACCTTCAGTTCTACCGCCACAATATGTATGTCTAGTCAGGAAATCTAACTTGTACAAGCTAACTTGAACCTTTTTTCCCCAACAAAATTCTTAGTGTTACGCTGGTAATGGAAACATATTCAGACCCAGACAGGAGTACTGCAAGTTTGTAAAAAGTAAAACAGTGGAATTTGCTCATAAGTGATGCAAATTCAGTGGACGACAGCAATCAAATGTAAGGTCAGCCACTCGGTGATGGGGTGCCTTTGCTCCAGGTTACAGGCTCCTGATACCAGATGGCACTCTGCAGCCCTCAGGTGAGCTGCTAAGAAGCCCATGATGGCAGTACAGCTCCCTACCTACACACGTTACAAGGCCGGTGAGGTAGGGCTATCAAAAAGCAACCAGATGTGCAGGGAACCAGGAGTATCTCTGTTTAGTGTGAACCTCAGTGTAGTTTGATGCATTCATGTAAATTAAAGAAATCTGACCAGAAGCACTGTACCTGCCATGCCTGCCGTGAACACTGAGCCCAACAGCTATCAATGCCATGGCCTACCTGCACACGTGGCATCACTACCTACCAGGACTGGCAAAAACACCATAAAACTACATCATAAGACTTTTTGTTTATAATGTTACCACTCAAACCACACAGCTGCTTGAAATAGAGAAATCTACCTCCACCTAAAATGATCCATTTTAGGCCTAATTCCTAGAACAGCTTCCCACATGACCCAGGACTCTACCTGCGGTTGGCTGTTAAAGCCACTTGGCCACCGAGCCACAGCCTGTGGGCCGGCTGACACAGCACAGGGCTGGCCCCACATCCCAACGGGGACTCGCTTTGATGTCTTTTTGGCCATTTGTAACTCCAGTTTATTGTGAAAGGATATCATAGCATTTTAAAAGGAATACTGCACATAAAATCATGTGTATGATATCCATGATGGTCTACAAATGCAGAATAAAACAGTCTTAGTGGAAAGCAGGAGGGCATTTCCAATTTCTTACATGAAATGGACCCCTGCTGTACAAAGACCCTGTTGCATAACTCAAGGCATTTCTGTATTTCACACAGAATGTCAAATGATTTCCATTTCTGTCGTGCCCCACTCTCAGCACGCCACAGCTGGCTGTGCTGGACGTTGGGCCATGTATAAAACCCAAAAGACTGAAAAACGATTTCACATTTAACATTTTTAAAAAATGTAATTCATATTCACATGGAGAAAAAGAAACCGATGCGAGTATCTCTTACCTCTGCTGGCGCAGCTGATCTCGCCTTCGGCAGCAAGGTTGAGTCACATTTGCCCTGTTGAGGCAGAAAGTAAAGAGAGAATCCCTTTGATTCACAGGACGTCACTTGCAGTGAGCAGCTTTGTTATGGAAGACATTTACACGGACACTCACCAAGCCTGGGACTTTCTTGTTTCTGAACATTAATCTCCACATGGTTTTAAATAATTTGAGGGGCCTCTCTAGCTTTTGGGAGCCCTTTAGTGCACCCTGAAAGAAGGGAACTTGCAAACTTTTGTGCAATTTACATTCAGCCAAAGGAAGTGACGATGTTCCCATCACCAACCTCAAAACGCAAGCCAAAAAGAAAAAAAAAAAAAGTTGCTTGTTCAATCTCCTGATGCACGGTATTTAACTAATCAGCCGTGGTTTCAGTAAGGGAACGAGACAGACACTGTATGGTGACTTCTAGGTTCTCCATTCTAAGAACATTCATTCCAGCTATAGGAGAGCAAATTGTAACCTGTAAACACACGTCTAATTAAAATTCTAATCAGGGTCGGTCACCGCGGTTCAGGCCCATCTTCCGGGCACCAGACATTGGGCAAATCCCTTAAGCAGTGGCCTTGGTTTCACCATTTGCAAAGCTGAGGTCAGGCAGCACCTGCCTTATAGGGCAGTTAGGAGAACCGAGCTGGTACATTCGCGCCCAGCAGTCACGGGGGGCCATGGTGGTGATGTACCGTGTTCCCCTGAAAACAAAACCTAGCCGGACCATCAGCTGTAATGCATCTTTTGGAGCAAAAATTAACATAAGACTCAGTCTTATAAAATATAATACCAGATATAATATAGCATAATATAATATAAGACAGGGTCTTACATTACTTTTTGCTCCAAAAGACGCATTAGAGCTGACTGTCCAGCTAGGTCTTATCTTCCAGGAAACACGTAGGAATGAAGGGGGTCCCCACACTGGAGGTCCCCGAGACATCTCGCCCTTCTTTGAGAACACTGGCATGGGTTTCTCATCTGGGATCCCTTAGGAGTTGACCCTCCAGGTGTTAGACTAACTGTCCTTGTTTGTGACTGGGCTCCAACTTCTGACTAGTGAGGGTGGAACAGCAAAGGAGAACCAGTAGATGGCGCCATTGTCCACAGGACCGAGGACCTGCGGACCCTGGAGACAGGCTCAGCCTCCCCCTCGGAATTAGGCCATACTCAGTGTCAGGCTGGGCATTTTGAAACCGTCTAGAAATTACCTACATAGGTTATTTAAGAGGTTGGTTTTCTCCAGCCCTTTCTCTGCAGTATAGAGTCTTTAAATGTCTCTGGGTGGTGGGTGGTTTCGATACACACATCCACCCCCACCCCACACGCCCCTGGAAGGCTCACAGCCCTCCACTGGGCGACTCCTGGTCCCAGCTAGTAAATACGGCGGGGGCTCCCTCCCAACCTGCACCAAGTCCGCCAGGAGATGGCAGCAGAGGATGCAGCCGAGGGCAACCTCCAGGACTGGTACTGCTGCAGGAGATAGGCCTCTGCTCTGTGAGGCCTGAATGATGTGTCCCGGGTGACAAAACGCAAATTCCTTCCACGCGGGACCAAACTGTCAGGAAGTGGATCTTGTTTCCCACGGCACCTGCCTGTCCCTTCACGGCCCCTGGTCCTCTCCCCTGGGGACCCAAGGCTCCATAGACCTATCAGCTCAACCTGGACGTGTACAGACTAAAGCAGGGGTGTCAAAACTGCGGCCTGCGGGCCAACTGCGGTCCGCAATCCATTGTTAATTGGCTGGCAGCAAATGCCAAAAATATATTTAGTTTACTTAAATAAACCAGGTGAGGCAATACGTACTTCACCTCGAGTGAGTGGCCCAGCTGTTTGAGTATTTTACCGCATATGGCCCTTGGTGAAAACCGTTGAAATAAGTTTTGACACACCTGGACTAAAGGGTTAGTGGTGGTGCTACAGCGTCCAAGAAATGCTCCCTCTTCTGCTGTTGGCTGGTTCCTGGGCTGTGGCCTGTTTCTTTTCTAGATAAAACAGGCCAAGAGGGTGTCTGACTCATCTCAGCGATGGCCAAGCCACGACTAGAAGTGGGTGTCTCAATCGCAGCTTACCTACCCCCAGTTCTATGGGTCAATCCGTGATGAAGGAGAGGAACAGAGAGCTGCCCAGGGGACTTCTAAGGCCAGCAAGATGGGCAGGTAAAAATCCCGAGAACACTCTCACTATGCACACGTGGGAATGATGGAAAATCAAAACAAAAAGTGCCTCAATGAATAGCCAAGCCGTAAGAAGGAAGGAGGGGCGAACCCACAGGGGCTGAAAGGGAGCAACGGAGGGGCTGGACCACTGCTGAGGCTGCCCTGGGAGGGGGGTTCACTCGCTATAATCCTTGAATTCAGATTTTTTAAAAGCATTTTTTAATCGAGGTGACTTTCAGATAACACAAAATTAACCACTTTAAAGTGAATGATTCAGTGACATTTGGTACATTCACGAAGTGTGTAACCATCACCACTATCTAGTCCCAGAGTATTTTCATCAGTCCAAAAGAAACCCTGTAGCACTATTTCCATAGCCTAGAAGTGGAAGCAACCTGGGTGTCCATCGATGGATGGCTGGCTAAAGAAGAGGCGGTACATTTATACAATGGAACGTTAATTGAAAATGCCAGACCTGTGCCTTCCGTGAGTTTCGGTGTGACTTATAATGCCAGCCTGATTCACCTTAAGTTCCACATGAAAGTTGGTCTTATGCCAGGAATATGCTTCAGTTGCCCAGTGGACACAAAGCAAACACACCTCTGGGGGGACATGACCCCAAACCAGGCCCCGAGGATGTCCCACAGAAGAAGCAAGACCTGGAAAGTGTGCTCACTATCAAAAAATTGCAAAAACCCAAGGAAACAATACACCCCCGGAAAAAATAGTAGACACATGAAAAAGCAAGAGTTGAGCCAAGAACGTCAGAGAGCACAGGGACAATATAAGAGAGAATATAAAATAAGTATTTTTACGTTCTAAAGACATAGTGAAAGCAATAAATGTAAACAAGCCGGGAAGAATAAAATAAAACCGTTATGATTCATAAATGATATAATCCTCTGTGAAATACAAGAGAATGCACTGACAATTTATTAATTCTAATCAGAGACTATGAAAAGTTTACTGGACACAAGAGTAATATTCAAAAGTTACCGTGCTTGTGTACATCACCAGGAAACAAAGAGATGGCATTTGCAAAAGCAAAAAAGGGGAAGCATGGGGAAAGAAAAGAACAGAGTAGAAAAGGAAACCAGTAAAATGCATAAGAACTTTACAGAAAATATGATAAAGTTTATTGAAAGAAATAAAAAACAAAAACCAATGCAATAAAGTTAAATATCATATTCAAGAATGGAAATCTTAATGTGATAAAAACAAACGTCAATTTCCCCTAGATCAGTCTGTAACTTTAATGTCATAACAATCCAAATCTAAGCAGGCTTAATTTTTCCTGGAATTCAAATCCAAGAGTGCAGGTGGACGGCCAGGCACCACTATTTGAAGCAGAAGGGCAAGCAGGAGACATACTTCCAACCAGACAGCAGCCCTTAACTGATGGTCGTACCTGAATCTGTTCAGGGAACAAACGGAACCTGGAAGACCCACCTGTACAGAGAGCTCGGAGAAGGGCAGACTTGACACTGAAGGATAATGGGGGGAAAATGGTCTCTTCAATGAATGACGCCGGCCAATTGAGCCATCAGCCTCATGCCATGTACAAAAATAAATTCAAAACCAAAATGGGAAAAAGCTGAACTACATAATTTTTAAAAGGACATTCAAGAGATTGTATTTTTTCACTTGTAGTACTCAAGGCTTTTTTCAACCAAGTCAAAAATCCATACGTCATTTTTTAAATATCAATAGATTTGACTCCATTTACATAAGATATTTTGCATGACAAAAGATACCACAAGGTCAAAATAGGCCACAGACCAGAATAATATACTTGTAGCCCATATGGTTCTGAAAGAGTTAGCACGAGGGGCATATGAAAAGTCAAGGTTAGTACTTGCAGGAGAGCTGTTTCCCTGTCATCAGACAGGTGAAGCCTTTGCTCCCACCAATAGCACACGTGTGCCAAATTGTCTCCAGTGGGAGTGGGCGAGCATAGGGAAAAACAGAAACCCTGATACATTGCTAGAGGGAGAACAAAAGAGGTCAACTACACTGCAGAGGGATTTGTCAAGAGCAAGTTAATTTGTGAATGTGCAGATCTTGTGGCCCACCAATTTCACTTCTCAGTATCAAGACTGGGAGCAAAAACTCAAGTATATGTGGGGGCGGGGCATACAAAGTTTTTCATTGAGCGCAGCTTTAAAAGAGGAAAAAATGAACATTATCTAACTTGGTTCCTTGGTAGGGAATGGAAAAAGAAATGGGCATATTTCATACCATGAAATACTATATAGCACTCAAAATGAACAAGATCGAACTGCATGAAAGCATGAATACATCCCCAGAGGGGTTATTTGTGGGCCAACCCAGAATAGCCAGAGAAGCAGGTCAGTGTATCCCCTGACTGTAGTCACTGCACTTGAAATATGAGCCAAACCCAGACACGGAAGAGTCTATTGGGGTTGTTCTGTGGGCACTTGTGCTATTTATAGCCTTTCTCTGCACTTGTAGGAAACGTGTACTTATCTTAGAGACTCAGGCTAACTGATGTGCCCACAACATAGCTTTGCAAATCAGCCTGGCTGGGTCATGGAGACCGGGCCTGGCATTTTTCTAATGACTCTGAGCCAAGCATTAACACTGCTTGGTCTGTAGTCCAAGTAGCCGGAATCAGAACCACTCAGACGCACGTGTCACTTTGCTTCCAAAGAGAGACTGCCAACTGCTTGTCGACACGTCCTACTGCAGCAGCAAACTCCTCTGCGGACTGGAGATCTCTCTAGAGCAGCAGGACTGCAGGACCACAGAAACGCAAACCATCCTGGACGTTCCCTCTTTGCCTCCCCTGAGAAAGCCATACCGTTAGATCAATGGCGTGTAGTCTGAAGGCCGAGGACCCGGGTGTACAGACACATCCATCCACCAGGCGGCTACCAGAGTACTTAGAACAGGGTGTCAAGTACTCTCCCAAAGCAATGGAACTACATTTCCTTCTCAAAGTACCATAACTTGCCGGTGCCTTCTGGGATTATTTGAGATACTGCAGGAGCTTCTCCCCACACTGGGAGCACGTCCTTATTTGGCCTTACACTGAGGCAAGCACGGTGGGGTCATGACCCCAGAACTGCACGCACTCACCAGGGTTGGGAGGGAGCTCGGCAAACAGGGTCCAGCTGCGAGGGATGAGGAAACCACATTCCTGCCTGTGGATAACAGAGCAGCCCAGGTGTGCGAGATGGCGTCTGGAAATCAGTGAGGAGCTGAGCCCGGAGCCAGAGCCGGGCGGCACTCAGGCCCCCAGCAAGGTCCCCTGACACCAGCATCTGGGCCGCAGGCCCCCGTCAGCCCTGGGACACTTGTCTGGGTAACTCTTGGTCTGAGGGCTTCCTGTGCGCTGTGGGATGACCTCCTACATCCCAAGGACCCCCCCCCCCCAAGTTATGACCAAAACTGTGTCCACACCTCACTAAGCATCCTCCACGGGGGTAGGACCGTCCCTGGTTGAGAACCAGCCACATCTTTAGGAGCAAGGCTCCAGCCTGGCAGGGGACATGGCGGGTTTGGGGTGTGGAAAAGACCCACATTCACAGGACTGTGAAAACAGGCCTGAGTCATGCTCGCAGCGCAGGTCAGAAGCCCCAGTCCTAAGACTATGACTCAAGGTCACAGCCACCAGCAGAAAGTGTCTCCATTCAGAGGCCCAGGGAGCTGGGCCGGTTCCCTCCGCCCCTCTGAGCACAGGCTGGACTCATCCCAGGCCTCACCTGCAGGTGGGAGGCAAATGGCTACAGCTGTGCTCCTGGAGAGGCCGCGGCCAGGCCAATGCGGCCCCACTCCCGATGTCAGGGACGGGCCCCCCTCAGCCTGGAGGATGCCACAAAGCAGGGCAGGAGCACACACTTATAAACGCATTCATTAAGTGATTTGGAGTTTATGAGGCAGAGTGCTTCTCCCTCTGTCCCTGAGAGTCCATTGAGACCCCAGGACCTGTCTGCTCACCCTTAGCCAATGACCTTCAGTTCCTGGGAAGGTTAACTTACCTGTCGACTTGACTGGGCCTCGGTGCCCGGTCGTTTGGTTAAACACTAGTCTGGATGTTGTGAAGCTTTTCTCAGATGTGACTAACCTTTAAATCAGGCGGCTCTGAGTAAAGCAGACGTCCCATCACGAGGTGAGTGGGACTCAGTCATCAGCTGGGCCTTAGGAGAGAAGCAGCCTGAGGTCCACCTAGAACAGGGGTGTCCAAACTTTTTTCAACGGTTTTCACCAAGGGCCATATGCGGTAAAATACACAAACAGCTGGGCCACTCACTCGAGGTGAAGTACGTATTGCCTCACCTGGTTTATTTAAGTAAACTAAATATATTTTTGGAATTTGCTGCGGGCCAATTAACAATGGATTTCAGACCGCAGTTGGCCCGTGGGCCGCAGTTTGGACACCCCTGACCTAGAAGGAAGGGGTGTCCGCCTCCAGACGGCCCCAGACTACACCTCCACTGCTGCTGGATTTTCCAGCCTGCCGGCCTACACATTTCCGACTTCCCCCACAATCGCATGTGCCAATTCCTTCAAATAAATCTCTCCCCGCCCCCTCTGTCATATTCACATCCATGCTAGTGGTCGGTTTCTTTGGAGAACCCTGACTAGCACGTCCCTCTCTTTCCTAACGGTAGTTCTGATTCTGAAATTAGGAGATCCCCATTCCGTGTAATTCTCAAAGCTTCTAGCTTGGTATAAAAGTCTCTGTGTTCCTGGGGTCTAGCCCAGGAAGCCAGGGAACAACCTGGTGCCTCTTCCCGTCAGCCCTTCGTGTGTCACCACTCACTCTGCTGCCTGGACAGGTCACCCCGATTCTGGGGGCCTGGGTCGCCTCACCACCAGGTCAGAAGTTGTAGGTGTGAAACACAACTTATATGTTTGCTTTTTCGGTCTATGGGAGCGACTGCTCTCTTCTGTTTACTCGAGGGTTTGTTACTTCTAAAGTAATTACTTTCCATAGACTACGTCCCAGGACACCTCTGAAGGACAGCAAACGAGCTGGATGATCTCGGGGGCCTCCACTAGGGTCCTCACGGCATCTCCACGCGGTGCGAGCTCCCTGTGTCCCAATGAAATGAACGGTGAGGGATTTTCCCAATCACACAGCTAGTTGTTGTAGAGCCAGGGTTTGAACTGAAATTGAGCAAATTTCGAAGCTTCTATTCTTAACCATGTGATTCGCACCCAAGCATTTTGCTGTCTTAAAGCACTTGGGCTCTTACTGCATTAGTCTTGTATGTATGAGATTTGTCTTCTGATGTATTGTTAGAACATGCTAGTATAAAACTAAAGTATTGCCAAGAGAATTCTACCTTTATTCCTTTCTGTTCTAGCTCAATAATAATCTAACAAAATTATAGCAGATAACAATTGAGCACATAAAATCTGACATTTAAAATTCCAGGATCAAAAGGGTTTTGACAAATGTGACAGCGAAAAATGCACACGTCAGCGTTCCTTTTCCCATAATCATTAGGGGCATTTCTTCTTATTTGAGGGAACTAGGATAGGCACCATGGGCACCCCATCCACGGACCCATGTCGAAAGCTGTCCCAGTTGATTGCCTCCCTCCCATGGTAAACCCGCTGCATTACTGCTAATCTCAGGGGAGCTGGACTAAGATAAAAACACACGAGGACACAGGTTGGGTCCCCGTGAAGCCAGCACAGTCAGCTGTCACCCCAGGGGTGGAGGGCTTGCATTGCAGGCGCTGGGTGGTCTTGGAGCCACTTCTCCGATGGCTGCTCCCTGATACACCCTCTCTTCTCTGCCTGCCGTCCGCCTGAATCTCTCATCACCAGGCGCCAGGCAAGATAAATGAAAACAACACCCGGAAATAGCCTGCTGCCCTTTTTGACACGCGAGTCCAAAACACTGCACTTCCTACACCCCAGGGGGTTTTGTCCACAAAATGTCCAGTGAGGTTGGCCAGGATGTTCTCTTCAAAAACCCTTAATTGCAGAGTTTTGAGAGAAAAAGACGGTGGCCCAAGAGTTCTGTATTCACATCAGTCGTTATTCAGATTTAAGACAACAGACAGAACTTCTCAGTTTATCATTCATCTTAGTCAGTTCAGTCTGCTGAGCCAGAATACAGACTGGGGGGCTTATCAACAACGAAACTATTTTCTCACGGTGCTGGAGGCTGGAAGTCCGAGGTCGAGTGCAGCTCAGCGGGGTCCTGGGCAGGGGCCTCGCACCAGGTCATACTGGCTGTCTCCTCACTTTGTCCTCACACACAGGGAGAGGGGAGGGCGCTCTCTGGGGTCCCATTTATGAGGACACTGATGCCATTCTCGAGGGCGCCACCCTCTTCGCCTCCCAAAGGCCACCTCCACACACCTTCACATTGAGAGTAGGATTTCAACGGATGAATTTGGGGGGAACAGAAGCATTCAGTCATTCCATCATTCATGTACTTGTCCCAGGAGAATTACCTCTAAAAGTGCATTAGTCTAATACACCCCGATTCAAAATAAATAATATAAGAAAGACAATTTACAGGTAAATAACAGCATCAGCAGGAAAGGAAGTAAATCAGTGAACACAGAATTGAGTGAGACTAGGAGTCACTAATATGGCTATGAAACGACGCAAATGACAACACGAATTATTAAAGTAGAAAAGACGACAAAATAACTTATTAATGATAGCAAAGATATTTTTAAAATCCTGACTATATCAAGAAACACTTGTAAATGGTGGGGAGTGGGAGAGAAGAATGTAAATGTATTCTTTTAAAATGTATTTCAAACTCTGCTGGGTTAATACATGTGTCATTTTATAGCGATAGAAATAAAAATGCTAAACGTATTGTTTTAAAAGGTTGAATAACTTCCACATCCTGGAGAAAAAATGTTTAAAAATCCACATATCAAAAGAGAAGGAAATAGAAGTTATACTATGTTAAATGTTTAGCAATTGTGTTCTAACCCATCAGTAGTCTAGTTTATGTCCCTTTATGCTTAATTTTGGTTATATTTTTATCAGTTGAATGACATAATTCCCTAGCCACATTTTTTGGTCTCACTGCTTCTCAGGACAGCCACCAGGGGGCAGGAGAGGAGTCCCAGAAGCGGGGAAACCAGCCGAAAAAGCAGGTGTGGGTGGGTGTTGTTGCTTAAGGGCTGCCCATCCAGGAATTGGGATTTTGCTGTGCCTGTTACCTACGTGCGAGTTGCAGTATCTGTAGAGAGAACTCGAGCCTGGAAGTAAAATGTTCTGCCTAAATGAAGCCTAAAAATATCGTTTTGCATAAGACTTATAAGATGTAAAATAAGCGTGTGTGTAAAAAAATATCCAAATTCTTTGACCCAATAACTTGTAGGAGTTGATCCGAAGATAAAGACTTATATATATGGGCGTTTATTATAGTAATTTTATAATGGTGAGAAATTGAAAGTTTACCCAAATATTCAACAACAGACAAGTGGACAAATTACGGTATAGCTGTCTGATGGAAATGTCTACAGTTGTTAAAAATATTTATGAGTCTTTTGGGGAAAGTTATAAAATGTTAAGAACTTATGAAAAGTATGATGCGATGTTGATAAATTATAAAACTGTGATGATGTAAATATAGACACATATATAGATACTGACCTAGATAACCACACAGGAATGGATGTGTGGATACAGATATGAAGAGAGGAAGGTCCTGGAAAAACGGTCACGAGATAAAGAAATACACCCACTAGTAAGAACGATCGTCTCTTCTTTGTTACATGAAGGTGATGTTAAATGTCTTATTTATACTTTTCTATGTTCTTCACACTTTCTATTTTGCAATATATTCCTTTTAAATTCAGGGAGAAAAAGAAATATACATTGTGTGTATTTATAAAACAAAAACGAAATGTTGGTCTGTCAACGTCTTAAAATCACGAAGCCCAAACCATCTGGGATAGACTGAGATCTGAAGTTCAAGGAAATCTACGCATCCCAACTGTGTTTGTATTTATTTTGCTGTTCTAACAAAGCTGTTTTATCACAATGGGAAAAACTAAGGAAAAGCAGTCTTTAAATTAAAAGAACACGACACATACACACGCCAACTGCTTTTACTCCAAAACCCTACAGCTACTAGACACTGAAACTAGTCCCCAAGGGAGACTGACCGTGACCATGAGGCAGTGAGGAGCCACAGCCGCACCAAGGAGGCCCCCCTCCCGACCTACTTCCTATAAAGCCACGCGGAGCCCTCGCTGCCCCCACACCCACACACAGTATCTCCGCTGCTCTCCACGCCCACACGCGGGGCCCTCGCTGCCCCCACGCCCACACGCGGGGCCCTTGTTGCCCAGGCCCCCCTGAGTTTTGCAGGCTCTCCCGTTCCCTGCACACTCCAGGTAACCATCAGACAGAGGCTCTCCAGGTCCCCTGCACCCAGCTAAGCACCAGGGCTCCCTGAAGGAACTCAAGGCTCAGAGAGGCTGACAGCTCAGCTCCCAGGTGTGACAGGTGCCCTGCAAACTCAGGTGTGGGCGTGCATGTACTGCGGTGGCTGTCACCAGGACCTGTGCTTGAGTCTGGACTCTGGGGAGACTGGAGCAGGGTAGGTGTCCCGCAGAAGGAAGAGAGCAAGACCAGACAGATCCAGGACGGAGGCTGAGTTCATGTCTTGTGCACCAGAAGTCAAGGACGGAGTAGGATGTGGGAACAGCCCCTACCTGCTGCGGATTCACTCAGAACCCCAGCGCTGCGCTAAGGACGATTTTAAGCTGAAGACACTTGAAAGCCAACAGGTGCAGAAAGCAGCCTTCTCCGAGCTGCCCTCCTCTGACTAAAAGCGGACACTTAAATGACCCCTGCCGTGAATGTCCTGTTGGGGCAGCTTTTATTCCCAGGGGAGACTCAAGAGCAAACTACCGTAAATCTCCTTACGAAGTTTTACAGCCTTACGAAGATGGAAAGACCACTCACACCTGTATAGAGCAAGAGTATCACAAACTTTCTCCTAAAAACCTCCTTACCTTTCCTAAGGGAAGCTGTTCTTCCCATAGGAGCCTCTTCTCCCTCCGCCCTTTCCCTACTAAGTTAGGTGTAGCAGACCCAAATCTAACTACCCCTTTGAGTTACTCGGCACTGAGCACGGCCCTGTGTACGCGCGCTGCACTCGTGCACACACAACCTTTCTTTTCTCTTGCCAGTCTGTCTTGTCAGTGTCACTCGCCTGATCATGTGGTATTATCACCCATTTGGGAAACGTGCCACCAGGTCTGGCTGTGTTCACACTCTCAGGGGTAGAACGTGGCCCGGTTCTAGAACCAGCAAGAGAGAGGTGGCCTACGAGCGATGTTCACCACTGCACAGAAGTCCAAACGTGAAGCCTGGCACGAAACACTCACGAGGGTGAGTGTGAACTCTTCACTACTGAAAGGAGACGACTCTGGCATTGATATTTTGTGCCCGTAACAGCTCATCCGGGCAAAATCTCTGGAATCTTTGTGCCAAACGAGGTCATTCCCGAGCTTGCCCCAACAAGCCCCAAATGACCTCTGCCAATCTGAGCTCAGTGCAGACTGTCACCTGCCTGGCTCTCCCAAGGGCTGTGCTGAGACCTGTATGCTGGCCCTGCCCTGGGTGTGAGACCCTCTCACCTCAGGGGCCCTCTCACTGGGCAAGTGTAAGTGCAGAGACCTTCCCGGGGCCGTGTGCATATAATATTTTTAAAGCAATTATTTATAATTTCCAGATCCTCCACTCCATCCTAAAAATGATGTAAGAGCCCCTCGGCCCAGTTCCCTTTGCTACCTCCCCTTCACAATCTCCATCTCCCCTCTTCAGACAAAAGGCTCACCTCTCCCCCCTTACGTCCCCACCCCCAGTGCATTTTCCTGGGGGGTGGAAACCTCCCCCACACTAGGCAGAATCCTGTTTGAAGTATTAGTACCTCCCTGTCTTCCAACGACCAAAGGACCAATTCTCCGGCGAGTCCAACAGTCTCTAACTCTGCTGTCAAGAAATTTGCAGGAGCAGCTACTCAAATTGTCAGCCAACAGAGCTTTAAAAATAATCTCTTATGAACATCACAAGGTGATTTTTGGCATTCAGCTCAAAAGGAGCTCAAAAAAATTGTGACATTATTATTATAAATCTTTTTCTGTTGCCATCTTTCATTCTTATTTATGTGAACAAGTTTCTTCAGCTGATAAGAATAAAAACTAGGGAAAATATTGGTGCTGAGACCTTCCCACTGTGGGCGCTCTCCAAGCACACATAGCCCTGGGAGGGGGCTGTCCCCATCAGCTGTTCATGTCACCTACTCTGAATTTCCTATCATTCCACTTGTTACATTTAATAATTATCAACTTTAAAAGTATTTTCCTCAATTGTATCCCAATAATAATTATAATAATTCAAAAGTTAACACTTAGTCTTGTTACAGAAAATTAAATTTAAAAGTCAATTTCAATTTGTAAACAGATTTCTACTGCACGAATATAAAGGAATGAATAAAAGACTTTTTAGCAAATATCCACATAAATGATAATACTCTAAGGAGTAGGTAGGATGGAAATCTGAATTCAAGGAGAAAACGGAGTCACAAAACGTTTTGCCTGCTCAGAGAAAAGCATTTCCATGTCACTTTTTAGAAAGGATGGTGGTGATCTAGCCATTATTGCATTTGGATTCCAGGGGAAACACTTAAGAGAGATGTGCCAGTTTATTCTGAAATACCAATATTTTTAAATGCCGGAAGACACCCCTTTGTGACTAATAGGACCTACACTTGGATGCACGTTTTAAAGGCGTCATCTGGTATGTCCTCCTCAGCCCCAGCTAAGGCGACCCCTCAGGCTGCCTAGGGGTATCTGCTCAGCAGCAGCTACGTCAGGATTGTGGGGTCCCCTTTCAGAACGTAAGCCCTTGTTTGGGTCCTAGCCGTCTGGCAGCCTCTGATGTAACCCTGGAGAACGAAGCTGGTAATATTGCCATTTCAGCCGGGCCGACTCCTTAGGCATTCTGGAGAAATATTTGAAGCCAATGACTCATTTGAGTCCTAGGTGAGTGGACACTGGTTCAATTAGGCGGACACAGCAGGAGTCCCGGAAAGAGGTTTAGAGGTTTGAAGTGATTTTGACGTGTTTTAGGTGAGGTCTGTCATCAGCCCTCCACAACACAGGCAAGGATGGAGACACAGCCAGCCCCCCAAGGCTGTGGGCACGGCCCCCTCCACACTCTGCTCCCTGCTGCATGGGGGGGGGGTCTGCTTATAATTTTAAAAAGAACAAAGTCGGGGAGGGAAATATACACAGTAAGAATGAGCTACCAGCCAAATTACACCTGCATGGATTTGTGTGGCATTTCTTTACCTGTAATTTCAAATTCCAGGGCCCTCAACTTGAATGCTTGTCCCAGGGCAAACATTTTATTTTGTTAGAAACACTGGAAACATAGGCCTTCGCTTTGCCCTGTAACTAGAGAATATTTATAATGTAAAAGAACTGAAATAGGATTCCTCATTTCAGCTTTTAAAACAGGAACAATCTAACAGGATTAAAACGTCTCTACAAAAGGATTGGATAAATGCCAAAGTTTTAGCTATAACAGAAATTAAAAAAACTGAGGGTTGCTAGATGGGAGGGGGGTGGGGACGAGGGAGAAGTTAAGGGGATTAGAAAGCACAGTCGGTAACCACAAGATTGCCATGGGGATATTAAAGACAGTTTGGGGAACATAATCAATAATGTTGTACAGATTTTGTATGGTATCCGATGGACACTTGTCTTATTAGGGAGACCACCTCAGGGATGGTGTAGATGCCTGATCACTGCACTGTACACCTGAAGCTGATAATACTGTATGTCAACTATAATTTAATATATACATAGTCACGGGATGTGAAGTGCAGCATAGGGAATAGAGTCAGTGGAATTGTAACAGCGATGTACGGGGTCAGAGGGGTAGTAGACTGGGGGTGGTTATCACTTTGTGAGGGGTATAAATGTCTATAACATTGTTTTGTACACCTGAAACTAATAATGAAAGAAGGAAGGAAAGGAAGGGAAGGGAGGGGAGGGGAGGGGAGGGGAGGGGAGAAAGAAAAAGAAAGAAAGAAAGAAAGAAAGAAAGAAAGAAAGAAAGAAAGAAAGAAAGAAAGAAAGAAAGAAAGAAAGAAAGAAAGAAAGAAAGAAAAGAAAAGAAAAGAAAGAAAAGAAAGAAAGAAAGAAAAGAAAGAAAGAAAAGAAAGAAAGAAAAGAAAGAAAGAAAGAAAAGAAAGAAAGAAAGAAAAGAAAGAAAGAAAGAAAAGAAAGAAAAAGGAAAAGTGAAGAGAAATTCTCTCGTTTTTCAGGGGCTTGTGTCTCGGTGGAGGCAAGAAGATGAGGAAACATTTAAACCCTGGCATGAGCACTTTTGTAAATGGTTTTGCTGACAGTGTCACCATCAGTTTTGAAATAATTTGATTATGTAGATTTTTTTTAAAAACTTAAAGCACTTAAAAGGATCTGATATGCTAGACTTGTGAAAAGTTTAATTGATAAAGTTTGTGACCAAAACATAAAAGAGTGTTTGGAGAGAAAAGAGAGGTTGAAACACAGGGGAGGGGAAAAGACAAAGAGAAAGTAAAGGGAAGGGAAGGTTTATACGATTTTACTGAATCTAATTCTCTTCATCTTACTTTCAACTTTTAAACACTAAAAATATTTTGTTTATTTAAATGTTCTATGTACATATACTCACACATATAATTTTAAATAAATGAGCATTTTTCATTGCAAAAAACATAATGTTTTGAGAAATCAAATCAGTCAAATTTTTGTTTTATTATTTTTAGTTGTGTAAAGAGTTTATAACTGATTGGAGGAAAACTACTTGGAGGAATAATTATTTAACAGTCTCAAAGGTGTGTAATTTCAAAAAACTGGGGGAAAGGAACTTCCAAAATTTGTTTTTTAAAATCCCTCCCTAGACATCAGCAAACACTAAAAGAGAAGCAGATTACTTTTAATTAGTTGTAGTGACCCTTTACTTTAACTTATTTATGCAAGAAGGAATACTAGGCAACTACACTATATTAAATAAGATTCTAAAATAAGACCCAGCCTAGGATCAGCAAGGTTCTTGTGTGCTCAGTATAAGGTGAAATCGGACAAAAGGTGACAGTCGGCGCAGACACGTGCCGCTGCCCCAGGGGTGTATGCTGTGAGCTCGGTGCTGTGCTGGGTGTTTTTCAGGTGGACTCTTGGTTTTCAGGACATGCCGCTGAGGGGGTGTCACAGGTATGCCCAATTTGCAGGTGGAAAGTCTGAAACAGAGATCTGCATGGTCTCTCCAGGTGCCCCCAGCTGGCCAGTGACCCAGGCAATTCCCTGGACGAGAATACATCATGTAAAGTTTAGCCAGCGGTTCGAAGTTTGTCATTTATTAAGAAATAGAGAAAATTAGACAAGCCACCTTATTAATAGAGAAAACAATTTACTGGTAATTAACCATAGTGTTAATTGCTACTTAAATTATTGTTACTATTTTTAAAATGATCTCTGTGATCAAGTGATAAACACAGATAGCACTGTAAGGGTGACACTCAGTAGATCAATAATGTAATAAACTTAGCTAGTTTGCAGTTTGATCCATCCGTATATTCAGCTGTTTCCTCTTTGTTTCTCCTCCCACTGATTAACTGAAGAGCTCTGTTCAACAACATCCTAACCTGAAAAGAGCGGTTTCTTTAATCCTCAGGCGCCCGGATGTCGGATGTCAGGGCCCATGACCACAACTGCCGAGCAGTTTTTCACAGATGACTTTCCCACTATGGACAATGAGATTTAAGATAACACAGAGGCAGATCTGAGGCCCCAGAAGATGCCAGAAGATGCCTTCTCAACTATTAGCCCTGAGGCCTGCTTTCCTTTGTTCTTTGCCATCTACTCGACTGTAAAACCTCTTTTACATTTTGGTTCCGTGGTTTTTTAGACATGAGTCTGCGATATTTCCTAGCTGCTGGCATCTGGAATAAAGGGTGCTTTTCTCCTCACCAACCCTTGTCACTCTCGTTTTGGGCTCTTCAGCAAGCAAGCGGCACTGAGCCTGAGTCTGGTAACAATATGTATGTAGAATCGTGAAGTGAGACCATTAGAATAATTTTAAAAACGTACATTGATTTTATGTTATCTCTTTTCACCTATACTCCTTAAATAGGGGCTATGAAATCTGTCTCTTTGGCCCTGAGACTTTGTGCAAACTAACTGGGGTCTAAGAGCAAAGGATGTCCAGGGATAGAGACCAGAAATCATCGTGCACTTTGACTAAATTTCCTCCGAGTGGAAAATCACAAGTATTCGAGAAGTGAAGCTTCCACCGGTGAAGTACAGGAAGAGCTGATGGTTGTTAAACCACTCAGTAGGTGTCACCTGGACAGGTGACATGTGCCTGGATTTCCAGGACAAGTGTACCAACAGACGTCACCAAGTGTCACCCTTGCCCAGGGTTCTTAAACCCTGCTGAGATGCAGACGAATGTGTCATGTAAATGCCCTTCTTACTTCAGACACGGTTTTGTTCGGGTAAACAGAAGCCCGCAGCAGGAAGCCCCCCCCACACACACACAGACAGGTCACGCCGTCCCCCCCTGTGAACAAAGTACTAAGGAAACAGCAAACCAAACCCTCTCATATTCAGCACCAAACAGTTAATGTAAAGATCTGAGTCTGAACCATCGCGTGGCAGGGATTCTCCTGACAAGCCCAGGTGACAAGACGTGCATTATGGGCCCAGCCATGACAACCAATGTCATTTACACACGTGGGACTTTCACAGGGTCTGTGACGAGGACCCCACAGAGAGGCTGTGCCCCTGAGCTATTCACAGTCACCACGAAGTAAAAAGCTGGGAAGCATGTGATGTTTCAATTTATATAAAATCTAGAAAATTACCCCTAATTTTCCATGGCTGAGCTGTATTCCTAAGACTTTAAAAAAGAAATTCAAAAATGGAACCTTCCTTGAGGATGAGCAAAAAATGACTGAAAATGGCTTTAAGACGTGAGCGGATGGCTAAACGTAATGCTGCTGTAAAATTGCAGCTGAGATACGCTAATGTCGCCTTCCAATCTGTTCTTGTGGGACCCAGATAACATGCTGAAGCCATGACCCCCTACATTGTTTCCACTTGAAATGTCTGTCAGGTTTCTAAATCCTCTGGTGATTCTGGCTGTTGATCTGATACAGCAGCTGATTTCTATAATTGGGTTTTAAAAGTTAAGCACTGTGATGTGGTAATAAAAGGTGACTAAAATAGTGTATAGACAAAAAGATAAATTAGTTACTAAAGCTGGAGTTAACACTAAAGTTTCTTACTATAGGATAAATAACGACCCATAAAAATAAAGAGTTCAGTGAAAGGTCAGGGCACTCCCTGGAGAGCTTGATATCTGTCTGTGTATAAGTATCTTATGTTTGTGTGTTTTATCCCTTTTGTTGTTATTATCCATTAATTTCTAAAATTCTACCAAAGATATTAAGCATTCTGTACATTCATGTTCTCTGGTTTCCTCTGTGGGGAGATGAAAACTTGTTCTCTTTGAACAGGGGTGACAGGTGCCCCTATTAACAGGAGGCATGATCTGCGGCAACAGGATGAAAAGCACCCCAAATACACAGATTTTATCGAAGAAAAAGAACCTAATAGTGATATCATAAAAGAAAATACTCTCACAGGTACCTGAGCCAAGGCAGCAGGCTGACCTTTCTTCCTATCTCCTCAGACATTGTTATTATTATTAAAAAGAAATATACCCGGGGTAGATGGGTGGCTCAGCTCTGGGCAGTGGGGCTGCCGGTTCAATTCCCACGTGGACCAGCGAGCTGCGCCCTCCGCAACTAGAATGAAGTCAATGAGCTGCTGCTCAGCTCCTGGGTGGCCAGATGGCTCAGTTGTTTAGAGCACGGGCTCTCAACCACAAGGTTGTCAGTTTGACTCCTCGACTCCCACAGGGGATGGTGGGCTCTGCCCCCTGCAACTAAGATTGAACACGCACCTTGAGCTGAGCTGCCGCTGAGCTCCCAGATGGCTCAGTGGGTTGGAGAGAGTCCTCTCAACCACAAGGTTGCTGGTTCGACTCCCACAAGGATGGTGGGCTGTGCCCCCTGCAACTAGCAACGGCAACTGGACCTGGAGCTGAGCTGCGCCCTCCACAACTAAGATTGAAAGGACAACAACTTGACTTGGAAAAGTCCCAGAAGTACACACTGCTCCCCGATAAAGTCCTGCCCCCCGTCCCCAATAAAATCTTTCTAAAAAAAGAAATATTCCTTCCCCACTGTCCCCCAAAGCGGCCAATAGACTCGTCCCCCCTTATCCACAGGGGAGACATTCCAAGACCTCCAGTGGGTGCCTGAAACCACAGATAGAACCTGTATATACTGTTTTTTTCCTCTACATGCTCACCTTTCACTTACAGGAAGCACTTTACAGCTTCACTCTGGCAAATATGAATGGCCACTATCACTACTCTTGTGCTTTGGGGTCATTACTAGGTAAATAAGAGTGACTTCAACACAAGCCCTGTGATACCCAACAGTATCGATAATCGATCAGTTGATTTGATCTGATAACCAAGACGGTTACTTAGTGACCAATGGGTGGGGAGGGTCTACAATGTGGGGACACCAACGGGAGGATTCACGTCCCAGGTGGGACAGCATGAGATTTCATTGGGCTACGCAGATAAAGGGGCCTACTGTGCACACTGCTGTAATCATAGGCCCCAGGTCAGCTGTGGACAGACAGTGCTGGATGTCTCCCGAGCCCTTCCCAGGACCGCAGGACAGAGGGTGCTATGTCAGCCTCGGGAAGCTTGGCTTATCCCAAAGCTAACCCACATTTCCCAGGACTTCTGTCTGATGTGAAGTGTCTGCAGAGCTTACAGGCATGGAAAACATGTGGAGACAGTGACACCCAAGGCCTTGCACCTCAGACCATTTCTGGAATTAAAAAGTGAGTTTCCTGCTGTTGCCCACAGCAAACGAGCATGAGTCTCGCCCAGCGACTTCACTTTCCTGGTTCTGTCGAAAGCTCCTCTTCTGGAAGAGCCAGTCCAGCCGAGATGCGTAGTGCAGGGTGTGGAGTCATCGCCCACCCTGTTGGGCCCTGGCCACCACGGGGACGGGCCACTGCAGGCTGGTGACTCCGCTGGCATGACCTGTGCTCATCACCCTCAAAGTGCAGGAGTGGTTGGTTACAAAGACAAAATTAAAACTCTAGAGCAGAAAGTGCCCCAAATGTGTGGCAACAGAATTTTTAACTGGTGTGAAGCGTCCCTTTGGAATCTCATGCAATCGGGGCTCCCCACAGGAAGACGAGATTGACAGGGCACCTGCATGTGGTAGGTAGGCCCATTCACATAGAAATGCTCGTGGGCTCACAGACAAGTGTCGGGTAAGTAAGGCTGCCTCAGACAAGTTCGCCTTACAAAAATCAATAACATCTATCCATCCCAGCAAAAACCAACTAAAGATACAATAAAAATAAGCATCATTCACAATGACCGGAAGTGCCCATCTCGGCATTAATGTAGCAGGAGACACCATGGGCCAGGGGTCAAGGACACAGGCCCTGAGTGTGGGCCTGCCTGTGGCTCCCCAGCAAGTTTACTGGGTTCCCCAGCCTCGAGGCTCCCGCTACAGGAGGGGCGAGTAGCACACAACGCCCGCTTCCCCGCTGCCCACTCCCCCTGCCTACCACTCCCCCTCCCCCCACCACGCCCACTTCCGGTTTCTTTGATTCTCCTTCTTCAGCTTCTCTCCTCCCATCTCTCTGGAACTCGCCCCTCAACCTCAGCTGCTGTCCGTGTTGCTAAATCAAGCTGTCATTCTCAGTCCTCACTTTGCCTGCCACACTAGACAACTCGCTCCTTCTTGGAGCCCCTCCTCACTCAGTCTTCAGCACACAAACTCATACGACCAATCTTTCAGACTGTCTTTCTGGAAATGCCGTTGGCTCTGCAAACCACATATGCCCATAACGTGACCGCTTGTGACCACTTCCCTAGCTACCTACCCCTCCAAGCCATCGTGCTCTCTTGCTTGGATTATTACAGAAGTCTCCCTGCTTCTGCTCTTGTCCCTCTCAGTCTCTTCCCAACATGGTGGCTGGGGTGACCCAGTGAGAACACAAGCTGGTTATCACACAATCCCATTCACTGAGTAGCCCCATCCTGACAATGGTCTGGGAAGCCCCCCAGAGTCTGGTCCCATGACCTCTGTGACCCCACCCCAGTGTCCTCCCCGCCCTGGCTCTGCACCAGTCATGCTGGCCTTTCCCTCTTCCTCATGGTCTTCAAATGGCCAGTGCTCTCCTGTCTGTGCCTGGGACACTCGGACTCACTCCCTCGTCTCCTCCCGTCTTGATTCAGATGGCATCTTAGTGAGAACTTCCTTGAACAACTGCTCTTCTCCCAGATTCCCAACTCCCCTTACCCTGCTGTACTCACTTCTTCCGTGGCACTTGTCACTGTCCCGCATACCAGATAATTTCCTTGACGTGGTAGCCCTGTTAACACAGAGCTCAGCTCTCCTGCTGGGAGCATGGTAAGCTGACCACCAGCTGCTACCCACCTGAGACTCTCCCGTCCTGCCCTTTCCTTCCTTCTCTCCTTCCAGGTGTCAGACCTGCTTGGTGGTCTGTGCACTCCCTGCCCAGTAAGTCTCATGCCTGTCTAAGCCTGAGTTGGCATCTGCTTTAATCTGATCTTTACTTGGTGGTTTTGGGAGAAGATGATCGCTGCATAAGGTCAGATTCCCAGTATCACTACAGATAATGACAGGATCCTGGAAGGTTCAAGAACTAAACGCGGAAAACTAAACTATAAAACTCATAGAAGATGCATCATCATATATTCTACATAAAAGGAGCATCAGCATATATTCTACAAAAGAAGATTTTTGTGACTCAAGATGGAGAAAGGTGTTTAAATTAAAAAAAAACCCAAAGCTCAACCCTAAGGCAAAAAGAAGGTGGGTTTGATAACATCAACTTTAGAATTTGTATTCACTGAAGAGCAAAGTTACTTACAATAAATTGGGAGACGGTGTTTGCAATTTTTAAACCAACAAGGGACAGCATCAAGAAGAAATGAAGACAGCCTCATTAAAGACAAGAATTCAAACACAGAAATGGGCAGAGGACATGGACGGATGATTTTCAAAACCCAAATGGAGACCAAACCTATGAAGACATAGCCAAAACTGTAATAAATTAGAGGGGTGCGGAAACAAGATACCACCACACACACGTCAGATTGGTGACGTTGGAATGTGGGACGGTGCCAGGGGTGGTGGGGTGGGAATGCAAGGCTTCACTGCCCGGCAGTGGGGTGTGGACAGTGTTGGTGCAGATTAAAAACACACACGGCCATGACAGAAAGTCCTTCCCTAAGAACATACCCAGTTACAAGGCCCATAAGGGGCCTGTATGAGGATGTTCAGGGTGGCGTTGTTCGTGGCAATGGAGATCACCAAAATCATGATAATGGCCCCAGAACAGTGTAGCACATGTCTCCACACAGCGTCACACTGGTTGAGACGGCTGAAACCTCAGTGGGAATCGGGGAGGACACTGTCTTCTCCCGGGAAGCAGGACTGGGCAGAGCCAGCACCCTGAGGCCTGTGCAGCTGGGAAGCGGCTGACAGATTTTCAGACAGACTGCCTCTTAAGGGCCAAGACTGTGACAGTGAACGGAGTCGAGAAGAGACGACGCGATCTTAGAAAACCACTGTACAGTGTAGGTCAAATGCACATGCCGTGCGAGTGCCCAGGAGGTGGGCAGAGTGCTGCTACTGGGAGAATCATTCCTGTTTCCCCCAAAATAAGACCTAGCCGCACAATCAGCTCTAATGCGTCTTTTGGAGCAAAATTTAATATAAGACCCGGTATTATATTATATTATATTATACTATATTACATTATGTTAAGACCCAGTCTTATATTATAGTAAAATAAGACTGAATATTATATTATACTATATTATATTATGTTATATAAGACCTGGTCTTATATTATATTAAAATAAGACCGGGTCTTATATTAATTTTTGCTCCAATAGACGCATTAGAGCTAATTGTCCAGCTAGGTCTTATTTTCAGGGAAACATGGTAGTACCTCCAATTACACTGACTTGACTTTGCACTGTCATCTAGTCCACCTGCCCCAGCACCTGTCAGGCCCTAAGCACTGGCCGCCAATCACCCTGGGCCCCTCTCGGCCTTAGCCCAAGCTTGCCCAGAATATTATTATCTATGCCATATTTCCAAATGCTTATCAGCTCATGCTATTATTATAAGCTTTATTCTACCCTGTACTGTACACCTGAATGGGCTCCCGAAATCTTAACTACATGAACTTAGTAATAAGAAATAACGAGTAATAACTTAGCAAGATACAGTGGACCCTCATTATTAGTAGATTCCATACTTGGAATATTTGGATATTCACGAGGTCACTTACAACAAAAGCCTCCCCATTCATGTGGGAAGACCAGCGCCTGGCCCATCCTGTGTGGTAGGTGGGGCCAGACCCAAACACCATTCCCTTGGGCAGCCATTATCCAGTTCTCTCTCCCTGCATAGAAACGTCCCTGCTCACTGGTCAGAGCAGGTCTCATGCTGGTGGGGGAGCTCGTGGTCACAGATGGGTCCCCTTTGTCTAGAGCACAATTGTCCCTATTGGACATGGAGAGAAACAGCTGTGGAAATGTCCTCGTGCCTAGCATTCTACTTGCACTTAAGTGGTACCGATGGGAGTGTGGACGCCGGGGTGCAGGAAGAGTCTGTGGAGAAGCAGGCCCTCTGTTAACGCCCCCAGATCAGAGCCCGTGGCACCTGACACTGATGTTGGGGAATCTGCATGAACTTTTGGCCCCTTCAAAGCACGACACTCTTAGGAGGTACTGAATCCCTACCTACTCTGAATCAACATTCACTAATTACAAGAGATATTTTCATGTACAACTTTTTAAAATCTTTTGACCTATAGAAGGCATCCCCTGACCTTTAAAAACATCAATTTTGCAAATCTGACTAAAGTATGGTTTCTGCTACTGTTGCATTGTCAAGAAGTGAAAAATCTTGGTTAATTACCTGCTCTTCTTAATTGAGTTATCACATATATAACTCCTGGAACAATAGCTCACAAAAATTAAAATTTACTTAGAAAGAAAATTCTCCTGAGCACAATGCAATCTTCCTCTAGCGATTTCACAGTCCTCTGTGGATATTTCAGTGCCTTGTTCAAGGTATTAATTAGGAAGCTGAATAATAGTTAGCAGCTCACTGTAGACTTGGGATTGTATAGAGGGAACTTCTTATAAAATCTGGCGAACATCGTCTCCTCTTGGGAGATGAGGGGTGAAAGCAAGTGTCAGGCCCTCACAGACATCTGTCTCCCACCCACCGCCCCTGCCTTCCGCCTGCAGCCCCCTTCACCTTCCTTTCATGTAACACAAAGGAAATCCTCGACACCATGTGTGTTCAACGCCTGGCCTCCCTCCCTCCCCACTCAACTGCACAAGGTGCGATCAAAATATATGGTGAATGTTTAAATAAAAATAAATATTACAGTTTAAGTCACATTGCTATTAATCCCCCTCAAAATACTCCCCCTCGCTTCAAACACTCTTATCCCATCATTCTTGCCACTTTCTGAAGCAGTTCTGAAAGTCCTCTTTCATGAGTGTCTTCAGTTACCCTGTCGTGGCTGCCTTGATATTCTGACTCAATTCAAAACGCTTTCCTTTCATGGTCATTTTGGCTTTGGGGAAGAGCCAGAAGTTACACAGTGCCAGATCTAGTGAATAAGGTGGTTGCAGACACACCGTAATGTTTTTATTTGACAGAAATTGCTGTACCAGAAGCAATGTGTGACCCAGTGTTGTTACGATGGACGATGAAGTAAAGACACTCCTGAAAGAGGACTTCCAGAACTGCTTCAGAAAGTGGCAAGAATGATGGGATAAGTATATTTGAAGTGAGGGGGAGTATTTAGAGGGGGATTAATGGCAATGTGTCTTTTACTGTAATAATTTTTTTTAATTTAAATATTCACCGTATTTTTTGATCACACATCGTAAATGGGTAAAGCTCAGATGACCTGCTTCCAGCACCTTCTCAGGCAGGTCCAAGGACCTATTCTCTGCAACTTCACACCTCATTTCATGAGTAATTTTAAACTAGAAACTTAAAGTACCTTAAAAGACCCTACCCATTTGCACATTTTCAAGGGATCAATTTAACTGCATGGCCCGTTTTTCATCTTTTGGCTTCACCATTATTTCACAAAGAAGTTATAAATTCAACAATCCTATTCAAAACTGAAGAGCGCGCAGATAAACAGCACTTCCAACAGAAGTCAGAAAACTCTTCCTCTCTAACTGAAGATAATTTTAAGACAATTCAGAGGGAAAACAGTCTCATAGGTTTTATTTTCAAATAACTCAAACTAAGTGTTGACACCCTTGACCTTCTCGCTGTACGCTCCATCCTGTTTGTAGCTCAAGGGCTGAGGGGAAGTTGGAGGTCCCAGGCAGGAGCAAGAACCCCAGCTGACAGGTCCCCCTCGCTTTCTTCTATCGACCCTCAGAGCTACCTCCAGCCCAGCTTCCTAGGACGGCCTAAACTTGTGGAGCGATTCCACTAACACCCTACATTTGATCTGTTTAACTCTAATGAGATTACAAGGTCTGTGTTCTATATTTTATAATTTATTTCCAAGGCCATTTATAATGCATTGTATTAGTGTGCTAGGGCTGCCATAACAAAGTACCACAAACTCATTGGCTTACGACATAGAATCCTGCCGCACTGTTCTGCAGGCTAGAAGTCGGAATCCAGGTGTAGAGAGGGCACCCTCCCTCCGAAATCTGTAGGGGAGGGTCCTTCCTTGTTCTTCCAGCTCCTGGTGTTCACTGGCAATGCTTGGTGTCCTCAGCTTGTGGACACATCACCCCACTCTCTGCCTCTGTCTTCACGTGGCCTTCTCTCTGTGTTTTTGTATCTGTGTCTCTTCTCTTCTGATAAGGACACCGGTCGTATGGATTAGGGCCCACCCTGATGACCTCATCTCAACTTGAGCACATCTGTAAAGTTTCTCCTTCCAAACAGTCACATTCACAGGTCCTGGGGTTAGGACGACAACACCTCTTTTGAGGGGACTCGAGTCAACCCATAACATATAGTGTAGAAAATCTACTTTCAGTATAAAGAAAACTCTGGGCATTTTTGGTTTTTAGTAAAGGAAGTATATTAATATTATGACTGAGTGTAGAGTACATTCTGGAGTAATAACTAGATTTTTACTTCATCTTCCTCCAGCACATTGACATTGGTTATTTAGGTCAGGTTATCTTGTGCTTCAAAGTTTAATTATGGCTGGTACCTAGTATTCTACCTGGCACAAAGCAGGCATTAAATAAATATTAACTGACTGTTTGATAGTTACTGATTAATTCCATGTTACTAGTGTACACACATTTTACAATAATAAACACAAAATATATTTAAAGTTTTTCAAAGATATGAATGGTTTTACATTTAAAACTTTTAATGGCACCAGGATCATCTTATTGGAAAACCATTTAGAAGGGATTATGTGGGGGTTTTTTTTAAAGATTGTCTGTAAAAAAAAACAACAGTTAAAATCAAGAACCATTTTTAAATTTAGCTATATTAACCAGTAAAGAACAAAGAGAAAAATATGTTTAAAACCTAATCTAAAAATCATGTGAGGTTTTTCACTTTAAGGCACAGTAGATCAAGGACAAACACCTTGCTTTTAAATTGCTCATTATTAGTCACCGAAGCTAAAGAAAAGACCTCAGCAGTACATGCTAATGCTTTCTCATGAAGCCATGAAAGCTAGAATGTATCACCCCAGCATTTGAGAGATGGCATTCTGCGTTATGACAAAGAAGAAAAGAGAACTCTAAGGGAAGGCCTGTTTCTTGTATATGATCTGTTAAAGAAACAATGATCAAAGATCACTTTTTATGAAGACGAAACGTGAGTTAAAAATTGTTCTGCAGTCACCATTCCACATAGTCTAGAAATATTTTCATCTCTTTCATTTTCCCTCGTAGTGAGGCAGTGAGGTGCCTGGGGCACAGTGGGGTGACCAGGTTGATGGAGTCAGGCTGCTCACTGCTTGCAAAGGCTGCTCACCAAATGCTTTGTTGGATGTGATATGGGGGAGGGGTGAACGCTTAGTTTGTCAAACTGCTGAGCTATTAGGATAGTTATTGTTTTAACCCCGCTTTGATCTCTAGTTGCTAACATACAGTAATACCCTTGTGACACAGACACTACTGAAACCTAAATTGAAACTAATACTCTACCAAAACGGTATCATCTAGCCTGTAACTTAAGACCTTCACGTACCAGTCAATTTAGGAAGCAACCTAGGGCACAAAAGGAGACATCTTCACTGACAGCGGGCAGTGGCCTGCACGTTCCAACCCGTCGCTTCTCCCTGTACACAGGGCCGTTTGACTAACTGTGACAGGTGTTTCAGGAAGGCAGTATGGTCTGAGAATGGCGATGGAATTGGAGAGGCGGAGACAATACAAAGAGGAATTCAGAAGACTCACTGACTGAGAGGTAGGGAGTGACCGCAGAAGTGTGCGGCCTGAGGGAGAAGGGTTCAGGACCCTGGACAGGGCTCCTGCAGCTGCCTCCTTCCCTGCTTCTTCATCTAAGCGAGTTCACTCTACAAGGAAAGGAGTGAACTCACACCAAGTGTAGCTTTCATAGGGTAGCCGCAGGCCTACTTATTTCTACATAGCACCAAGCCTGCGCGAGAGCTCTCAATAGCTTTAAAAACAATGATTGTGGTCTTCATGCTGCTTCTGAAGAGGGAAAAAATGTGTCAGAAATGAAGAAGTGCAAAAACTACACCTTAGTTTTTCAAACGTGAATATGGATGACGGGCGACGGTAAGACTTTCATGGAGAAATTTTAAAATAAGGTAAGAATTGTCCCATAACCTGCATAGCAAAATCCTGTTTTGTTCCCCACAACGCTGCCTCCATAGCCACACCTTCACCCCACAAGGGCCCTGCAGGGTCTGTGTTAGCAGCATGTGCAGTTTGCTTTGACCAGTTACTGAACTGAAGATGGTGAATTGGAAGATGGTGGTAACGCCTTCCCCGTTCCTCGTTCCTCGAGGAAAATAAATAAGAAATGGATGTAAAATGACTCAGTCTGATTACACAGCATTTTAAACAGAACTTCTTGCATGTGTTTCTCCAAGGAAATATTGAACAATGAGCGCTGTCTCAGGAGGTTGTTGAACAGCCAGGTAGAAACAAAGTGAACTAACTTCATGCATTCTCACACGCTTCTTTCCTAAGGCAGGTGAACTGTTTTTCAAAAAATAACTCACAAGGCCCTGCTCTGCAGAGTGGCAACCCACTGACAAGTACCTGGGGTGAACATGGGCTGGAATCTCCAAGGCCCCACACCCAGGGGTCCACAGCCAAACACAGTCAGGCACAGGTCCCCGGATGGGGCTGTAGTGACCTGAAGCCATGATTCCAACAAAGTAGGCAGCATCTTATTTTGCACAGAATTGGGATGAAATGTGGGAGTAAAGGGTGAACAGGTGCAGAGAAAACACAGATTTCATTTTAAGAGCATCCAATAAAAGTCACAACTCAGGCCTGAATATCAAAGAGCAGTGTCCCCCTTCCCTATCCCCCCCTTAGCACATGATTTAAGCACTGAATTTGTAAAACGTTATCGGGAGCCAGTGGTATTTATTTCCCAGCCACAAAATTCAGGACTCCTCCTGGTGGCTCCGTCTGCCCATGGCATACAGTAGTGCCACTACTCTGCAGTCGGACGGGGAACTCAGATCCACAGGAATCCAACAAGAAACACACACGTGCACACTCACAGCCCCACACATGCCCGTGCACACACCATGAGCCACACACAGAGATCGACACATACAATCAAAAACCTGCCGGGTAACTACTATGAGAATGCCAAGAGTGTATTAGCAAGCTTCTGAACTTCTGCAGACAACGACAGATGACAAGGGATATGTCAGGGTGGTCTTAACCACATTTTTTGTCCCATGAGTATGGTTAAGGGTCACTTGTTTATTGTTTCATGCGTTATCTGTGCATACCTTTGTTCTTTTATAGTGCGTATCCAGGTAACTGAACAAAACCTAAATTCTGAGGCTCTTTCCTTCTAGATCTGTTCATATGCCTTTGTATGGAAGACTCCAGCCCTCCTCCCACCTCTGGCCGTCCCACCCCTCCCCTCCCACCGTCATGCCTGGACAACTCCTAACCATCCTACTGACCCCACACTAATGCCTTTTCCCTTCCTCCCTCTGTCTCAACCTGAGATTGAGTTCAATGCCTCTCCTTTGTGTCCCAAGTTATCTGATTTGACCTTGGTTTAAATTATGTTTGGATTCCTAGGCTGTGTCAATGGAATTTAAGAAGAAGCCTTGAGCAAGCAAAGGGTTTTGCCTTGGAAATGTGAATCCCCAGGCTGCTCAAAAACAGAAGAACAAGTCAGAAAACATTCACATTCTTGCTAACATATGATTCAAAGTGAACGCTCAAATTGTTACCATAAAGTTGAGTGACTATGTATGTCTTTTTGCTATGAAGACCAAATTCCTTCTGATAATATTGAAAGATTTGTTCCAATGATTCCAAGAAGAGTTGACTTGCAGCCTTGAATTATACCAGGGGTGCCAAAAAATGTATACAAGTGGACACTCTGGTCAACGTTGCTCAAGCAGTAGTTCACCGTAATCAGAAGTGTCTGGACGCTGATGGTAACCACTTTGAGCACCTCTTGTAATTGCAGAAGTCACACGTGACTTGTATTCATCTTTTGTTATGGGTATATACTGAGTATTACAATTTTAATCGTCTTTTTCACTTTCTTAAAATGTGTATACATGTTTCTGGCACCCTCTTATATGTACGTTATAGGAAACCACATTTCTCAGAAGGCTTGTTGTAAAGAATTATGCTTGTGAAATTTTAAACTCCATTTGTCATAGGAGACTAAATTGCCTCCTTAAAAAAATAATTAACCCACCTATGATAGCATCAAATTATTTTAATTATAATGAACCAATTACTAAGTTGAAAGAGCACTGTTAATTACTAGTTTAGGAACAGTATTTTAAATCACTCCTCTTTGCCTAAATTCTAAGCAAATAAAAATCAGTAAGTATCTCTAACAACTGGATTTTTAGACATAGCACAAAATAGTATTTTATCACAGAGGGGGCTTCAGGCCCAGGGCTACTGAGATTTGAGCACTGCCATTGGGGAGGGGGGACCATATTTGTACTTACGGGCTAGATGAGCTAGAACATGTGAGTTATATGCATTGATTGGGATGAAAACGTGTAAATTAGGCACATTTGAAGTGTTACTTCAAATTTTTTAATGGTTTTATTTTTTTAAATAGAGATGTGCCCACATAACACCAAGACAACATTTCTTAAGCTCTTTTTCTACCAAACACACCCCAAGAATGACAGGTGACATTTACGTCATCTGGACCCTGCTCGGAGGACAGCACAGAGAACTGAATTGGAGTAAACTAGGAGTGCCTTTGCCATACAGATGAGCTTGAATCCACCCTAATTGGAAAAGTAAAGGAAATCATTTGCAAACAACCCTACATTAGTAAAAACACCTCCTCTCAGTTATTGAAGATGAGCTATTGGTGTGTTGGTTGTGACCAAATAATTTCCATCGAGTCTCATAAATCCTCCAGATGATCTGGCATATTTAAAAATTGTCTCTCTTCTTTCTTGCAGACTGGGAGAGAGGATGTCACAACAAGCCCTAGTTAATGGAAGGGATGAGTGGTCTTTGAAATTTCCAACTTCTCAGAAGGGGATTGCAGACAGGCACCCAGTGCGTGGGTCTGTGGTGTTGATGAGGAAATTGATGGGCATGATAATTGTGCCCCTCTTAGCTACTGAGTAAGGATGATAAATCCTATACAGATGCCAAAATGCAAAACACCTTTAAAAACTATTATGGAATATGATTCATCATTTTAAAAATGGGCTATCAAGCCATGAAAAGACGTGGGGAAACTTAAATGCACATTACTAAGTGAAAAAAGCCTATCAGAAAAGTCTGCACACTGTTTGATTCCAACTATATGACATTCTGGAAAAGGCAAAACTGGAGACAGAAGGAAGATCATGGTTTGTGGGGTTGGAGAGAAGGAGGAATGAACAAGCAGAGCACAGAAGATATTTAGGGCAGTGAAACTAGTCTGTATGATACCATAATGGTGGGTACAGGTCATTATACATTTGTCCAAACCCACAGAATGTACAACACAAATGCTCTTTGGGTGAAAATGATGTTTCAATGTAGGTTCATCAATTGTAACAAGTATCCTACTTTCCTAGGGGTTCTGATGGGGGGGGGGGGCTATGCATGCATGAGGCTAGAGGTATTTGGGAACTCTCTGTACTTTTTGCTCAATTGTGCTGTGATGCCAAAACTGCTGTAAAAAATGAAGTCTATTTAATCTGCTGGGATTTCAGTTGGCATTGTATTAGACCTCAAAATCAGTTTGGAAATGGAGCACCTTAATAATATGTCTTCTTATCCATGAACATAGTACATCTCTTCATTACCTTAAATCTTCTCTAATCTCTCAAACCTGCTTAAAATTTTTCAGTATACAAACCCTGCATTGACTGTATTCTATTAGAATTATCCCTATGCGTTGCAGTTCAGGGATGCTGCAGTATATGATTTTCATTTCAATTTCCAATTCTTATTGCTAATATATAGAAGTACAGTAGGAGCATGGAGGGATTCCTGACCCTCTCTCTTTGGTTCACTTTAGCCTGTACATCTTCCTCCACGTGCAGGGTCCTGCCTCCCACCAAGTGGGTTAGGCTTTTGCATCACGTGAGGTGGGTGGGATTATGAGCCAGTGCATCTCTGAGGGGGCCTCCTTCAGTTCCTGCCCAGTGCACTGTCTTCCTCACATAAGAGGTCTGACAATTAAGTTCGCGAACTCATCCTAGAAAAAGTGCTACGTACCTCATTGCTGAATATCACTATGGTCACCTTTGAAATACTCCCCTTGGGAAGCTATGTACTGATGCCAGTGCCTAGTCCACCCTTCAAAACAACTTTGGAACTCTTTTCCTGGAATGGCCATCAGAACTCTTGTCGTATTACCTTTGATGTTCTGAATGTCGTGAAAATGTCTGTCTTTCGATACTTCCTTTATCATTGGATAAAGAAAGAAGTCATTGGGGGCTAGATCAGGTGAGTAGGGAGGGTGTTCCAATACAGTTATGTGTTTACTGGCTAAAAACTCCCTCACAGACAGTGCTGTGTGAGCTGGTGCGTTGTCATGATGCAAAAGTCATGAATTGTTGGTGAAAAGTTCAGGTCGTTTCACTTTTTCATGCAGCCTTTTCAGCACTTCCAAATAATAAACTTGGTTAATTGTTTGTCCAGTTGGTACAAATGCATAATGAATAATCCCTCTGACATCAAAAAAGTTAGCAACATCGTTTCAAGTTCTTGAACTTAATTGTCAGACCTCGTACCTCCAGTGAAGGCCTGTGGAGAGGAGATGTGAGGCCATGTGGCCCCTGGGCTTGCTCCCCACCCCTCGTAAGCTGGTGCATGATCCTGTTCTCAGCTGTTTTCTTTCTACCCATTTTGATGATGGCTGCATTTTCCACCTGATCTCCACCACAGGTGAAGTAGATCATGTCCCAGCACCTTAGAAGGGGCTTGTCATCCTTTGGGATTAAATTCACACGGTTGTCTTGCTCTCTGATGGGTTCAAGGCAAGTTAGGACTTTGTGGCTTATCTGGCTTTTCTCAGTGTTGACAATGTTCTCTGTGGCTACCTACATCCCAAGTGAACCAGAACGCCTATGTTTTTTGTTGCTTGACTGCTTGTTTGCTGGCTTGCTTCACACCAATATCTATCCAATAGTTTTCCTTCAGAACTAAACAAAGCTTTCATGTGAGAAATGACAATCAAGAAGCAGAATTTGCCCTAATTCACAAATAGCTAGTTTTCACTCTGGCTTTCACGGCACACAAAAGTAACCCTGACTCTGCATGGTGGGCACTCCTAGGCGGAGGCTCTGGATACAGCCCTGAATCAGGGGTGGGGCACCAGTTCTTTAAAAGCCTCATATGAGGGGGTCATCAGGTCACGCCCTTTGTTAAAATCAATAGCTAGAAATCAATGCCCTGTCCAACAAAAGTACAAATTAGCTGGAATTGATTCTTTTCTGGAGGAAGTAAAATAAATGAAGAGAAGGGTGGGTAGCTTTTAACTTATAAAGTGAAGTGCTTCCTAATTCAATGGTTTTGAAGAAGGCAGAATGAAAGCATCCACTGTCAGTCAAAACGGCATTTGCTTAGGTAGGAAATGTTCTTATTTTTGAGAGAGGCACATTGAAATATTTAGAGGTAAAATGTATAGTTTATATACTTCAACTTGAAATACTTTAGCAAAAATTATTAACAAAAAAATGAACAAAAGTCTTGGAAACAACCAAAGTGTCCTTCGATAGATGGTGAGATAAAGAAGATATGGTATATATATATACACAATGGAATACTATTTGGCCATAAGAAAAGGTGAAATAGTGCCATTTGTGACAACATGGATGGATCTTGAGATTATCATGCTAAGTGAAATAAGTCAGATGGAAAAACTCTAGAACCATATGACTTCACTCATCTGTGAGATATAAAACTGAAAGCAAGAAATAAACAAGACAAACAAACAAAAACTCATAGACACAGACAACAGGTTAGCGGTTACCAGCGGGAAAGGGGGGAGGGGGATGGTAGATGAGAGAAAAGGGGGTCAAATCCTATATGGTGATGGAAGGAGCACTGATTTTGGGTGGTGAACATACAATGTAATAGACAGATGATGTATTATAGAATTGTACATTGAAATCTATATAATTTTACTAACCAATATCACACCAATAAATATTTTTAAAAATTAAAGAAAAATAAACAAAAATATTATCTAGTTCACATTCAAAATTCTCCAGTTGTCCCAAGACATATATTTTACAGTTGCTGTCTTCAAATCAAGACCCAACTAAGAAGTATGCACTCAAATTTGTTGTCATATCCCCATGGCTCTATAATACACAGCAGTCCCTCCCTAGTCTTTTGTTTCAGACTTGTTAAGAGACCACACCAGTTGCCCCATAGATGGTACCACTATGGTAGACAAAATGATGGCTCCCCAAAGATGTCCGCATGCTCAGCCCCAGAATTGTGACTGTGCCACCTTCCATGGAAAAGGGGACATTGCGGTTGTGCTACAATAAGGATCTTGAGATGGGAAGTTATCCTGGATTACATGGATGGGTTTGATGTCATCACAGGGGTCCTTATAAGAGGGAGACCAGAGGGTCAGAGATGGGGAACAAGATGTGACAATAGAAGTAGAGGTCAGAGCAATGCCATTGCTGGAGGGGACCCTGAGTCAAAGAATTTGGGCAACTCTAGGGGCTGGAAAAGCAAGGAAACTAATTCTGGAAATAAAACACTGCCCTGCCAACACCTAGATTTTAGGACTTCTGACCTCCAGAACTGTAAGATAATAAATTTGTGTTGCTTTAAGCCACTAGGCTTGTGGTCATTTGTTTCAGCAGCAATCAGAAACTAATACTGCCACCTGCTCGCGTTACGCTAATCACAGTATCTGTTCCCGTGTTTCTTTATCCATTTCCCCCATAACTTGGTCGTTATGTTTAAAGTAACGTTCTGCATTGTTTTTGACTTATCACCATATACCTTGCCATCACTTCTACACTCCAAGCACCCTGAAGACTGGGGCATGTGCCATTCGTCTCTATAACTTCTAAGTTGCCTCCTTCAGGATAGAGTCTGAAGAAACAGTTTGTGGATAAATGTTCACACTTCATATGGTAACTTTAAAGGAAAGTAAAAGAAGATGGAGTGAAGAGGAAGGGGGACCTTTACCATATCTGAGAGTTTAGTTACTTCATACTTAACAGCATTTTCTAAATGTAAAACTAAACCGACTCACTTCTTGTCTTATAATGTGGACTTCTGAGTAGTACAGTTCACCGGTTTAGAAACAGATGCCGTCCCAGTGTAATCACACAGGTCTTGTGAGGGGAAGGCAGAAGGATCCCAGGGAGACAGAGGAGATGTGAGGATGGAGGCAGGAGTCAGGAGGGAGGACACCATGCTGCTGGCTTTGAAGAGGGAAGAAGGGGCCACGAGCCAAGGAATGAGGTGCCTCCAGGGTGAGGAAAAGCAGTGAAACAGATTCTCTCCTGGTGTTTCCACAAGGGACACAGGTCTGCCAACACCTGACTTAGCCCAGTGAGTCTGACTGCAGACGTCTCTGCTCTCCAGAACAGCAAGATGATAAACGATGATAAATTCATGTTTATTAAAAATAATAATAATTAAAATAGAATGGACTAAAGTCTACCTCCTAATAGGTAATGACTTGAAATACTGAATAAAATTAGCGTATACACACACACACACACACACACACACACACACACACACACATATATATGAATGACACAGCAGTAAATGTAGGTACTAAAATTTAAAAAAAACTAGGGCCAGCCCGGTGGCTCAGGCGGTTAGAGCTCTGGGCTCCTAACTCCGAAGGCTGCCGGTTCAATTCCCACATGGGCCAGTGGGCTCTCAACCACAAGGTTGCCAGTTCAATTCCTCGAGTCCCGCAAGGGTGGTGGGCTCTGCCCCCTGCAACTAAAATTGAACACGGCACCTTGAGCTGAGCTGCCGCTGAGCTCCCAGATGGCTCAGTTGATTGAAGCGCGTCCTCTCAACCACAAGGTGGCCAGTTCGACTCCCGCAAAGGATGGTGGGCTGTGCCCCCTGCAACTAGCAACGGCAACTGGACCTGGAGCTGAACGGCACCCTCCACAACTAAGACTGAAAGGACAACAACTTGAAGCTGAACAGAACCCTCCACAACTAAGATTGAAAGGACAACAACTTGATTGAAAAAAAAAGTCCTGACGTACACACTGTTCCCCAATAAAGTCCTGTTCGCCATCCCCAATAAAAACAAACAAACAAAAAAAACAACTAGATGTCACAATGCCACTTGCTTGGAGAAAAAAGGATTTGGAAGTCAATGACCGACAGTGTCCTCGCCCAGGTCACTCCCTTGCTTCTAGAACAGACTTCTCTAGCATCAAGTATCATGCCCTTGTTCTGAGGTCCCCGCCACTGGGACTCAAAGTGGGATCTGAGCGCAGCCCTGGGAAGGAGCCGATTAGAGATGCAGCATCTCTGGGGCCCCAAATCCACCGAACCAGCATCTGCAGCTTTTCCCAAATCCCCAGAGGTCCTGGAACACAGCAGAGAGAACCCGACTGAAGTAGGACGGCTCCCCCCGTCCCGTCCTCAAGGCTGACACAGCTGGAGGTGCCTGGGGACCTGCTGTGGCACAGCCCAAGCCCACAAAGCAGCTGACACCAGGCCTGCAGGCAGTGGTCTGGGAGCTGAGTTCCAAATGTGCCATCACAGCCCCACATAACACAAAGTACAGGACGCCCTCACCTTTGGTCAGCAGTACTTGTGGCC